>NC_045147.1:4690333-5290333 GCF_008831285.2 Nymphaea colorata | reverse complement strand
GGTTTTAACAGTTCCACCATATTGAGTTTGCACAAGTAGAATGAAGGTCTCTATGATATGAGGTACCTCACTGCGATCCTTTAACAAGTAGACAATGGTGGTCCGAGAGAAGTCATCAATAAATGTTATAAAATATTGAAAACCTTGACGGGTATGAATTCCCGAAGGCCCCCACACATCAGAGTGAACCAAGGAAAAAACTTCATTAACACAACTAGTAGAAATAGGGTACGAAGCCCTCACATGTTTGGCAAATTGACATACAACACAAGAAATCAATGACAAATTCAAAGTGGAACACAAATTGGGAAACAACTGTTTCAAAATCCCAAAAGGTAAATGCCCAAGGCGTTCATGCCAATACAAGAAGGACTGAAGGCAACCTTCTCTTCGCTTTTCTGTCTTGCTGATCGCTGTCATAAGAGCCGTGGCCATGCGTATGGGAAGACGATATAAGCCATCAGACGCCAAACCAATCCCAATCCTCTTCCCTGTCGCCAAGTCCTGCAAAATACAACGAGTTGCAGAAAAGATGAGTTCACAATTCAGTTCTTTAGTAAGTTTACTAACTGATAAGAGATTTAAGGGAAGCTGAGGGACATGTAATGCTCCTCGCGCATGAAATTTGTCCAACAAGGACAGACTCCCTTCTCCGGCCACAGAGGTAGAGGAACCATCTGCAAGAGATACTCGTTCCCGTCCTGAAGACAGCTTATACTCATGAAACAATTTAGGGTTACCCGTCATGTGGTGAGTAGCACCACTGTCCATGATCCATTCCTCTACACAAGAGTTACCTTTATCCCCTACAATGGCAAGAGCATGATTAGCCTTTGTCTCATCTGATGCTTCGACATGATTGACATCGATCCTACCCAAATAAGCCCTTAGTTCCCGAAGTTGTTCAGCAGAAATAGAGATCTTCCCTCCACCAGATTTTGTCTCTTCTGGCACAGTCGGCTTCCCGTAAGAAGACTTCCCTTTATTACGCTTTTTCTCTTGATGAAGATCCCAACAGAAATCCATAGTATGACCATTCTTCTTGCAATGAGTACATCTACGAAGAGATCTAGTAGTGCCTCCAGGACCCCGACTAACAAGAGCAGATCTCTCATTATGTGAGATGAGATCTCTCTTTCCCCTAGATGTAACCAGCCTCCTCTGTTCTTCAGCTTCAACACAAGAATACACATCTTCAATACTCGACACTTCTCCTGAATTCAGAATCTGGCTTCTAACGCTTTCAAACTCATCATTTAAACCAGCTAAAAAGAGGAACACCCTGTTTTCCTACTCTTTAGCAACATAAAGTGTCTGATCGTGAGGACAATGCCAATTAATATCAGAATAATAGTCAAGATCCTCCCACTTGGCTTTCAAAGCCCCATAATAATTTGCAACAGATAAGTTCCCTTGCCGAATTCCATAGACAGTCGCCATTAGTTGGTAAGTCCGGATAACTGTTTTCTTCTGGCCATACATCTGCTCCAAAATCACCCACATGTCTCTAGCAGTCTTCTTCTGAATAATGAGGGGTTGGATATCAACGGAAACAGAGTTGACAATCCAAGCTTTTACTTGATTATCCTCAAGAAACCAAGTGTCCCGCTCACCACTTGTCTCTACCGGTTCAGGTTTCCTTCCATTGATATAGGCAATCCGACCGTTGCCTGCAATCCCCATAGTCATAGCGGCTGACCACGGGAGATAGTTCTCCTTGGTAAGGCGAATAGTAGTGACTTGAACGGGAACATTCTCAGTTCTATAAGCCCCAATTTCAGATTGAGCAGTGTTGACGGTGGACGAGGAAGACGCTGCCATAATTATAGACCAGCCCTACAAAGAGAACAAAAAAGAACCAGCAGCAGCGATACGCTGGCCGCAACACTGGACAGCAACGGCGGAAAGAGTGGTGACTAAGAGCAGGGCAACGATCCAGCAGCGGAAGAACACCAGACCTCACGGTAGCAACCAAGGCAGAGTTGGGCGGCCTGGGCAGAACAGATGAAGAAGGAGGAAGACGACGGGGGAGCAGCACGGGGCGACACTGTCGGGCGGCCTGGGCAGAACAGATGAAGAAGGAGGAAGACGACGGGGGACCAGCACGGGGCGACGCTGGAACTCCAACGGCGTCGGGTCAAGAACAGGGACCGAACAGAGTAACGTCGGGCGACTCAAAGAACCGCGGGCGACGCAGCTGGTGGCGCTGGTGGTGGTGACGGCAAGCAGGGTAGAAACAGGGAGTCGCCGGAACTCCAGATGGCGTCGTGGGACTCCTACGGCGTCGAGGCGTCACCGGAACTCCAACGGCGTCGAGAGCGTCGCTGGAAGAGACGCCGGAACTCCAACGGCGTCGGGCGATGACCACGTCGGGCAGCGAACCGTCGGTCGATGGGCAATGAACAGGACCGGCACGAGTCTTCCTCTCACATGGCCACAACAGAAACAAAAACTCGAATCAGTCACGCCGGAACTTCACGGCTCTGATACCATGTAGAAACACGAAGATCAGGAACAAAGGAATAAGATGAACACGATGTAACGTGGAAAAACCCTCAACAAGAGGAAAAAAACCCACGGACGAGGAGGAACTGGCGCCCACTAGCGACCAGACTCTCTCTCTCTTAAGATTTTCATTAACATTTAAGATTAGGGTTTACACTGATATAAGTATGCCCTAACTAGGACATACTGGATCGGGTCCAGATCCGGACCCATACACCAAGATCCGTCAACAACACTCAACCTTAGGATTGTTTCTCATATTAGACTGCTGTCCAAGCTCCATTGTAACACCCACAAAAAAGAAACAGACAACACTAATATATGCAGTAGGGCAGAACTAGTATATGCAGCAGGAAGATACTATGCCTTACGCAGACAGCACTAATTTATGCAGCAGGAAGAGACTATAACATACGCAAATGATAAGGATTTTTCTGCGATAAAAAAAATATACCCTTTATAACACCTAGGGCAGATCCACGGCTGACAGAAAACTGGTCTTTGCACATAACTTTCCATGCTTTGTTTACACCCACAATTAATTCACGGCCGATTTATCAGACCTTACATCCTCATTCACGACAGATTGAAGAAAAAATGCCAGATTTCAACAAGCAATGACCAGCGACAACGAAGAAACCTTCTGCGACTTGAAGGAAACACCTGCGACATCCATCAGACACAAGGAGACACCTGCGACTTCCATTCAACAAGCAGTGACCAGCGATAACGAAGAAAACTTCTGCCACGTGAGGGAGACACCTGCGACTTCCATCCAGCTTGAAGACCGTTTAACCAATCTTCATCCATGTCCACTTCAACAAGGCATCGATCTAGGGTTTTGAATATTTTGCTTGAGAAAACCCTAGATCGAGCCTAATATGCACGTTCAAACTGTCTTGCCCTCAAAACTCTCCACGAGAACAGAAGAAGAGGAAGAGGAAGAGGATGAACACGGTGAGAAAAGGATGATGACGAGAGATAGGTTTCAGTCCCAAGAAAGGTTGGGCTCTGATACCATGTTGCGTGCAGCCAAGGGAGAGAAGAGAAGAGAACGCGAGAGAGAGAGAGAGAGAGAGAGGGAACTTTTCATATGCACTAATCTGCCCTAATCTCACATTAAATGAGAACTAGGGTAAAACAACAAATTGCAAAAGAAGTCCACAACTAGAACACTTATTTGTAAACAGCTGTTCCTAAACTCTTAAATATTCAAAAACACTACCTAACTCAAATATTATTCAACATTTTTGATGAGCAAAATTTGGAGATCCATGACTCCGAAGTCCGAACAGTTGCAATCTCGAACGAGAGAGGTACATGACCTGTGGATGAGTACAGATCTTTTTACAAGTACAACAGGGAGTTGTCAAACATCTTGTCCTTCCTCAGGGAACTGGATGACTCTTAGGTAAATGGGGAGCCACCTCAAATTGAGTGCTTATTTGGACGAGTCTACACTAGAAGGGATAGAGATACGATGCAGGCAAATATGGAGGTCAATTCTAGTGATCGAGTTTGGGGACCGACATGTACCAGGCATCCTACTCAGCAATGGATGTGTTGTAAGACCCTCCCTCTCGACTACCAACTATTCATGTCACATCTGACGATGCAAAGTGAGTTCACTTGTTTTAATCAAGTTGTTCAATCTGCAATTGGATTGAAGCAATAAATGAAGAAATGGAGGTCCTTTGTGAATGTTGAAGTTGGGAAGTAGTACATGACTAGAAGGAAAGAATATAATTGGTTCTAAATGGGTTTATAAGGCAAACCTGATGGGAGTACTGACATATATAAGGCACAACTTGTAGCTCAAGGATTCATGCAATAGTATGGTGAAGATAGGTGAGACTTCTAATCTAATGGTCAAAATGGGCACTATTTTTGTCATCATATCCTTCAGTCGTCTGGGGTTGGAAGCTTAGTAAGATGAATGTTGAAAATGTATTTCTTCATGCAGACATGAAGGAGGAAGTCTTATGTGTAGCAACCTTCTGGATATGCTGAGAAAGATCTTATTGCATGGGTATGCAAGCTAAGGAAGTCCTTGTGTGGATTGGAACAAGCATCTCATTCTTGGCTTGAAAGTTTCTCCTTCCAAATTCAAAGCTATGGTTTCAGGTGGTTTTCCCTTGATCACTCTCTTTCTGTCTACGGAGAGAAAGATATTGTTACTCCTATTCATATATGTGTTGATGATATTGTGGTTATGACGATCATGTGAAAAAAGTGAAGCAATTCTTGATGAAGGCCTAAGTCACACGGAAGCGCCAAATATGGTGGTGCACCTCGTCAGTGCGGACTCTGTCAAACCGAATCGGGTGCTGCTGACCGCACCCGACTCGGTCAAACCAAATCGAGTGCTACTGACCACACCCGTTCTTTCCTCTCGCCGCACCCACACCCAATTTTTTTTAGAACTTGCCGCCTCCTGGCACCCGCACCCTGCACCCATGTGACATAGATGAAGGCTTTCAAAATGAAAGATTTAAGGGTCTTGAGGTACTTTCTTGGTGTAGAGGTTGAAAGACAAAGGGGACACATTGACTCTTGTGCAACAGATATACTTTTGATCTTTTGGAGAGAGTAGAGATGACAAATCACAAGTCAGTCAACATTCCGAGCTTATTACATCAAAGGTTGAGTTCTAAAGTTGAAGAGCTTTGTACCAACCTCAAAGGATACCAGAGTATTGTACAGTATTTCACCTTTACCAGACCTCATATTGGTTATGCTATGAAACAAGTGTCACGATTTATGCATGCTCCTAAAGGACACATGGAGGCAGTAAAGCGTGTTTACACTATTTGAAGGGAACTACAGGAGATGGCCCCATCTATCGTGAGAATGAACACATAGTTCATGGCCATAAACTCACACTTATGCAGGCACATGTAGGAGGTCCAGATGAGAGACGGTTTGTATTTGGCTGTTGTGTCTTCTTTGGAAATATTTTGGTATCTTGGAGCAGTAGCAAACAAAAGGCGGTGGCATGGTCAAATACAACTTGAGGAAGGCTGTTCAAATGGACCATACATCTAAATCTGGATCCAGATCCAAACGTGTGCCCACTGAGCTGCTCTCATTATTTATGATGTCTTCCCCTTATTAATGACATTCTTTGTTATATTTGCTGTTGTGGCATTATATTTTAATCATCAATGTAAAGAGCCTTTATTAATAAAAATAGAGTTCGCAGGCGTGTTTTTCCTGTTGTTACTCCAGCCATTGTGCATCCCTCTCTTCATTTCCTCTTTGTTCTGTGTAATCCAAACTGCAGTGACTGCATCGAACTTGGTACCAAAAATCTTGTACTAGAGAAATTTATATTATGCCTGATAGTAGTATCTGATCCATCTAAGGAAAAATGGTCTTGTGCAGCATCTATGTAAGAAGATTGATAGAGGTGATTTTTCATTGTTTGCATCACATTTACTTCATGTCATGTAGTTCTCATTGGAAGAAACTTCAGAAGAGATGTTTGCAGCCTTCTCTGTGAGTGCATGAAAAATGTGAAAAGTTGAAGCAACACCATGTTGTGTGTGTGTGTGGATAAAACAGATTTTTAATAAGTGCTTTTGTTAATCTGTGCAAGCTGGTGGTTTAGTAATTATATTTTGACCGTTGCTTTCTATGCCTCAGTGGTTCTAGTCCATGAATTTATATGTTATAACCCAAGTTCTTAAAATACATTGCTTCGCTTGGTTCTTGAGAGCAGGAATTTGCATAATCCTATAATCCTATCTATGCCTTTGTTTCTTATTTTTGTTTTTCCATGTTTAAGCAGACTTAGTCCTGTCAAAAAATGCTAATTCATCCTTGGTTATACATGACTCAGGACATAGTCAGAGCATCAGTCCATGCATTACCAGTTGCTCCACTTTCAGCAGTCAAGTTACCTGTTCAATCCAAAACCATTCTCGATCCACAAGCATCTTCTACCACCTCAGCTGTCGTACCTGAGATTGTGGACAATTACATGGAGGAAGAAGATGACTGGAACACTTTCCAGTCATTTCCTACTTCTGCATCACACAGTGAAAGTGAAATCCATATTCAGCCCAGACCAATTGGTGACTCTTCTGTCTCATACGACAATAATGATGCAGAGACCATCTCTCACAAGATCACAGATAATCAACCAGCTGTTGCGCCAACAACAATGAATAATGCATATGAAGATAGTGAAGGACTTGCTGATGGCAAAAGCATTGTCAACAAACAAGGAACGGATGAGCAGTTGACTTTGTTTGGACATGATGATTTTCATGAAGTTTCTGATCGGCAATCTTTTGGTGTTGCAAATGTCTCTGAATCTGGGTTGTTGAGCTGCAGAGAATATGGTGAAGGTTCTGATGGAGAACGGGTGGATAATGATGGCAGGAATATTGCCGTGTTAATAAAAGACTGAAAGAGAATCTAATAATTGAATTGTAATAAGAGAAAATTATATTAATCCCTATGTAGTTGGATTGAAGATCCTTAGCGTTCTGAAGTTGGACAGGTAGATTTTTGATTAGTTGATAACAGATTATGTGGATGGAGGCTGATTGATAGGTAGTGGTCGAGAGGAAAAACACTAGTCAGGAGCATTTTTACATTCAGGCAAATGAAGGAATGCTTGTCATGGTGATAAATTGATATACTGTGAATCTTCTACACAGGATTAGAATGGTAGGATGCAGGGCAAGGGCGACAATGTTATAGAGCAGCTACAGGATTAAAAGTTTGTGATTTACTCGTGAGACATGTATGTCTTCCCATTGTACATGGCAATGTCTGGAGCTATGTTGTAAGCTAACATACAATTCATATTGAGCTAATTTCTCGAACTAACTTCTTCCACTGATTCATTTTATTGTTCATGGTTGCTCGTTGCCTCTAATCAGTTGGCTGCTGGTTTTTCTTTGCTAGGCTTCACAATAATACATTTAACGGTTTAATTATTCAAAACATTACTTTTGTTTGACTTTACGTAGCATGAAATGAAATGACTTGCTGCGTAAGTTGCTATCTACAGCCATGTTGTAAGTTCTCAAACTTTTCTTCCACTGATAGATCTTACTGTTTTATAGTTGCTAGTTGCCTCTAATGAGTTGGCTGTTGGTTTTTCTTTGCTGCGCTTCACGAAGATACCTTTTACAGTTTTAAACCATTCAAAATGTTACTTTTGTCTGACATTCCGTAGCATGAAATGGAAAGGCTTTTTTTTTCCTTTATGCTACCTTAATAAGCTGTTATCTGGAGCTATGATGCAAGCTAACTTATAACTCATATTGAGCTAAGTTCTCGAACTAACTTCTTCCACTGATTCATCTTATTGTTTATAGTTTCTCGTTGCCTCTAATCCGTTGGCTGTTGGTTTTTCTTTACTATGTTTGACAAAGATGCTTTTGACGGTTTTAGGCCTAGATGTCACTTTTATCTGACATTCTGTAGCATGAACTGCTCTCCGCTTGAAATTGAGAAAGGCCTTCATATGCCATAAAAATTGAAGTACATTTGTCATACACTTTGTGTTCGTATTGAAGACTTGATGTAGATCCACTATGTCTATTAAATTTCAATCACGACAGAGTTGTCTCCAACGGAAAGTTGTTGGGATTCACCCCTTTGTATTGTTCAACATAAACTAGTTAGAATATATGGTCCAATATCGTTCTTCAAAAAAGTGTTCAAGCTATTATTTATTATTCAACAATCAATGAGACGATCAAGTTGTGTGGGTAACGGTGAAGCATGAAGAAACGAGTGCTCTATCTATTAATCTTATAAACGAGAAGCAGGTCTGGGCCTTATTTCCTGAATTTTCCAATTTAGAGGCATAAAAATACCGTACAGGTGGTTATCATGGACAAATTTAGCTGAGGCAATCGTTTCAACGACCATAATCTAACGGAAAGGAAAATGTGTAACACCGTCATGGCTGATCTAAATGGCATGTCGGGTTGTCACATTTGCTGATTTGATTTATGTTCATTATGGTTCATAATAAGGTTTACCAAATGTCAATTTCGTCCTCTTCATAGCTCGTCTTGATTGAAGTCCCTAGACTACATCTTATATAGACTTCCATACTTCGCCTAGCATCAACGTGACTTTTGGTTCATCCATTTCGTGGAACTGCCATCACGCAGCATGTGTCTAACTTTGCCAAGTGATGTCATAGGTGTCTTTTCAATTTAGCATCAAAAGGTCCAGAGTATTTGATTTTTTCTCAAGTTTGGAAGGAATAATAGGACTGTGTTTTCTCATAAACGCAAATATGGTAAGAGTTATATTCCGAGGTAATACACCATCCAACTGGTAATAGTAAGTGAGCTGTTTATCAAATATATATTTGGAGACATGACATAAAAAATATATTTTAACTTCAACATCATGGGTTTAGTCGAAGTGCGATCCACATCCATGACACATTTCATTTGTAGCAAAAAGCAATCACACTGGTACCCCAATAGATGGGAATCGAGATCTACCATCCACTCCATGTGTCTATTAGAAGAGTCAATGGACTGAGCTCCTTATCCTTCACAATATCTTCATGCACTCAATCGAATTGTGAATTGACTAGAAAGTCATCTCCAAATAGGTTACAGTCTAACTCATGAAATCTAACAACCTAGCCTTGTGCAGTCATTGTACAAATATGAAGCCATAAAATGCTTATTTGTTTATTCTAATGTACTGTTAATAGTTCTAAGGTGAGGCATCCAATAAAATTCCCAAAATGGACTAAAAGAGAACAAATACCAAATGCAGTGGATCGTCATCCAACTCCCCATCAATATTTTACAAAGTCAGGGCCTTGATTTTTTTTTCTTAAGGGAGTTGAATTCCATAAATGGTATAATTAAATAAAATTTTTGAAAACTTTTTACAGCGGAGCTCTCTCTTCAAAGCACTCGTGCCGCACTGAAAAGCAAGTCAATTTGCTAGGTAGCAAGACCGAGCAGAGCATGCCACAGCAAGAACGGGTTTTTCCTTTTGGGCAAGACGAGAAACGAAGTCAACCTCTTTTACAGGCTCGAATAGAGGCCAGTCTTTTTTATTGATATCAGGTTGACAGACACCAGAGAAAAGAGCGGTCATATACAACTAAGAGACAATTAGAAAGAAGATAATAGCTCCCACTGGATCTTCAACAAGGTGAAGATAATAGTTTTATGTACATGTTCCTGCACCGTTCCTCCTTAGAGTGAAGCATGCGCATGAGCACGTATGGATGAAGTGGAGGCGAGAATTTTGCGTTGGTGCAGGGGCTCGGGCTCCGCCTTTGTATGGAGGAAATTGGAGCTCTTTCTTCAACCCTAAATCGATCTTTCGCTTACAAATGCAGGTTCAAATGACTTTTTCTTCTTCAAAGTACAAAAACTCCACTTCACTCAACTCCCAAGAGTATATCATATTGTATGTATATATGGTAACTGTTAGAAAAAAACTATGAATTACATCTTTGTTTTAGATGTGGAAGCATATCTCACTTGTATGAGATACACAACAATAATTGAACCACAGAATGAAAAATTAGTCTATGATTTTGATTGTTGAGGTCATCATATTGAAATTCTCTTTTCATTTTTGAATCAAAAGTCCAACTTTGATAACTCTAATTGGAAATTGTTGCATGTTTTCAATCTGAAAAAGGTTTGGCGTAGTTATGGGGTGTTCTTTGGCTGTTTGCGGACCGCTGTGACTTGTTTTCAGGAATGACATCATTTGTACTAGCTAAGGTCTATTGAGGGTTTTAAAGTTTATTTCTTGATGCTTCATGACCGAGTCTTCCACTTGGACGTTAAAAAGGGGAAACAATGTTGCGCATTTTCCTTGGCAAGATCAGTTGGATGGCAGATGCATCACGCTAACGTATTTTCTTGGCAAGGGTTTGACCTTTGTTACCGGCAAGCAACTGGTGGCAGAGTAGGAATTTTTGACTAAGGGGCACTAGTGTTTTAAATTTTAATCTTAAAGGGGCACTAGTATATAAATATGTAAAAATCAATGAGATGCCAATATGTAAATAAGGTAAATTTCTATAGTGATCTTCTGCTCATCATCGACTGATAAGCTTTAATGCACGTGAGAACTGATCGTGGGCTACATGGGCACATTCCACGCATGGAATGCATAATTTGGCATCTTTCTAGATAGATGGCCCGTAGGGGGCGCGCCCCATGTCTGGTTCCCCAATCGGAACCTGTGAAATGAAGTTGCCTGGAAGCATTCGTGATTGTGAAAAGCCTTGAGCCTACTTTTTGACACAATCTGTGCCACTGATTCTTTTACTCCTGTTAGGCAAGAAATGTACATAATCTAGGTACTATATATGAGCTTTCCACTGAATGCGCTCTGTTCAATCCCATCTACGTATTTACGCCAGAATCCTCTATTCCTCTCTCCCGTATATATATATATATATATATATATATATATATATATATATCGAGAGAGAGAGAGCAAAAATAATTTGTTTTTCTTTTATGTTTCTACTTCTTTCAAAATTAGTCAAGGAAAACCTGTGATTTTTGAAAAATACCGAACAGAAACGTCAAAAATAATGAAAACGAAAAGAACCTGTCGGTTTTTATTAAAAAAATTCCAACATGAAATTTTCACGTTTTTTTTCTCGTTTTCCATATATTTTTCATTACTGTCATTACTAAAACCTCATTTTTGTCATCATATAAAGTTATTTTTTATATTCTTTTGCAAATTTTTTTGTTATTTTTTCCTAATGTTTAGGAATTTTTGTTTTCTAAAATGTTTGCTGATCTTTCTCCAGATTTTCTGATATTTTCAGCTTATGCTTCTTCCAGTAAACTATTACCGGTTCTAAGATGGAGACGTCCAACAAAATTCCTCTAAGATGGGAATTTGGGAGGCTGGCCCTCAAGCCCTTAGGCATAAGCATGATTTGTCATCTATGTCGTGCTGGTTCACATTAAAGAGCAATGTCACTAGTAACCTATATATGGGAACCAATATCAACCTATCCACACCATGTGTCTATTGGAAAGGTCAGTGACTCAAGCCCCTTATCCTTCACAATATCTCAATGCATTCAACTGAATGGTCAATGGATAGGAAGGTTAACCCTGAATAAGTTAAAGTCCACTTCACAGGAATTCACAAACTTGGATTTGTAATCAGTGTGTAAATATAAAGCTGTAAAGTGTTTATGTATTTCTCATATGAAACTTTAACAGTTCTACTGTGGCTACATCCAACGAAATTCCTCTAAAATGGGGATTTGGCTGACATTCGAGCCTTTGCCATATCCAGCATCCATGTCATGCTTGGTTTGCATAAAAAAGCAATCACATTGTTAATCCTACACATGGAAAAAGGTTATCTTCAAGTAAGTCAAATGCTACTTCAGTAGAATCCAATAACATTCACTTGCAGAGTTAGTTTGCAAATATAAAACCATAGATTGCTTATATATTTCTTATAATGCACTGTTAGTAATTCTAGAATAGTGACATTCAACAAATTCCTCTAAAATGGTGATTTGAGAGGCTGACATTCAAATTATAAGTGCATTCGATTGTGTCAAAAGGCAACCAACCACACTGATATATCGAGATCCACCATGACACCGCATACTCTCAACCTTCTTCATGTTAATCATGTGGAATTAAAATTACTGTTGGCTATATGTCACAGCCTACTTCTCTTTGTCCTTGTACAAATACTGTAAATAGTATCAATCAATCATTCCCTTTCATGATGAGGGAAAAGACTCTTCATTTGTGACTATTACATGCACTTTGACAAGCAATTCTTGAACTCAAGATTCTTATTGAAAATGTGTCCTATTGAAAATGTGTCCTATATTCTTTGATTTGGGAAGAGAACTAGCATTGACATGCTTGTTAAACTTACTGCTCGATGTATATAGAACTTACAATTCATTAGGAAGTGAACATAAACTGTTATTACTGAATACTCTAGTGTATGAGAGAGATGTTCTTTTCTTGGGGACTAGATTGACTTTATGCTCTTGTTAGTGAATTGAGGTTGTGTTGTCATCAGATGGTTAATGGAGAAACATAATTGTAATGGTGATGCTTCAACAAGGGGTTAGCAATCTAGATTGGGTGTCTAACTATTTGGTTTGGTACACAGTAGTATAATTGATGCATATTTATACCTAGCAACCTCAATTTAGTGGTTTTGTAGTCACTTGGGACTTGCTAGTAGTAGAACGAATGGTTATTAAAAATGTGAGGGTGCACTTGCGATCAATAGAAATTAGGGTAGATTATGTTTGATGTTAAGTGGATGAAGACTCTTATGAACGTGTGCCTGTTAGGCAAAAGGGACCCTATGAAGTAATGAACATATATGTATACATGTGTATATTTGCTACATGGAAACTCATAATTACTGGTAACATAGTGTGAACCATCGAGTCAGAAACGACACCTATGAATTCCTTTCGGGCCTCAACTAAAAGGTGAGTTTGAGAAGCATGCAACTGATGGGCTAAAAGAGAGACTTGGAGTTTACATCAATTTGCCATGTCCTCGTAAGTGTGGAAAAAATTGAAGAAATTTCATAAAGGCATATTGAAGCTCTCGACAATTTTTGTAGTCAACAACCTTTGACTTGATAGTCATATTTCCTATCTAAATAAATTTTTAGAGTGAAGTGTTTAGAGAACTTATTGTTTTGATTTTTTGTAGGTGGACCATGAGCATCAAGCAAACCTTCAGCAATAGGATTAGTGCTCGAGGTGATTTTTGTAATTGAGGAAGTGCATGATAGGTATGACAACATTCCAAACAAACTTTCGCCTGCCAAACATGAATTGTTTTTTGCATTCTGAAGTGTGAGATATTATGTTCATTGGATCCTACGAATTTGTTCTTGTTTGAATGATGTGTGAATTGGTAGGCTTCTTCACAAATGAATAAATGTGTGAGACTTGTTATTTGCCTTTAATTATTAAACAATGACATAAGCATTCTAGAATCATAACTACTTCAGGCAACTTAGGCGGGATGTTGAGTTGAGTACCTCTTCATCCCCGATCGTGCATTAGTGAGCATCATAGCATGATAACTATTTAAGACAGTTATGAACCAACTACATATCGAGACTACTCTTTGTGATTCAACTATGTTTTGATGTTGATTGACTGTCATGAGATTTTGTTTACATTGTGGTTTCTTAAATGATGTGCTTGAATGGACTAAATGGGTAGAGGTACCTATGAAGTGTGGTTTGGCTAGCCAAGATTATTGATTGATTGTACAAAATTCTTATGAAGGCAGATTGGAGTTTGGTTATACTCACGTAGCAAACCAACCCTATGTACTAGTCAATCCTAAAGTGAATGTGTTTTCATATTGAAATTTAAGAAAAATTAATTGAGTTGAGGTCAGTTAATGCAATATTTTTGGGATCTATCCTGCCCTCACCACTAGTCTTGTCTGCTTGGAGCGCAAGTGGTGCGAGGCCCGAGGACATCATTGTGTTGCACTTGAAGCATTGGGCTCATGTGTGCCGAACAACTCTCCTTGGAATACACTCTTCCTTGTTAGATTGCTCTACCATTGCAATGTGTACAAATGCTCTACCACGAGCCACTTCTATTCCAAGAAAAAACCTCAAGTGTCCAAGATCTTTGTGACAGTACTTTTGAAGAAATTCTTTGGTCTTAGATATACCTTGTTTATAGTTGCCGGTCAATATAATATCATCAACATATACTGCCAAGATAACCATACCCAACTTTCCCTTCTTAACAAACACTGAATGATCAAAAGGTGACCTCTGGAATCCACTATGTGAGACAATATCAAATAGTTTATGAAACCACACATCTTTGTTTCAGTCCATATATGGCCTCCCGCAATTTGCGCACCTTCCCACACTCCCGCTGAACCTCGAAGCCAGGTGGTTGTTGCATATAAACTGTCTCCTCAAGATCGCCATACAAGAATGCATTTTTGATATCCAATTGATGCATCTGCCAGTCATAGTGAACTGCAAGAGAAATCAAGAGGCGAATGGTACCTAACCGAGCCATTGGTAAGAAGGTGTCAAAGAAATCAATACCATAGGTCTGAGTATATCCTTTTGCGACCAGCGTTCAATCATCTGCATGGTATTTGATAGTGAATACCCATTTGGATCCAATGATATCACAACTGGAAGGAAGAGCAACAAGGTCCCACATGTGGCGTTCCTGTAAAGTATGTATTTCCTCTTCCATAGCCTGGCGCCAATTGGGGTCTAGTAATGCTTGCTGATGACATGTCAGAGTAGTATGAGTAGACAAAGCATGAATTAATTGTTGCACCTGTCACTTACATATTCAGATGTCACAAACTATGAAATGGGATGAATGGTGCATTGATGTTTACCCTTCCGCAAAGCAATAGGAAGATCCTAGAGTAAGAGATAATCAGAGGTGAGAAATCAGGTACACTTACCTCAAGAGAGGATGATGGAGGAGAGCCATGTGAGAGACCCTGTCCGTGAGAGTAGACTAATGGAGGATCCGAAAGACAATTTCAGGGTGGTGATGAACTTGAAACAAGAATGATTGCCTTCAGCCTGACGTTTTCTGACTTTCTAAGGTGCAAGGATTTGAAATACAATGTATTGTTGAAGGGTTGATAATTCATATACTTATAGCAAATGAGACAAGATAAGTATTAATGCATACTAAAACAAAAGTACCATTGGCATGATGAGTAGAGGCAATTGTAGTTTGGCTAAGCTCCACCATCATTTTTACAATTTTCTTCAACATAATCTTGGGTTTCTACAGATTCCCTTAAGCAACTTAGAACATTTCATTTCCTTGACTAATTTATTTTTCTTATTATTGGTTGTTCTTTCATGTGAAAATCAATACTTTTCTCCAATGTGACATTTTCTTTTTTCACTTGATTTATTTTCGTCAATATCTTATGCATCATACCGTCATGATTAGCTGATGTTGCAATGAAATTTCCACTGTCAGGTCTATGTCCATAGCAAGCTTATGATTATTGATGATCGTGCTATGCTGGTTGGATCTGCTAATATAAATGACAGAAGTTTGCTAGGCTGCAGAGATTCCAAGGTATGCACATAACAACACATCTGATTTTACAAGGAAAGACCCATGGTTCAGATTGAGGAGCCAATGAGAGTCGGATGTCATGCCTTGTGTCTAATGGTTGAAACATTAAGAGCCCTTTCTCTGCCGCTGGCACATCAGGGAGCCTTGCTTTTGCCTTATCATGTTTTACTGGCGGAGATTTTTGCCATTATCTCTATTTTTTAAGCCTATAACTTCCATTCCGAGATTATAATGTGATTACTATTATTATATTTGAGACTAAGCCTATAGTTCTGGAATATAAACTTCAGCCCGGTGATCTAATATTGCATTTAAACCCTGAAAAGAAATTGGCTCAATAAGTTACCATTGGACAACCAAAAACATACAAATGAGGAAAATGAAAAACAGCTGAGGTTAGGATACTGCCTCAAGCACAGACTGAGGAGCCAAATTGAGCTCATCCAATAGAACCCAAGATCCATTCTTTATAGCCTGTGGTTACAAGTAGCATGAAATAGAAAATATAAACCTAAAAGAATTTTCAGACGCAAGAAAAATTACTCTCAAAATAATTGCAAAACAAACATTGATCAGAAAATTCAACCTGGAGCAGTATCCCATCAGACCAAGCAAATTGAATTCCTGTTTCACCATAACAGGTAGATCTGATCCCAATAAATCCATAATATCCATCTGAAATAGGAATGTAGAAACACGAACAAGAAGAGGAAGAGAAACAACGATCACGATGTAACGTGGAAAAACCCTCAACAAGAGGAAAAAAACCACGAATGAGGAGGAGCCGGTGCCCACTAGCCGCCAGACTCTCTCTCTCCTTTGTCTTTCATTCACACCATAAGGATTAGGGTTACACAACTTAAATAATGCCCAACAAGGGCTACAAGTTGGATCGGATACGGATCCGGACCCGGTCCCGAGACCCATCTAACATACTTCAACACTCCCCCTCAAGTTGGGCATACATATCAAACATGCCCAACTTGGATACATTTCTCTCAAATGAGGTCGAAGATAAAGCCTTCGTCAGAACATCAGCCGTTTGGTCTTCAGATCTCATGTAAGGAAGTATAAGTTCTTTAGCATCAATTCTCTCTCGAATGAAATGTCGGTCAATCTCAACATGCTTTGTTCTGTCATGAAGCACAGGGTTGTTGGCCAAGTTAATTGCAGACTTGTTATCGCAATACATCTTCATTGGTTCTTCAACTTTTATACCAATATCAGTCAACAATACTTTCAGCCACAAAAGCTCAGAAACTCCCATAGCAACAGCTCTGTATTCTGCTTCAGCACTGGAACGCGAACAAACATCTTGCCTTTTACTTCTCCACACTATGAGATTCCCTCCCAAATAAATACAATAGCCAGAGGTGGACCTCCTAGTGTCAATACAGCCTGCCCAGTCTGCATCTGAATAACCTTCAATTCCAAGAGTGTCTTGCTTGACATATAAGAGACCTTTGCCAGGATTCCTCTTCAAGTAGCACAAGATCCTGTCAACAGCCTTCAAGTGGGCATCCGTGGGAGCATGCATGAACTGGCTCATCACATTCACAGCAAAGGTAATATCAGGTCTAGTGAGAGTAAGGTAAATTAACTTCCCTACAAGACATTGATATCTTCTTTTTGCCTCTTCACAGAGTAGCTCCCCGTCTCTCAGACTTAGCTTATGGCCAGCATCTAGAGGAGTAGAAGCTGGTCTACACCCTAGTTTCCCAGTCTCCTTTAACAAATCTAGAGTGTACTTCCGTTGATTTAGCACAAGGCTAGTCCCAGACCTAGCAATTTCTATGCCAAGGAAGTATTTCAACTTACCAAGGTCCTTAAGATCAAACTCGATCGCCAACAGTTTCTTTAACTTCATTATTTCATCTTCATCATCACCTGTGACAATCATATCATCAACATATACCAACAGAATAGTAACCTTTTGCTTATTTCTCTTCACAAAAAGTGTATGATCTCCATTCCCTTGATGGTATCCACATTGTCTCATGACAAGTCTGAGTCGTTCAAACCATGCTCGAGGAGATTGCTTGAGCCCATATAAAGCCTTCCTTAGCTTGCAACATTTTCCAGGTTCCTCATATCCTGGAGGCATACACATATATACTTCCTCTTCAAGGTCTCCATTGAGAAAAGCGTTCTTGACATCAAGTTGGTACATCTTCCACTCCTTCATCACAGCTAAAGAGATAATGACTCTGACCGTCTTCATCTTCGCAACAGGAGCAAAGGTCTCCAAATAATCAATCCCATATTTCTGACTAAACCCCTTGGCCACAAGACGAGCTTTGTATCTTTCAACACTCCCATCTGGTTTGTACTTGATGGTGTAGACCCACTTAGATCCAACCAAGTGAGCCGCCTCAGGAATCTTTACAACTTCCCATGTCATGTTTCTTCGCAAGGCTTCCATCTCTTCTTGCATAGCATAGGTCCACTTAGGATCACTCTGAGCCTCAGCAACATTCCTGGGAATCATAGTCAAAGAAAGAGAAGATACAAAGCATTTGTAGTCCTTGCTCAGTCTAGAATATGAAACAAAGTTACCAATAGGATGTTGAGTACATGACCTGACACCCTTTCGCAGGGCGATGGGAAGCTCTTCACTAGCAGCAACAGTCTGAATCTCTTCTTCAACAGGTTGCTTCTGCGCACGACTTGGGTCATCCAGGGAAGGACTAATTGGATTGGGAGTAGAATTCTCACCACCTGTCATCTCATCTGTACAAACTCTTCGCCTAGAGTAAACTTGCCCAAATAAACGATTGCACTTCTCTTCTGCCTCAGTGGAACACTCTCCATTTTTCTCCTGTTCATGCACCTCACTAGATGGACCATTTTTCTCTTGTTCATGCACCTCACTAGATGGACCAACGGAGTCACGCCTGTAGTCCAAAAAATCTGTAAACTGAATTTCCTGACTCGGAGAATACTCTTCCCGTGACATAGAGTACTCCCCCTGAAGAGGATTCTCACCAAAATAGGAAACATGTTCAAGGAAAGTGACATCTTTGGTAACATAGGCCCGACCAGTGGAAGGGTCTCGACACTTGTACCCTTTTTGAGTGGGAGAATACCCTAAAAAAATGCCCTTAATAGATCTTGGATCAAGCTTTTTAATGTGAGGACTATGGTTGTGAATAAAGCAAACACAACCAAAAACTCTGAGTGGAAGAGAGAAAGGTTCACGAGTCCCCGGTAACAGAGAGTGAGGCGTCTTCCCATTCAACACGCGACTAGGCAACCGGTTTATAAGATACGCACTGGTCAACACAGCATCCCCCCAATACTTTTTTGGAACATGACGTTGAAAAAGAAGAGCCCGAGTCATATTCAATAACTGACGATTTTTTCGTTCAGCAACTCCATTTTGAGGAGGGGTATAACTACATGAAGTCTCATGAACAATTCCCTTTTTTCGAAAGAAGCTATCAACAGACTGGCACATATACTCTCGAGCATTGTCAGATCGAAATGTCTTAACAGATGCTCCATATTGAGTTTCCACATAGGCAATGAAAGTCTCTATGACAGTAGGAACTTCACTACGGTCTTTTAGCAAGTAGACAATAGTGTTACGAGAATAATCATCTATAAAGGTGATAAAATATTGAAAACCATGACAAGAAGGAATCCCTGCAGGCCCCCACACATCAGAATGAATCATGGCAAATACCTCATTAGACCGATGGCTAGACAATGGGTACGAAGCCCTAACATGTTTGGCCAGGTGACAGACATCACAAGACACCATAGTCATATCTAACCTGGAACATATATCAGGAAACAACTGTCTAAGAAGGCCAAAAGGCAAGTGTCCAAGGCGCTCATGCCACCGTAGAAGCAACTGAAGGGAGTCCTCTCTATTCTTCGTGGCTTGGCTGACTGCCGTCATGAGAGCCTGAGCAGCACACATAGGTAAACGATAGAGCCCGTCAGAAGCTAGGCCAATCCCAATCCTCTTCCCTGTCACCAAGTCCTGCATAACACAGCGATCAGCGGAAAATATAAGTTCGCAATTTAACTCTTTCGTGATCTTGCTAACCGACAAGAGATTCAAGGGAATATGAGGAACATGTAGAGCATTGTGGACTAAGAACTTGTTCAAAAGTGGGAGACTCCCTTTTCCAGCCACAGAGATAGATGAACCATCGGCAAGGGAAACACGATCCTTTCCTGATGAAAGCTTATACCCATGAAAGACCTTAGGATCGCCGGTCATGTGGTGAGTAGCGCCACTATCAATGATCCACTCTCCCATACGGCAATCCGCCATAACGTCTATAGATGAAGAAGCTGCCATAATCACAGATAGTCCAACAGGAGGCAACAAGAGAGGCACCGATGACAACAGAGAGCACCAACGGGCAGTAATATCCGGATTCCCAATCAGCCCCAAGAGTGAACAGAATGTCGATTGGGGGAAACGATCGTCGGAGCGCCGGCAGACGTTGAGGCAATCCTCAAGTTACGCTCCTCTCCTCCTTTACGTCCTCTACCAAGTCACGGACCAGCCACCTCTTCTTGCACGGTGGGCGCCAAACAAAAACAAGAAGATGGAATCAAAGATCAACCAAGCAATATATTGCAGGTAAGAGGCGGAGGCACTTCACCGGATTTGCAAAAGACCCCTAGGAAGTGACATGAATAGGGGGAGGCAAGCTTAGGAAGCGCCTAAGCACGCATATCTTCTTTCTGCTTCGGGAAGCAAGACTACGGCACAAAAGGCAGTGGCGCAAGGGACAACGGTGACGGCGACGGTCAACAACACAAGAGCGACGGCGCAAGAGCGACGCCGCAAGAGTGGCTGCGATGGCGAAATCCGGTGACACCGGCGGCGGCGGAAACAGCGACAGTGGTATTGGGGACACCGGCGGCGGTGGCTGCTGCAGCAACGGTGGCGGCAGCGGCGGTGGCTGCTGCAGCAACGGCAACGGCGGCGGCGGCAGCGGCGGTGGCGGCGGCGGCAGCGGCGGTGGCGGCGGCGGCGGCAGTGGCAGCAGCGGCGGCGGCGGCGGCGGTAGTGGCAGCGGCAGAGGCGGCGGTGACTGCAGTGGTGGCGATGGTAGCGGTGAGAGATATTAGGGTTGGAACTTCACAAACCCTAAAAATTTCCCAAACTCGTCGGCTCTGATACCATGTAGAAACACGAACAAGAAGAGGAAGAGAAACAACGATCACGATGTAACGTGGAAAAACCCTCAACAAGAGGAAAAAAACCACGAATGAGGAGGAGCCGGTGCCCACTAGCCGCCAGACTCTCTCTCTCCTTTGTCTTTCATTCACACCATAAGGATTAGGGTTACACAACTTAAATAATGCCCAACAAGGGCTACAAGTTGGATCGGATACGGATCCGGACCCGGTCCCGAGACCCATCTAACATACTTCAACAAGGAACAACAAAAGAGAGATTATTTTTCTTACCAGAAAACTACTAGATTACCACACCATTTTTTTCAGGTCAGGAGAAGGGAAACACACTTTCCCTTCATTGGACCACATATGGGTCAAGATGTCAGCTGAGAAAGACGAACTGCACAGCATCACCGCAGACCCACATGACAGTTCAGATTTTCTCACTAATATTTGTTTAGTTTACTCCAGTAGCAAGTAGCTGATGAACATTTTTCAATGGTAAGCATCTTCTCATCGTTTCAATCAGAAATGACAAGGCATTAACGTATCCAAATTCCAAACTAACATCAAGCTATAACTGGCTTACTTCTTCAGATAGGTTTATTCTGACAATATTATGCCCCGACAAGTTAGCAAGAACAACCACTAAGCTGGTCTTCCCCACACCTGGACTTCCTTCAAGTAAGACTACAAGCAAGAAAAACATAAAGAAAGTCAGATTGCAATTTTATAATATGAAGTGGAAGAACAAAGACTCTGAAGACAAAGATATATATAAAGTGGAATGGACAAAAATATTTGTATAGTGAGAACTGAAACTAAGATGTCAGGACACTTCACTCAACAAAAAATGACGCAACATCATGATAAACCATTCATTTCCATCTCAGGCATCTTCCATCTGAAATGGCTGCCTATTCAGATAGAACAACATTAACAAATTGCACGATAACCATCATGCACTCCAAACATGATAGAAAAGCACATGCTAAAATTACCTCGCTTTGGAAGCTGCATTGCCCGCAGAACACGTAAGGCATTTCTAGCAGTAGTTGGTGCCAACAATTGAAAAACTTCACCTTTGAAGTTCTTGTCACCCAAAATGAAATAAATGTGCCCAATTAATCAAAACTACGAACTTGCAGGAATTCACAGGCCGCAACCATCACTATTTCCCAAATGAACAAAGTACAAATTATTTTGACGTGTAAATCATTAGTATTACTATCCAAAGATCTACTTGAAAAAGAAAAAGTCCCAACATCAGCAGAAAAATGGTCCATTTGTTCTTCCTTTATTCTCAGAGACGAACTCTTTAGTTCAACTAAAGATTTCATTTTCCAAATTCAAGATCACTTGCCATCCAAATAAGTTACCACATGGCCGGGAATCAAGAGATGATTCTTGTGCAAGAAGATGTATGCAGTATGACACGTGGAACTTATCTTAAACTCTGCCACGTGCCAGAATTATTTCATGCCCCACGAAAGATGTGTGTGCCCTAAGCTATACAAAATTGGATAATCAGAATACGAATGTAGTTGCATTCCATATGAAGGTGTACCCATGCGCCTTCCAAATTTTCCTACATTGCAATCATATGGAGTAATGCTTTTCAAGTATTTATGATTAGGATTTTTGTCATTTTCTTTTCATTACATCCTTATGTTCAAACCCACAATTCTAGCAGAGAAAAAAATATTCTACAGCCTCCTCACTGAGAGTCCACAGCAATGATATAACCTGCCTATTGTAGTAGGGTGGCTCTTTATTCCACAAGACCTGGACAATTACCCTTACTCCATCGAACTGGGAGTTTATGTGTCCCTTGCTCATCCCTGGTTAGGCCATTCCCTCCTTCTCTTCCTCCCTTGTTAAGATTAGGCCAGCACCTGGCCACCAAGATGATAACTAGTAGCTTTCAGTACAAGCATTAAAAGACGTATGGACGCAAAGATGCAAGTCACACAATAAACGTCATTTTAGATAGACCAGTTCAACCAATTAGTGACCTGGACAGTTCAAATGAGCACAGGTTTGGAGACAAAGAGAAAATGCAGGCACCAGCCTGATACTATTTAATGATTAGTGTGAAATATGTATGCCAGCACACACAAACAGCCATGCCCCTCACACATTGGAACCTATACCGGGTCTGACTAATGTGCAACAACATATATTCTGCATTATGTGACAGCCAGACAGGAAACTTTATTTGGACAACATGAAAATCTTGAATATGGTTTCCTACACATAGGTTGGTCGAGTGCAGCAGTGATCAACTAGCTTTTGGTTCACATAATTCAAAAAACAAGGCAGAACTAACCAATAGACCTCATATGGAATCATAATGAACCAGAATTAAGTAGGGCCAGGATAGAGGTTCTAGCATCCCACCTCAACCAACACATCTTGAGATGAAGAAAAAAAAAGATTTATAGAACTTAAAACTTCAAAATTAATATTTATTTTGCTTGGCTCACCTAAGAAATGCAGTTTAGCCCGCCATGCCCCTGACAAAGCCACCCAGGTGCGACTAGGGCAAGTTTTGGTTATACACATTTGATCCCAAAAGGCTATATTTTGGAACTCAGACCCCAAAAGGGTAAACTTGTGTCTGATATGGCATGTGAAACATCATGCAATCCAAACCTATTTCTTTGTTTATCCTTGACAGATAAATAAGTGTCCAAGTATTCGCCAACCTGCAAGACTACTACTTTACCTACCCATTAACAATCACCCACACTGGAACACTAATACTATGAAAAAAAATTGATGAAGAGGTAAAGCACATGACCCCAAGATGAACAAAAGACCATAATTAGGGAGAAATATAGATAAATTGGTACCTCTCACAATGTAGAAAGGATCAATTCCAAACAGATGAAGTGATTTAGCCTCATTCCTGACTGTCACATTTTCTGCAACACCATTGTTACCCCATCCATAGCTTCCAATTTCAACAACTTCGGTGTCCAGAGAACTGGAGGTATAAACCTGATATGTGAAATTTTATGGCATAATTCATACAAGACAAGCATAATCTATAACATAAAACATAATGTTCAAGGCATGAGAACAACCTCAAGCTCGTCCACAAGAAAAGCCAGACAACTCTGTCTCACTTGTTGTGCTATGGATTTTGAAATTCCTGTTCCTGAAAGTGCCAAAGGAAGAAAATCAAAGATTGTAAGGAGGCCCGAGTGAAAATCAAACACAAAACAAGCAATTACATGTCCCTCAGCTTCCCTTAAATCTCTGTTAGTTAGTAAACTTACTAAAGAGCTGAATTGTGAACTCATTTTTTCTGCAACTCGTTGTATTTTGCAGGACTTGGCGACAGGGAAGAGGATTGGGATTGGTTTGGTGTCTGATGGCTTATATCGTCTTCCCATACGCGTGGCCACGGCTCTTATGACAACGATCAGCAAGATAGAAAAGCGAAGAGAAGATTGCCTTCAGTCCTTCTTGTATTGGCATGAACGCCTTGGGCATTTACCTTTTGGGATTTTAAAACAGTTGTTTCCCGATTTGTGTTCCACTCTGAATTTGTCATTGATTTCTTGTGATGTATGTCAGTTTGCCAAACATGTGAGGGCTTCGTACCCTATTTCTACTAGTTGTGTTAATGAAGTTTTTTTCTTGGTTCACTCTGATGTGTGGGGGCCTTCGGGAATTCATACCCGTCAAGGTTTTCAATATTTTATAACATTTATTGATGACTTCTCTCGGACCACCTTTGTCTACTTGTTAAAGGATCGCAGTGAGGTACTTCATATCATAGAGACCTTCATTCTACTTGTGCAAACTCAATATGGTGGAACTGTTAAAACCTTTCGATCGGGTAATGCCTGTGAGTATATGTGTCAATCAGTCGAGGAATTCCTTCAAAAAAGGGGGATTGTTCACAAGACGTCCTGTAGTTATACTCCCCCACAAAACGGGGTGGCTGAGAGGAAGAATCGTCAACTCCTTAATGTCACCAGAGCCCTTTTGTTTCAGAGGAATCTTTCCAAGCACTATTGGGGTGATGCAGTTCTTACCAGTGCGTATCTCATCAACCGCATGCCCAGTCGTGTGCTGAATGGTCGGACTCCCCATTCTTTACTTCAGAGAAATCGTCAACCTTTTCCCCTTCCCCCTCATGTTTTTGGCTGTGTATATTTTATTCATGATCACAGTCCCAATGTTAAGAAACTTGATCCCCGGTCTATCAAGGGTGTGTTTGTTGGGTATTTTCCTACTCAGAAAGGATATAGGTGTCTTGATCCTACCACTGGCCGTGTTTATGTTACAAGGGATGTTACCTTCTTGGAACATGCATCTTATTTTTGTGAGAATCCTCTTCAGGGGGAGAAGTCTGTGGTTAGGGAAGAGTATTCTCAGAGTCAGGAAATTCAATTTACAGATTTTCTGGACTACAAGAAAGAAGAACCTCTCACAGCTGTTGATGTGTCTGAGAAGGAAGAAGGGTGTGGCACCGGAACTGAGAAGGAAGGTCATCATATGTTTGGACAGGTCTACTCTAGACAAGGTGCTCGGACAGAGGAGGTGACTTGTGGTGCGAGATCTACTTCCAATCCAATGCCATTCCTTCCCTGGATGAACCAAGTCCAACCTTGAAGACTCAAGATGAGGTTGAAAAAGAAAATGAAGATCTTCTCATTGCCCTGAGAAAGGGTGTCAGCTCATGTACTCAACACCCGATTGGTAATTTTGTATCTTATTCAAGGCTTAGCAAGGATTACAAGTGTTTTGTATCTTCTCTTTCTTTGGCTGTGATTCCCAGGACCGTTGTTGAAGCTCAAAGTGATTCCAAGTGGGTTGATGCTATGAAAGAAGAAATGGAAGCCTTGAGAAGAAACATGACATGGGAAGTTGCGAAGATTCCTGAGGCAGCTCACTTGGTTGGATCCAAGTGGGTGTATACCATTAAGTACAAACTCGATGGAAGTGTTGAAAGATACAAAGCTCATCTTGTGGCCAAGGGGTTTAGTAAAAAATATGAGATTGATTATTTGGAGACTTTTGCTCCAGTTGCAAAAATAAAGACGGTTAGAGTTGTTATGTCCCTAGCTGTGATGAAGGAGTGGAGGATGTACCAACTCGATGCTAAGAATGCTTTTCTCAATGGTGATCTCGAAGAAGAAGTATATATGCGTATGCCCCCAGGATATGAAGAACCAGAGAAATGTTGTAAGCTGAAAAAGGCCTTATATGGCCTCAAGCAGTCACCTAGAGCATGGTTTGAACGTCTCAGACGAGTGATGCAACATCATGGGTACAATCAAGGGAATGGAGACCACACTCTATTTGTGAAGAAAAAGGAGAGCAGGGTCACTCTTTTACTCGTCTATGTGGATGACATGATTGTCACGAGAGATGATGAGGAAGAGATCTTCAAGTTAAAAGTGTTATTGGCTGCTGAATTTGATCTCAAGGATCTTGGCAAACTAAAGTATTTTCTTGGTATTGAGATTGCTAGATCTAATACTGGCCTTGTGCTAAACCAGAGGAAATATACATTAGATCTGTTGGAGGAGACTGGTAAACTGGGGTGTAGACCTGCTTCTACCCCACTTGATACTGGACACAAGTTAAGCCTGAGAGATGGAGAGCTGCTCTGTGAAGAAGCTAAGGGAAGATATCAACGTTTGGTTGGAAAGTTGATTTATCTTACCCTTACGAGACCAGATACCACTTTTGCGGTAAATGTACTGAGTCAATTCATGCATGTACCTACTGATAGTCTGATACACACCTGAAGGCTATGGATAGAATATTGTGCTATTTGAAGAGAAATCCTAGCAAGGGACTCTTGTATGTGAAACAAGAGACTGTAGAGATTGAGGGGTACTCCGATGCAGACTGGGCAGGTTGTGCTGATACTCGACGGTCTACCACAGGGTATTGTGTCTACTTGGGAGGAAATCTTGTTGTCTGGAGGAGCAAGAGACAGGATGTGTGTTCTCGATCTAGTGCAGAGGCAAAGTATAGAGCCATTGCTATGGGAGTGTCAGAGTTACTATGGCTGAAAATATTGCTGACTGATATTGGAATAGAGGTTGAAGGACCAATGAAGATGTAATGTGACAACAAGTCTGCAATCAACTTAGCTAACAACCCTGTACTACACGACAGAACAAAGCATGTTGAGATTGATCGTCACTTCATTCGTGAAAGGATTGATGCTAAATAGTTAATCTTACCTTACATGAAGTCTGAAGACCAAACCGCTGATGTTTTGACGAAAGCTCTATCTTCAATTTCATTCGAGAGAAATGTATCCAAGTTGGGCATGTTTGATATGTACGCCCAACTTGAGGGGGAGTGTTGACGGATCTTGGTGTATGGGTCCGGGTCTAGACCCGATCCAGTATGTCCTAGTTAGGGCATACTTATATCAGTGTAAACCCTAATCTTAAATGTTAATGAAAATCTTAAGAGAGAGAGAGTCTGGTCACTAGTGGCCGCCAGTTCCTCCTCATCCGTGGTTTTTTTCCTCTTGTTGAGGGTTTTTCCACGTTACATCGTGTTCATCTTGTTGAAATTAGAAAGTTTATTTTTAAATGTGGTAGTTATTTGATTATTTAAGAGTTAGGGTTCCTTTTTGTCCTTTTAATATTTCATTTGTCCTTCTCTTGTAACTGTCTCAGCCGTGCCCTAATCTCCCTTTAAGTTTAGATTAGAGCACGAGATTAAATAAAAGTTTTTCTCGCCTCTCTCTCTCTCTCTCTCTCCCACTCTCGTTCTTCCCTTCTTCATCACGTAACATGGTATCAGAGACTACGTTGGTGTGATCCTCTCGTGCCTTCCTTGTGGTATTGATTCAGTCTGCTGGTGTGAACCTTCAAGTCTGCTGGTGTGAACCATTCATCTCAGATTTCTCGTACGTGAGCATCTCAAGTTGTTGCTGGCGTGATCGCTGGTTTCCCTTATTTTTCTTCTTGCGTGGAAGAGGACCTGATCTCGCCTATGTGGAAGGCGTGATCAGATCCTCTAGTGGAGTGCGTGGACAAGGTTATGGGCTGTTGATGGACGCTGTTGAGAGTATTTGAGTGGAACGTTATGCTGTTAGTGGCTGCGGTGTAAGGTATGATAGAAGTTTTGGTGACGCAGAACAGGTTTTGCAATTTTTTTTACGAAAGATATGGACCTGTTGTTTAAGAGTTGAGGTTGGGAATAGTAGAAGCAGCGGCAGACCTTGTTTGTAAGGTTTTTTTTTCAGCAAGTTATTTTCTGGCGTGTTTTTCAGCAGGCTGTATTCCCTGTTCTTGTCTGACGTGTTTGTTCAGCAAGTTATTTCCAGCAAGTTGTTATTTTCTGGTGTGTTTTTCAGCAGACCATTTTCAGCAAGTCACTATTTTTAGCAAGTTATTCCCTGTCCGTTTCTGGTGTGGTTTCAGCAGGCTACTTTTATTTGCTGTTTGGGAATGTGAAAGAAACGTGCGCATGTTCCTTTGTTTTGTGTTATTCCTGTTGTCCACGTGAAGTTGCTGCTTATATACAGTTTATCGTGGTATTCTTATCCTTGCTGTGATTTATTATGGCTGAGAGCCGCAATTCCGAGGGTGGTAACGATCACAAAGGAGGTGGAAATCCCTTCTCCTATGGATCTACAGTTAAACTAGATGGACACAACTATGAACTGTGGTCCAGATCCTTTATGTTGTCAGTCAAAGGTCATCGGAAGAGACACATAATTGAAGAGGATGAGCCTACTAACAAATCAGGGAAGTACATAACCTGGGAAGAGGACGACAGCATGGTAATGTCGTGGATTATGAATAGTGTTCAACCTCTGATTGCTTCTACTATTACGTACTATACTACTGCGAAGGAGATGTGGGAATTTCTTAGACAGACATATTCTCAAGATAAGAATGTGAGTAAAATCCTTCAAGTTGAAGAAGAGTTGCACAATCTCCGACAAGGAAGTCAGGATTTATCTCAATACTTTGCCACAGTTAAAGCCACTTATGAACGTTTGAAATTCTTGCGTCCTCCGTGCAAATCGTGTTATAAGTCACACTTTGAACCTACTATGGTTGCAAAGTTTCTTGCTGGTCTCTCTCCTGAATATGCTGCTGCTAAGGATCAGATGCTCACTGGAAGTGAAATTCCTGACCTCTCTGATGCGTACAACAGACTTAGCCGTCTTGCTATTAGTCTGTCTCAACCAGCTAGTGTGACGCCTGCCTCTGCACTTGCTGTGGGGGGTGGTCGTGGTCATGGCTCCACCTATAGTACAAGAGGAAGAGGTATAGGTCGTGGAACTGGGGGCCGTGGGAGGTTCCAATGCACCTATTGTGGTAAGATTGGTCATTTAGAGGATCGCTGTTGGGATAAACATGGTCGCCCATCCTCTTTGTCACAGGGAAGAAATATGGTCACTAAACAGGGCAAGAGCTCTACTTACTCGTCTATGGGTTCTGCACAGACTGCCACTCCTACAGTGGAGGACTCTTCGCCTAGTATAGCTCCAGAGACAGTTAGCATTGACAGAGTTGAGTATGAGCAATTTTTGGCACACAAAGCCTCACAGGCTTCTGCTACTACAGCGGTGACTGATCGAGCCTTCTCAGCGGGTCCTTCCACGTCTGACTCAGGTACTTCGTGGATTATTGATTCAGGAGCATCGAGACATTTCTGCAGCAGACCCGAGTCTTTTACTACTCTGCATAAATTTCCCCAGCCACGTCATGTAAAAATTGCAGATGGTAGACTGTCACCCATATTGGGTTCTGGAGATGTGAAACTCTCTAAGTCTATTGTTGATAGATTGTGGGTTTCGGGTCCGGATCCATACCCGACCCGCTTTGTAGCCCGTTTAGGGCTCTACTTAAGTCATGTAACCCTAATCCTTAAGTGTTAATGATTATCTTAAGAGAGAGAGAGTCTGGCTGCTAGTGGGCACCAACTCCTCCTCATTCGTGGTTTTTTCTCCCTCGTGTTGAGGGTTTTCCACGTTACATCGTGATCATTGCTTCTCTTCCTCTTCTTCTTGTTCGTATCTCTACATGGTATCAGAGCCGTGAAGTTCCGGCGTTTCTGGTTGTCTTTTGCCCGTGTTAGAGGAGAATCGCCCGGCACTGTTCATCGTCTCGCCCGTGCCTGACGCTCGTGCCCGAGCGTCGTCTGTCGTCCCGCCGCCGTCTCCGCCCAGCGCCGCCCTGATCAGCGCCGCTCAGGATTCCGCCGTCTCCGCTTAGCGACAACCGGCCCAGCGACGCCCTGATTAGCGCCGCTCAGGAATCCGCTACTTCCGCCCAGCGACGCCCTGCCCAGCGGCGTTCCCGTTCAGTCGCTTCCGCCCAGCGTTGGCCTGCCCAGCGGCGTTCCCGTTCAGCTGCTTCCGCCCAGCGTCGGCCTGCCCAAACGACGACCTGTCCAGCGGCGGTCTTTTTCCGCCCAACGCCGTGTCCTTTTCTGGCGCCGTGCCGCTCTGCCTGGTCTGTTTCCGCCCAGCGCCGCGCCGACTGCCTGGTCTGTTCCCGCCCAGCGCCGCGCCGCTTTGCCTGGTTCCGTTTCCTGCTCTCTGTCCGTTTTTTGGTGTTGTATCGTGTGATTGCTTCTTGCTGCCCTTGCTGCCTACTGGTCTGTGATTATGGCAGCCTCTTCCTCGTCAACCGTCAACACCAATCCCACTGAAATAGGGGTTTTTAGAACTGAGAATGTTCCCATGCAGGTCATCACTCTTCGCCTCACCAAGGATAATTATTTCTCGTGGTCGCCTGCTATGACCATGGGGATTGCTGGCCGTGGTCGCATGGCCTATATTGATGGGAGCAACCCCGAACCAGCAAGAACAAGTGATGTGTGGCATACTTGGTTTCTTGAGGATAATCAAGTGAAAACTTGGATTGTCAATTCCGTTTCCGCCGATATTCAGCCCCTTATCCTTCGGAAGAAGACTGCTAGAGACATGTGGGTGGTCCTCGAACAAATGTATGGCCAAAAGAAGACCGCAATTCGTACTTACCAAGTAATGAAGACAGTCTATGGCATTCGACAAGGGACCTCGTCTGTTGCAGAGTACTATGGGGCTTTGAAAGCCAAGTGGGAAGAGCTTGACTATCATTCTGATATTCCTTGGCATTGTCCCCATGATCAGGCGCTCTATGTTGCTCATGAATGGGAAAACAGGGTGTTCCTATTTTTAGCAGGTTTAAATGATGAGTTTGAAGGTGTTCGAAGTCAGATTTTGAATTCAGGGGAGGTGTCCAGTATTGAAGATGTGTACTCCTGTGTTGAAGCGGAAGAACAGAGAAGGCTTGTTACAAAAGAAGGGAAGAGGGAACTTGTGCCCTATAACGAGAGATCTGCTCTCGTGAGTCGTGGTCCTGGCGGCCCATCTAGGTCTCTTCGCCGGTGCACTCACTGCAAGAAGACAGGTCACACTGTGGATTATTGCTGGGATCTTCATCCAGAAAAGAAGGGGAACAGAGGGAGATCTTTGACTGGGAGAACGCCCGTGTCTGAGGTGCAAGCCTCTAGTGGAGAAAAAGTCTCCATTTCTGTTGACCAGCTTCGTGAACTAAGGGCTTATTTGGGCAGGCTCGATGTCAACAAGACTGAGACCTCAGAGGGAACTACAGCTAATCATGCTCTTGCAGCTATTGGCAATCAAGGTAACTCTTCTGTGGGGGAATGGATTGTCGATAGTGGTGCTACTCATCACATGACAGGTAATCCAAAATTGTTTCATGAGTATAAGTTGTCCTCGGGAAGGGAACGTGTTTCTCTTGCAGATGGTTCCTCTACCTGTGTGGCAGGCGAAGGCACTCTGTCCTTGTTGGACAAATTTCATGTGCAGGGCGCTTTACATGTTCCCCAGTTTCCTTTAAATCTCTTATCAGTCAGTAGACTTACTAAAGAATTGAATTGTGAACTTATATTCTCTGCCGATCGTTGTGTTTTGCAGGACTTGGTGACAGGGAAGAGGATTGGGATTGGTTTAGCTTCTGATGGATTATATCGTCTTCCCATACGTGTGGCTACTGCTCTGTTGACAGCGATCCGCAAGACAGATAAGAGAAGAGAAGATCGTCTTCAGTCTTTTATGTACTGGCATGAACGTTTTGGGCATTTACCTTTTGGGATTTTGAAACATTTGTTTCCAGACTTGTGTTCCTCCTTTGATGTGTCTTCCATTTCTTGTGATGTTTGTCAGTTTGCCAAACATGTGAGGGCTTCATACCCTCTTTCTTCTAGTTGTGCTAATGAAGCTTTTTCTCTGATTCACTCTGATGTATGGGGACCCTCGGGCATTCATACCCGTCAAGGTTTCCAGTATTTTATCACTTTCATTGATGATTTCTCTCGTGCTACATTTATATACTTGTTAAAAGACCGCAGCGAGGTTCCTCGAATCATTGAGACATTTATTCTTCTTGTGCATACCCAGTATGGTGCGAATGTTAAAACTTTCAGGTCCGATAATGCCCGTGAGTACATGTGTCGGCCTGTTGACGAGTTTCTTAGACAACGGGGGATTGTTCACGAGACATCCTGTAGTTACACCCCCCCTCAAAATGGGGTAGCTGAAAGGAAAAATCGTCAACTTCTTAATGTCACCAGGGCTCTTTTGTTTCAGAGAAATCTTCCTAAACACTATTGGGGTGATGCAGTTCTTACTAGTGCCTATCTTATTAACCGCATGCCCAGTCGTGTTTTGAATGGTAGGACTCCCCACTCGTTGCTTCCTGGCAGTCGTCCACCATTTCCTCTTCCTCCTCGTGTTTTTGGTTGTGTATGTTTTATCCATGATCACAGTCCAAATGTCAAGAAACTTGATCCTAGGTCTATCAAAGGTGTCTTTGTTGGATACTCCCCTACGCAAAAAGGATACAAATGTATTGATCCTATTACTGGTCGAGCTTATGTTACGAGGGATGTTACCTTCTTGGAACATGCCTCTTACTTTGGTGCGAATCCTCTTCAGGGGGAGCAGTCTGTGGGCAGGGAAGAGTATTCTCAGAGACAGGAACTTCAGTTTATAGATTTTTTGGACTACAAGAAAACAGAATCACTTAATACTGTTGATGTGCCTGAGAAGGAGGAAAGGGGTGACAATAGCATTGAGAAGGAAGGCCCTCAGTTGTTTGGACAGTTCTACTCTAGACGAGGTACTCGGACAGAGGTGATGACTTGTGATGCTAGATCTACTTCCAATCCCAATGCCACTCCTTCCCTGGATGAACCAAGTCCTACCGAGGAGACCGTGGAGACCCATGATGAGGTTGAAAAGAAGAATGACGATCTTCCCATTGCCCTGAGAAAGGGTGTCAGGTCATGTACTCAACACCCCATTGGTAATTTTGTTTCTTATTCCAGACTTGGGAAAGATTACAAGTGCTTTGTTTCTACTCTTTCTTTGGCTGTGATTCCCAGGACTGTCGCTGAAGCTCAAAGTGACTCCAAGTGGGCCGATGCAATGAAAGAAGAAATAGATGCCCTAAGAAGAAACTTGACATGGGAAGTGGTGAAGATTCCTGAAGCCGCTCACCTAGTTGGATCCAAATGGGTGTATACCATCAAGTACAAACCAGATGGGAGTGTTGAAAGATATAAAGCTCGACTTGTGGCCAAGGGGTTTAGCCAGAAATATGGAATTGATTACTTGGAAACCTTTGCTCCTGTTGCGAAAATGAAGACTGTGAGGGTGGTTATATCCCTAGCTGTGATGAAGGAGTGGAAGATGTATCAACTGGATGTTAAGAATGCATTCCTCAATGGTGACCTCGAAGAAGAAGTATATATGCATATGCCTCCAGGATATGAAGAACCAGAAATGTGTTGTAAGCTGAAAAAGGCATTGTATGGCCTTAAGCAATCGCCCAGAGCGTGGTTTGAACGACTGAGAAGAGTGATGATACGTCATGGATACAAACAAGGAAATGGAGATCACACTCTGTTTGTGAAGAAGAAGGAGAGCAAGGTTACTCTCCTGCTCGTCTACGTAGATGACATGATTGTTACTGGAGATGATGAGGAGGAGATTATCAAGCTAAAAGGGTTACTGGCTACAGAATTCGACCTCAAAGATCTTGGAAAACTAAGGTATTTTCTTGGTATGGAGGTTGCTAGGTCTAGTACTGGTCTTGTACTAAACCAAAGGAAATATACATTAGACCTGCTGGAAGAAACTGGTAAATTGGGATGTAGACCTACTCCTACCCCTTTTGACACTGGGCACAAGTTGAGTCTTAGAGATGGAGAGCCTCTCTGTGAAGAAGACAAGGGAAGATATCAACGTTTGGTTGGGAAGCTAATTTATCTTACCCTCACGAGACCTGATATCACCTTTGCGGTGAATGTTTTGAGCCAATTCATGCATGCGCCAACCGATGCACATCTGAAGGCTGTGGACAGAGTGCTATGCTACCTGAAGAAAAATCCTGGTAAGGGACTCCTGTATGTGAAACAAGAGACTGTGGAAATCGAGGGCTATTCTGATGCGGATTGGGCAGGTTGTGGTGATACCAGACGATCCACTACAGGGTACTGTGTCTACTTGGGAGGAAACCTTGTTGTATGGAGGAGCAAGAGACAGGATGTTTGCTCTAGATCCAGTGCAGAGGCAGAATATAGGGCAGTTGCTATGGGAGTGTCAGAGTTATTATGGTTGAAGATATTGTTGACTGACATTGGAATAAAGATTGAAGGACCTATGAAGATGTATTGTGATAACAAGTCTGCAATCAACTTAGCCAACAATCCTGTACTTCACGACAGAACAAAACATGTTGAAATTGATCGTCACTTCATTCGGGAAAGGATTGATGCGAAAGAGTTGATCTTACCTTACATGAAGTCTGAAGACCAAACTGCTGATGTTCTGACGAAAGCTCTTCCTTCAGCTTCATTTGAGAGGAATGTATCCAAGTTGGGCATGTTTGATATGTACGCCCAACTTGAGGGGGAGTGTTGATAGATTGTGGGTTTCGGGTCCGGATCCATACCCGACCCGCCTTGTAGCCCGTTTTGGGCTCTACTTAAGTCATGTAACCCTAATCCTTAAGTGTTAATGATAATCTTAAGAGAGAGAGAGTCTGGCTGCTAGTGGGCACCAACTCCTCCTCATTCGTGGTTTTTTCTCCCTCGTGTTGAGGGTTTTCCACGTTACATCGTGATCATTGCTTCTCTTCCTCTTCTTCTTGTTCGTATCTCTACATCTATGACTATTTCACATGTGTTATATGCTCCTGAATTTTCATCTCATTTACTCTCAGTTAAACAGTTGACTACTGATTTACACTGTCGTATTATTTTTGACCCTGGTTCATGCTCATTTCAGGACTTGCAAACTGGGAAGACGATTGGTGGCGGCTATGAGAAAGGGGGTGTCTACATCCTGTCGACTCCTATGGGCCTTGCTGCAACCTCCTCTACATCAGAGTCTATAGTCTTCCAGTGGCATCTCCGGCTTGGTCACCCTTCAGCACCCAAGCTCCGTTCTCTCCTTCCTAATCTCTCTATTCCAGAGTCTTTTCAATGTGAGGCTTGTCAACTGGGCAAGCACACACGTAGTAGTTTTCCTTCGAGTCTTAGTCCTTCCAGTCAAGGGTTATTTGATCTTCTTCATGTTGATGTGTGGGGGCCTAGCAGGGTTGCTAGCCGAAATAAGTTTAGGTACTTTCTTGTCGTTGTTGATGATTATTCTCGAGTCAGTTGGGTATTCCTTTTGAAGGAAAGGTCTGAAGTTATTTGTATTCTCAAAAACTTGATTATTGAAATAAAGACTCAATTTGGTTCTGTGGTTAAGTGTATCCGCACTGATAATGCTCTTGAGTTCAAATCATCTATCTTAATGACCTTTTATGCTGAAAATGGTATCTCTCCCCAATTCACTTGTCCTCATACCTCACAACAGAATGGAGTTGCTGAACGAAAGCATCGGCAACTTCTAACTGTTGCTCGTACCCTCATGCTTCATAATCATGTTCCTGCATACTTATGGGGTGATGCCATACTCATGGCTTGTCACCTGACCAATCGTTTGCCGTCATCCTCCATTGACCACAAAGTACCTATCAAACTTGTTTATCCCAATCGAAGCTTGTTTTCCGTTGCACCAAAAGTTTTTGGTTGTACCTGTTTTGTACACATTCTTGGGCCTAAACGTGATAAACTTGCTGCTCAAGCCATTAAGTGTGTGTTCATTGGCTATTCTCGAAACCAAAAAGGGTACAAGTGTTTTGAGCGAGTAACTCACAAAGAGTATATCAGTGCGGATGTCACTTTTTTTGAGTCTCAGTCTTACTTCAGTCATACTTCTGCCTCAACTGAAGTACCATGTCCTATCCCGTTACCTATTCCTCCTATCCCGTTGCAATCCTTTCCATCTCCTACTCTCACTATGAATAGGTTTCAGGACCCCCCATTGGTCTACACTCGACGACAGGACTCCTCTCATGGTCGACCATCAGACTCTTCTCAAGATGTAAGCCCCACTGAAGTAAGTATACCTGGTGTTGTTCCTTTAGATGACTTGCCTATAGCCCTGCGCAAAGGCAAGAGACAGTGTACCATGCATCCTATCTCTCACTTTGTTTCCACTACCCATCTTGATGGTAACTTACAACAGTTTCTGAAGGCTATGACAGTTCATACTGTCCCAACTTGTCATCAACAGGCCTTACTAGATTGTAAATGGCGAACAGCTATGCAAGACGAGATGGATGCTCTCGTACAGCGTGGTACTTGGGAGTTGGTTGATCCACCTAAAGATTGTGACATCGTTGGTTCCAAATGGGTATTTACAGTCAAATATAATTCAGATGGGTCGTTAGAGCGATACAAGGCTCGATTAGTAGCTAAAGGTTACACTCAGACATACGGGGTTGACTTCTTTGAGACGTTCTCTCCAGTGGCACGATTGGGCACTATTCGCCTTATTATTTCTGTTGCAGTACACTCTGATTGGCCTATGTATCAGCTTGATGTGAAGAATGCCTTTTTTGTATGGTGATCTTGAGGAGACTGTATATATGCAGCAACCACCAGGGTTCGAAAGACAGGGGGAGTGTAGTAAAGTATGTCGGTTGAAGAAGGCCATCTATGGACTCAAACAAAGTCCTAGGGCATGGTTCCACAAATTATCAGAGGTGGTTTCACAATGTGGATTTGAACGATCTCCGTTGGATCATTCCCTATTCATCAAGAAGACCTCCACAGGTATAGTTGTCATGATAGTTTATGTTGATGACATTATCTTGACAGGTGATTGTGGTCGAGAAATATCTGCTACTAAGGTCTTTCTTCAAAAACATTTTGTCACAAAGGATCTTGGTCACTTGAGATATTTTCTTGGGATTGAAGTTGTGGAAAACAAAGAAGGTGTAGCATTGTCTCAAAGGAAGTATGTCCTTGATTTACTGCAGGACACAGGGATGCTAGGGACCAAGCTGGCTAATCTCCCTATGAACCCACGTATTCACCTTCATGATGATCAATCAGAACTAGTAGATTCTCGATCTTACAGGTCTCTCATTGGGAAACTACTTTATGTTACTGTAACAAGGCCAGACATAAGCTTTGCTGTTGGAAAATTAAGCCAGTTTATGGAAAAGCCTAGAAAAGTCCACTGGGATGCAGCGATGATGGTATTGAAATACCTAAAATCATCCCCAGGCAGAGGCCTCTTCTTTAAGAAGGGTGAATCTCTTGATGTTGTTGCTTATAGTGATGCTGACTATGCAGGGTCTGTTGATGATAGAAGGTCTACAACTGGCTTCTGTGTCTTTGTTGGAGGTAATCTCATATCATGGAGAAGCAAGAAACAAAATGTAGTCTCTAGATCAAGTGCAGAATCTGAATATAGAGCAATGGCTCAAACGGCGACTGAGATTACGTGGGTTAAATCTATGCTAACGAATATGAGTATTCATGTTCCTCTTCCTATGAAAATGTACTGTGATAACAAGGCGGCCACTTACATTGCAAACAATCCTGTATTTCATGAAAGAACAAAGCACATTGAGGTGGATTGTCATTATATTCGTGACCTTATAAAAGAAGGTGTGGTGTCCACTGTTCATGTTGCTTTTGAAGACCAAGCAGCAGATATGTTTACTAAAGCTCTTCCAATTGGTGATTTCTCTAGATGTTGTAACAAGCTGAGCATGGTTGATATCTATGCTCCAGCTTGAGGGGGAGTGTTGAAATTAGAAAGTTTATTTTTAAATGTGGTAGTTATTTGATTATTTAAGAGTTAGGGTTCCTTTTTGTCCTTTTAATATTTCATTTGTCCTTCTCTTGTAACTGTCTCAGCCGTGCCCTAATCTCCCTTTAAGTTTAGATTAGAGCACGAGATTAAATAAAAGTTTTTCTCGCCTCTCTCTCTCTCTCTCTCTCCCACTCTAGTTCTTCCCTTCTTCATCACGTAACACATCTTATTCCTTTGTTCCTGATCTTCGTGTTTCTACAACACTAATAATCATTTTGAAAAATCCTGAAAATTGACAGCAGAGCTAGCATTGTAAGGCATGCAAAATCATATTGGGTTCAAAGAGAGATCTACTAACCGCACCATTACTTGTAGGTCTGTTCCATCTGATGCTTGATGTTGTATTGCAGATTCTAGATGGCTAGAGTATCAACAAAACGAATTCTCTTCTCATGGTTTAAGTTCATGCTGCAATCAATGGTTGTTTGTCAATATATGCAAAACTTGACTAAATAATGACAGCCTGATTATAAAGACACAGTTGGGCGTGTGGCAGCTATTCCAGGTTGTTGAGATCTGATAGAGACCCTGATTATATTCTTCACATAGCCCACTACACCTGACATAGACAATATACGCTCGACAGTATTGCCAATGATTTCACTTGTAACATATTAATTATACAAAATTATTAACATGAATGAGTGTATAGGACATTAAGCACTTATATCGGTCGGACTGCTGCTGCTAGAAACAATGAAAAAAGACAGGTGACACTGAGGTTCTAGGGTCTTTTCAAATACCTACCGCACAATACGCCAAATAATAAAACAATGAAATAATGCACAATACAAAATTATTGAAAAAAGATTAAATCAAATGATTTATCATGCACCCAATGAACTACCCTTATTTTTTTCCTTTCCTGATATACAAAAACATAGAATTAGAGAACAAGGAATTTTCATTTTCTTGCTTGCTTAGCAAATAGGAAGAGTGCATCATTGTGGGTGTCCAACTGTGAACATGCATGTGAGTGAGCAGGCAATTAAGACGAGAGAGAGAGAGAAGGGTTGGCATGGGGCGTTATGTTGGGATACCTTAAGTAATGAATATTGTGGTGACCATTCCAGCTGTATCCCTCACATAATCATGGAGAACTTCCAAAACAGCATATGGCTTTTGAGATGTAGCTGCATTGTCTAAATACACCAAGCTGGAACCATTTACCTCATATAAAATTTATGTAGTCACTCTCAGATCCAAAATAAGAAATCAAGCCTCCACCAGGTAGACGCCTCTTCGAAATAAAAGACAACCAAAAGACAATTCAGGATCATGTCCAGTCACATGTAAATTAAAATAAAGGGACCACCAAAGTGCTAGAGGAATAAAAAAAAAGCCCTAAATTGATGACATAAAAATGCATGGATACAGACATGGGTGGAGCCAGAAATTAGTAACGTTTAAGAATACGACTACTGATCCTTTTATTACAGAACTATACTACAAAAAAGATTTTAACTGCAGCTAGAATGAAACAAAGAACAAAGAGGAAACAAATGAAATTTATATATCTCACAAAAAAAAAATTAAGTGAAGCCAAGGACATACCGCTATGCAACTTCGAAGAACTTTTGAAAAATATCACCTAGTGCTTTTGAAAAGAAAAACATTAAGTTTGGGTTATGCAGTTAAGATGGACTAAACAGGAAATGATGGATAATTCATCACGCTCAGCATGGTTGGACTAGGTTTGAGGGGTTTCATCTATTTCACGAAAGGACCAGCAATTTGGTAATGAAATGGGCAAACATTTTTAAGACCAAAGGGGGATTGGTTAGTTTTTACTATGCCTAGGAAGCCTAGAAACATACAAGAGATGTCAAATTTTTACTTTGAATTTCGAAATAGTTCAAAAATGATCAATTCAACTCATAGGCTTGAGTGCTCGTGTTGTGCAAATAATATAACCTTGGTGTACTTTTAGTACCATACAAGCATTAGGTTTTATTTCGCATCAATGTTGTCCAATCTCTAAAGGGAATGTCTTTCAATTTCCAGAATATGAACAAAAAGGAATCATCCTCGGCATCCTAGATAATAAAAAAAGGAGCATATATTGACCCAAAAATCGTACATCCACGAAAGATTGTCGCATTCAATTCTTGCGAGTTCAGCCTTCATGTATTTCATTTCTTGGCATGCACATTTTGCTTTTTTTCTTGTTTTTTCTTCATTTTTTTCTTTTGCATTCGGCTTTTTGCCTTTCAAATTTTTTTTTCTTGTGTTTGTTTTTTTTTTTTGGGCCGGCCTTCACCTTTGAGGGAATACCTCACCACCCCAAAGGCTACTACAAAGCTCCACCGGTTTGGTGGTTATGTATAGCTTTGTCATGTGTCCAACCCGCTTCACCTTACGGGTTTTCAACGAGCCAAAAGTTCATAAGTCATTATCTTCGCGAAATAAACATAAATCACCTTTATGCCTACCCGGTACTCTCGATTATTGACTCAGAGGAACGACTACACAAGCCCCGAGCCCATCTCTCAACTCTCATTTTGCTACCTGCCAAGATCTTATAGAGCATTTTGGCTTCTCTGTCAAGATATTTTCTTGCTAAATCCTTGCAGACACTTGATCGCCAGAGTTAATAACATTTCCTATTGTTGACTTTCTCAACTTCATAGGATTTTTCTTCAATGCTCATATCAAGGATTTTTTTCATTTTTCCTCTTCCGTTGATGGACAACAAGAACTTGAAATTTCCACCTTCCACTTGGAAGGTACTAAGAATAAATCAAGGCACATCATTCTGTGAGAAAACACTTCCAAAATGTTTTTATCAAAACTGAAAAGTTTCTCTCTTACGAAAGTTCTTGACATCTAATGGCATATCACCAGGAGAAAGGAACTATACTCCCTAAAGAGATAGTCGAATGTAAAACTTGGTTGGTTAAAAGAATGAACTTCACCAAATCTCTCTTTTATACAAAAGATTGGTTTAAGGGTGATGGGTTCCAGAAAAGTTGGGTGTTCAACTGATTGAAAGTTTCACAAATGGTTTGAGTTAAGTTCTTCTATCAAAAAACACTAAAAGTACAAAAAGAAGAATAAAACATTAGTAAAAAAGGAAGCATCGTAAGCTAAGGTCTCATTTTTATGATACCAAAATCCAATGCCCCAAATAACCCCAAGCATCACAATGTTGTTGTTGATAACCAATTATTTCCATATGGAACTTAAATCAAATTAGACCTTGACCCACTAATCGGCTTACATGTGAATAACCAAAGCTAATGCTTCTACAATCAACTCAATTTTTAGCACTGAAAAGGGGATAAAGGAAATATCTCCAAGTCAAACTAATTATGTGCAGCTTGAAGTCCTGAACACTAGAAAACCATGTACACATGCCAATGCATGAACAAAAACAAGGGTACTTACACAGATGTTTTTAGTTAATTTTACTGTACTCTTTAGTATGCACTCTTCAATGAGAGAAGAAACTACAACTAGAGCAACAATTGATGCCAACATGACATCAAGATCCAAATCAAGGTCAGACATAAGATAAATAAAAGCATGAAACGTATGGCAGAAACATAGAGATGCTAGGGCTTTTTAAACGATATCCAACTTTATTCATAGAAATTTTGGGTTGGACATTCCTGGACTGGACAAACATTTGTGGAGTTAGAAGTGCCTCCAAAAGATTCAACATTGTCATCAGGACGGGGTCCACAAAACTGTGTGACATTGAACTAGTTGGCACTTGAACACAAAGGATTCCTTGTAGCCTGAGCAATTCAAACAAATGCAATCTAATAAGACATACTGTATGTTAAATGTGAAATTTATCTAAATGAAGAACAAGAAAACTAGTCCCGTAAATTGAAAAGTAAGCACACTGTAATCAAAAGGTTCTTGCTTAATGGCCCTACCAAAATGAGGACTTCTATGGAGAAGTCATAAGAATCATGCAGGAAGAAGAATGGACATCATTTATTCAAATTTTCCATGCGTAGACAAGCAACAAAAAGCTCATTTTTTTATAACAGCCCGTCAGCCACTGAGAAAATAATGATTCATAACACCCATGCATAGACAAGCAACAAAAAGCTCAATTTTTTTATAACATTCCCTCAGCCACTGATATTGAAATGATTCATAACACGGTATTGAATGGCATCACTAAATTGGACAAATCATAACTCTCAGCTAAATCACCCGAGACCATAAACTAAGTCAAAGTTAAAACTTTTGTCTAGAGATGTAGACATGAAATCAGTGGAAAAAAGAGAGTTGCATGAGATTGCTAGATAAGCTAAGATTCTCCCAGTACGTTGAATCTCCTTTCCATGGTTCTCAATAACTGAACAAGTAAATCTACATATCTGTTTGTGTGTGCTTCTTAGGTGTGTACTTTAGTTGGACAATCGGATCTTGTATTAGGTAAACAACCAAAATTATCAAGCTCCCCTAACTGCAATAATTTTTACAAGTATATCATTCTAAAGGGCTAGAAAGACATTTGTGTGTCTTAAAATGGCTAAATATTGCAGTAATTTTGATCCTCAATAGAAAAGCAATTTACCCATGGAAAACAAAAAAAAGGGCAGAAGAGAACACTACTCAACGCTATACCACAGACCAACAAACGAAACATTTCAGGTTCATGAGACCAACTAGATAAGGAGCATTTACCAATTTTCCTGACCACGAAGAAACAAAAATAACTTTTTAATTATGTCAATTACTACTATTGAAGAAGACTAATCTACATTGACTCATGATATCTGTCATGTGAAAAATAATGTTGTGATCATCACTATGCCATACTCATATCAGTAGCATCATTCTACTTCTACCAATGCATTACATGGATTCATGGCCATGCAAAATGTGCACCATATACATGCCTGAAATATGGGGACTGATTTCTCGTTTTAGTTTTTGATTTCTCAAACAAGATGGAGAACAAGGTTCAAAATTCAGTATTTTTGCAAATGACAGACAGTTGTGAGTTTCATTTGGAAAAGCAGTCATGGACGTTCACATGGTCGCACACATGATACTCTCTTTCTCTCTCTCTCTCTCTCTCTCTCTCTCTCTCTCTCTTTCACACACACACACACATTCACAAAGCAAAATTTTTCGGCCTTAGGAACTGCAGGACAATATGGTGTTCTTATTTTATAACAGATACTCTGCAGTCGTCCTTCAGTAATGACCATACCTTGAGAATGATTCCTAGTAGCAGAATTGGCATGGTTCTTCCTCCTGCACTAATTATGACCAGCTAATCTCCTTCTGCAAATCTTCTCAAAATCATCGAATAAACCACATGAAACCTCCATTGCATGCATGAAAAAGGACTAAAATCTCATGAACAGCCAAAGAAACTAGAGGACAAGTGAAAATCATCCGAGCCTCTCCACTCTCTACCAGACGACGGTTGGCAGATTTGGGGAACCAGGCCGGAGACAGCCTTCCTGATGCACGATTAGGGATGCTAGGCAAGACAAATCAGTCCCTGATGCACGAGGGGAGATTTGGAGACGCTGGGAGGAGACCCTATTCCCTGATGCCCGACCGCGGCATCTGGATTGGAAGCTGGGGTTTCAGTCGGTGCCGTATCTTCCATAGAACCGGTCGCCGGGTCAGAGGGGAGCTGGTATCGTGAAGACGACGGCGCCAATTCCTTCGAGTTGGGCACATCGCCCCATGGTGCGACTGGAACCTATTTTGGATGAGAGATCTTTGCCTGATTCCACCAATTCAACCCCCAAAGAAACACAAGTTCTCCGCCTGATTCCCTGAAATCAAGCCCTGAAGAAAACAACCCCCTAAGAAAACCACAAAACACATAAATGCGATGTTGGAGTCGACAACAAACCCAAGAATAGGTAAACAATAACAAATATGGGCAAGGTTTGCTTCATCTGAATACCTTGAGATGCTTGCTTCTTGGCGCCAGCGATGGCATAGAAAGCTTCGCCGATGAAGAGCTGCGCCTGGTGGAAACCATGGCTCCCTTCTCTGATCATGTTTCCCTCTCTCCCCTTTCTCATATTCCTTCTCCCCCACTTTCCTCCTCTCTGAGTGGACGTCAGTCGCTGTTCTTCTTTCGTGTCTTCCCGAAATGGCAAAAGGAGAGAAACAAAAACAAAAAAGCGGAAGGGTCGAATACAATGACGAGCCCCAATCCAATATTACAGTATGGATGAGGCGAGCGAGGTTGAATCTGACTTGAAAATGAGAGAAAAAAAAAATCATCATATGATGTGTGCACTTGGATATGGTCAAACCCATTTCTTCGTTTTTCTTTTCCATCTATTGTGGTTCAGTGGACTCAAAATGTTTCCTTAGTCGGTCCAGTGTGGTAAAATCATAGAAGGTTCTTTGTTTGCGTTTGATATAGATCAAACTTATGAGTTGTTTATCTCATAACAAGGATGGGATCCGGAAAATGACCCTTCCAATCAAGGGGGCCATGTTATTAGAGAGATGTGTCTAGATGGCGGTCAGTTTTTAGATCTCTCTGGATTCTATCTGATTTAACAAAGGATTTAACTTAAATCTACTGTTTTGACAAATAGCATATTTGAAAATGATTGTTTATGGGTTGTTTGACAAGGCCAGAATTGCATAATTATGTAAATAAAATTTTCTTTTTTCGAGGAAATGGGAATTGAATACTCAAACAAAGATTTTGTGTTTTAAGATTATATGAATCAAAATTTGCATAGTGCACATACACATAGATATTTATAAAGTTTGTACATTATACATATATATAATATATATACATATATGCTAATGTATACATGTACAAATGTATATATATATATATATATATATATATATATATATATATAGATATAGTGTTGTGTAATATGCGTATACACATGTATAATATAATATATATATTATGTATAATGCATACATAACATATATATGGTAATAGACATTGTACATATTTATATATAGAAACTAATATATGAATGTAATATATATCTATATATTCACACATAATGTACATATGTATGTACGCATATAATACAAATATGTACATATATATGTTAGATGTATATGTACATGTATATGTATGTATTACGTAAATACATATATATGAATATATATATATATATATATGCATATATGTTATATGTACATACTTTATAAGTACATATTTGTATATTATATGCACATGTATACATATATATATGTATGTGCATACATAAATATATGTATAAAATAATATTAATATGCACATATATATATTATGAACGTGTACATCCATATGTTTGCATATATGTGTTATGTACATACATACACATGTATTAACGTATATATACAAATGTACATATATATGTATAGGTACCTATATGTTGAAATTATACCAATTATATACGTATATGTAATGTATACGTGTATACGTACATATCTATGTGTGTGTGTACATGTGTATATATAACGATGCATAACATATATACATATATTATATATATGTACCTATACATATAATATATTTTATTGTAACATACTATATGTACATTGGTACAATGTATTACATATATAATATACACATAACATACATATATTTTATATACATATTGTATGTACTCATATGTACGTACATATAATATATACATATAACGTATTACTATACATAACATATATACATATATTATATATATGTACCTGTACATATAATATATTTTTATTGTAACATACTATATGTACATTGGTACAATGTATTACATATATAATATACACATAACATACATATATTTTATATACATATTGTACTACATATTCATAAGTGTATACATATTGTATGTACTCACATGTATGTACATATAATATATACAAATGTATATATGTGTACATATATTCTTATTGTGTAACATTATACACATATATAAATGTGTACATCTAAAAATACTTATATTATATATAACATCTATTAGCATTACAAATGTACATATTATACGTATACATGCATATATGTCTTATATACATATTACATGTACAATATAATATGTATCCATATGTACATGTATATAAGTATCACATATGTACGTATTATACACAATGTTATAAAAAGCGTATCGTGAGGCGTTTCAGTATGAGATGGAATCTAATCCCTAATAATGATGATGCCGATCGATCTCCCCAAGTCTTCCGCTACAACGTCCAATGATCAGTGAACATGAGACTCAAGAATGGTGGAAACGATTGGGAAATATCAAAAGATCGAGCGAGAGAGGGAGTAGCGCAAAGTTGATTGAGGTCGAGAGATTGCAAGAGAAACAGAAAATACATTATAATGAGAGAGAGATAGTTGTCCAAACCCTCGATCGTCTGTTCCACAGGTTATGTGAAACCCTCATTCGAGTGATGGCTTTCCATCGCTCTCAACGAGGTGATGATGTCGATCAATCTCCCAGGTCTTTCGCTACAGCGTCCGATGATCAACAACCACGAGACTCAAGAATGGTGGAAGCGATTGGGAAACATCAAAAGATCGAGCGAGAGAGGGAGTTGCACAAAGATGATCGAGGTCGAGAGATTGCAAGAGAAACAAAAAATACATTATAAAGAGAGAGAGATAGTTGTCCAAACCCTCGATCGTTTGTTCCGCGGGTTATGTGAAACCCTCATTCGAGTGATGGCTTTCCGTCGCTCTCAACGAGGTGATGATGCCAATCGATCTCCTTGGTCTTTCGCTACAGTGTCCAATGATCAGCGAACATAAGACTCAAAAATGGTGGAAGCGATTGGGAAATATTAGCGAGAGAGGGAGTTGGACAAAGATGATCGAGGTCGAGAGATTGCAAGAGAAACAGAAATTATAAAAAGATGATGTCCACCCCGTCGCTGACCGCATCATCTATCCCCTTGAGCGGGTCCACCACGAAACATCCCTCCTCCGAGCACGCCTTATAGATTGCCAGTGGGCTCGTCGACGACCCACCCCTGGCCGCTCCCAGCCTGTAGTAGGCCGCATTGTGCACGATGGTGCTAGCCAGCTGCAGTCGACTTGGTGTGGCTTCCATGCGCCACTGTGTCCCTGGGCGAGCTTGTCTGCGTACTGGGGCCCGTTTGACTTGGGGACTTTTGCAACCCCGAATGAGTTATAATACCGAGCATCGATCACCTTCCTGAGTCAAAGTTCGCACATCAGCTCTATTTTGGCTATAGGTACGTGATTTCAAATTAGAGCATAAATTTTAAACCTGTTGCAGTTGGATGCTTTGTAGTTAGGCCCTTCCATGCACGTTCCATTCCCTCTTAATGGTACATCATTGAAACTCAGTGATTCAGGCCAAATTCCTAACAGACGCCACGAGAGAAGGTGAATTGGTTAAGTAATACCTGATATTATGTCTAAGTAGACAACTAAAAGAGAATATTATGCACTTGGAACACACAACATTTTTAGAACATGTGTTTCAACAAGAATGTTGTGCTTTTGTTTTAGGAAATATGATATAATTACTTATAGCATTTGATTGCTTAATTTAGGAATGATAACCATAACTGGATCATTCTTCTCAAAATAAGAACATAACATGTGTTTAAGAAAATGTGTTCGAAGAGCACAAAATTTTTCTTACCAAATGCCTAATGATATTGGAATTTGAATTAAAATTGAAGTTTGGGTAGCGAATGATTGACAGATTATCAGTGACGCTCGTTTTATTTTTCAGATCGGGTCGGATCGGGTCCAGATCCAGACCCAAGCTCCACTCCTGGTAAGGAGCCTGTCGCGTGAGGGAGTTCTCCTCCCTCGACTTCTTCAGTGTCTTCTTCTTCCCCTTCTTCGTCTCTTTGTCTACTACGACCGCAGCACGTGAAGAACGAGGCGGTGGGTTGAGCAGCGGCGACGGCAACGGCAGCGGTAGCGGCGGTAGCACGCGGGTAAGCTCCCTCTCTCGCCCTCTCTGTCTGCCTCTCCCCTTCTCTCCTGCGCATTCTTCCCTCTCTGCAGCGCTCTCTCCTTCCACGCACATTGTCCCTCTCCTCCTTGCTCGAGATCTCATTCCCCTCCTTCTCTCGCCTCCTTCTCCCTCGCCTTTTCCTCCTTCCTCTTCCTTCTTCTCCTCCTCCGTCCTGCGCAAACACTTCCCTCACCGTCTGAACCCTCTATCTCCAACCGTCTCTCCCCTCTTTGTCTGCTCTACCCTCTCTGCCCGTTTGAACTCCCTTTGGTCGATTTTTGACTCGTTTAGGGCTTTTTGGTCAATGTGCAGCTTGGGGACGCATTTGTTTCCCCACATAGCAGCAGGGTGAAGGCATTGGCGGTGGCAGCATTGAGGGATTCTAGCCATTTGGGGGCCTTTCGAACCCTTGAGGTGGCTGCCTAGACCATTGCAGCAGTCTAGACTCGTGATTTGGGGTGAGCAAGGCATAATTGAGCCCATTTTATTGTATATTTTCCTTTGGAGCATGTATAATTATTGTTTGAGCATGCTAGATGTTAGAATTTGATGTTTAGGGAAGCATGTTAACGACTTGGCTTTTTGGAAAAAGTTTAGGACTATGTTGTAGAACCGATGGTTAAGCTTGAGGTGTTGATTTTCGAAGCAATAGGGAAGCATGGTAGAGATTTAGAATCGTTTTGATGAGCATGTGGCACAAGCTTTTGTTAGCGGGCGTATTGCGGTGTTAGTTGGAGAAGAACATGTAATTTGGGTGTATTCGTGGGGAAGACGCTTTAACTATAGAAAACATTTAAGAATGTGTTAAGGATGGATTGATCGAAGCATTGGGTTTTGACGCTTGGTGGCAACGACAAGAAGTTGCGAGGTGGCCTATTAGAGGGCTCGTAGGTCGACACTACCCGTCGGCACCCTCTTGAGGCGATGACATGTGTGTCAATGATTTTGTTTTAGCTTGGTTTGGATTGATAAGCTAACTAGTAGAGATCTTACCTTTTTTCTTATGTCTGCAGGTACACCGGGCACGTCCCGTCGACCTAGAGCGACCAAATTCGAAGCTCGAGGCATTTTGAAGAGTTTTCTGGACGCGTGTCAGGTATGGCAGCATTCCAGGCAAATCCTTGCCTGGAAACGTGGGATCCTAGGATTGTGATGTGATTAATTGATTGATTGTTTAGTGAATGAATGTGTGTATGCATGCAAATGGTGTGATATCTGATATGATGTGTTTTGAAAAGCTATTAGAAGTCTGTTTTGAAATATCACACATTTGCATATGCTAGAATTGATAATTGTTTAGGACAGATGAGGTAAGGTATTGAGTCGAGTGTCTCCTCGACCCTAATTGTGCATTAGAAAGCATCCTAGAATGATAAGTGCATAGGACAGCTACGAGCCTATCACAGATCAAGACTACTCTCTGTGGTTTGGCTATGTTTTTCAAAGATGTGATTATTGTGATAATGAATGTGAATGTTGTGTTTGTTGAATACACATTGCCACGGGCAATGATGCAAATGATTGAACAGAGGGTAGTTGAACCCATATTGTCGAGACAGCTAGCCAAAACTGTTGTTGTTATGTGTAGCCCTCGTGTGGAGGCAATTGGAGGTGTGAGTTCACTCGTGAAGTGAACCAACCTCATGAGCTAGCCAGTTAATTGTGTTTGAGCAAGTATAATTGTAAGAATGAAAGAATAAGAGATGAGAGGCTAGTGGGATGTGGCTATGTGTTTGGGAGTTGTCCCGCTTTCACCACTGGTCTCCCTGTTCAGAGCGCAACGGTGCAAAGTCCCAGGGTACTGTTGTGTGATGTGCTTGGAGCGTGGGCTCCCGCCTTCCCAACCTAGGTGTCCTAGGGAAGGCTGAGTATCTCTCCTTGGAATTCACACATTCATGGATGAGTGCTCTACTGCTGCAGCGGATGGATGGATCCATACTGTTCTGGGCCACCACGAGGTTGTCTCTCGGCTGTAGGCCACCCGCGGTGTGCACGTTTCTGTGTTTGTACCCATAGGAACTGTCAATGCCATTTGATGTCAAGTACTTTTTTGGAAGAGAAAATTTTTGATTGTGCATAAAAATATTTTAAAAGTGTCTTGTCATGTAATGATATGCCTTCGTTTTGTTCTTACTACCTGCCCAAGCAAAATGAAACTTTCAAGTTTTTTTTGTTGTCAATCATTAGAAGAGGAAATTTGAAAAAATCCTATGAAGCTGAGAAAGTCAAGACTAGGAGATGCTATTGACTCTAGTGATCAAGTGTTTGTAAAGGTTTAGCAGGAAAATATCCTAAGAGAGAAGCCATAATGCCTTATAAAATATTGGCAGGTAGCAAAGTAAGAGTTGAGAGATGGGCTCGGGGCTTGTGTAGTTGTTCCTCTAGGTTAATAATCAAGACTACCGGGTAGGCATATAGGTAATTTATGTCTATGGTGCGAAGATAATGACTTACCCCACAAGGTGAAACGGGTTGATATATGACAAAACTACACCTGACCACCAAAGCGGTGGAGCTTTGTAGTAGCCTTTGGGGTGGTGAGGTATTCCCTCAAAGGTGAAGGTCAGCCTAAAAAAGAAAATCAAAAGCAAGAAAAAATGAAAAGGAAAAAAACCAAATGCAAAAAAAAAAGGAAGAAAAAGAAGCAAAACCAAGAAAAACAAAAAAGGTGCCTGTCAAGAGATAAATGGCATGAAGGCTGAACTCGAAGGAATTGAAATGCGACAATCTTTTATGGATGTGCGATCCTTGGGTCAATATCTGCTCTTTCTTTTTATTTCCTAAGACGTTGAGGATGATTACTTTATGTTCATTTTTTTTTAATTTAAAGGCTTCCCTTCTAGAGATTCAACAACATTGATGCGAAATGAATCCCGATGCTTGTACGGTATTGAGGGTAAATGAAAGGCATACCATTTGCACAACACACACTAGCATTTTCTGCTTATGATTTAAATTGATGATCTATAAACTATTTAAAAGTAAACACTTGACATCTCTTTTGTAATGTTTCCTGACTTCATGGGCATATGAGGAACTCCTAGCCCCTCTCTGTTTTTGAAAAATGTTGTCCTTTTTATTATCAGTTCATTCATAGAATAGATGAAACCCTTCAAATTCCACTCATGCTGAGTGTAATGAAATGTTCCCATCATAATTTGTTTTCTTGTGAAGGCTAGGCAGTATTTTTGTTGTTTTCTCTTTTAAGGTTTGCTTAGGAAAGGGTTTGAAAGAGTCGTTAGCTTTTAACTTTTCTATCATTAGTTTTTTTTTTTTTTTACATTGTCAGTGTGCAGCTGATGTCGAAGTTTAAAGCCCAACTCATCAGTGTTCTTGTGGATGTACAGTGGTTTTGGAAAAGCCGATTCATGTTGCACGAGAGTTTGATCTTGTACTTCAAAATCAAGTTTTTATTGTAGGTTATGATTGTCAAATGTCTTGTTTTACCTAATCATAAATCATGGTACATTTTGGATGTACGTGAAGTTCATCCAACTCTTTGCAGGCACTGGGGCCAAATTAGAGCTCTATAGATGAGATTGTTGTCAAGCTTGAATGTTCCAATGAATGGACTACCATGTCGCTACTTAGCAATTGCTTGTCTATTGGCCATGCTTTTGGTCTCCCTAGAGTATTATGCATGCATTCTTTCTAGTTGGCATGTGTTGTTGCATTTAAGTTTCAGTATTATTTATTAACTATATATATTCTTGATAGGTTTGGAACACATTTTTGAGGTTCTTGGAGTTGCTGCAATAGAAGACCGTCTGCAGGTGATTCTCTTTTTCCTTCTCTGGGGGTATTGTTTCGTGCGAGAGCTTTCCTTCTGGTTTGACTTAAGTAGATTGTCTTCATTTTCTTTTGGATGCCATTGCAGGAAGGTGTTTGTTAAGACGTGTTTATACTCAGTATTAGGCTTGAGAGGGCACTTGTGTAATAATGTTTCTTTTTAATGACTTTCTTGTAACTTATCCCTCTCCTCTAGTCTATATAAAGAGGAGTTAGGGATTCTTTCGATGTTAATCAAAGTTTAGCTCTCTTAAATTCATCATGGTATCAGAGCACCAGCCGTCTCCTCCTCAGCGAGTTGTCGCCGACTGAGCGGCGCCGGCCGCCGCCTGATCGGCGTCAGCTGCCGCCGCCCGTCCCAGCCCTGCCCATTGCCGCCCTGTCCATTGTCGCCCGACCCCGCCCTGTCCATTGCCGCCCGACCCAGCCCTGCTGCCCCTCGTCGCCCTACCCATTGTCCGCCTGCGCCGCCGCCGCGTGTGCACTCTGCCGTTCCTCCGCCCAGCAGACTGAACGCCTGCGCCCGTTGCTGCTTCGCCTGTCATCTTCGCCGCCGCCTCAACGCTGATTTTCATCTCAGCGTCTTTCCGCTGCTCCTGCTCCGCCGCTGTTCCGCCGCTTCCCGAGGTTCTGCACGCTGATTTTCTTCTCAGCGCCGTCTCTGGTATCTCTCTTCGTTCAGCTCTGCTGTTGCCTCTTCCCACCGATCAGACTTCTGGATTGCTACATGCGTTAACTGCATATTGCTTCATGATCAGCATGTTGTCTTTCGATATGTGATTGTATTCTTTTTGCCTGCACTTCCTATTCCGTGGCTCGGTTTCCTCCTTGTGTTGAAAGATGTCTGAAATTAGCAATGGCGCTAATCCCTCTTCCTTTGTATCGTCGGGAGAGATGAAGAGTTCCCCATTTTCCAGCATTATCACCAAAATGGATGGGGGTAATTACGAGATGTGGGCCATGCAAGTAAAAAGAACCTTGATCGCTCATGAGAAGGAACATCTCATATTGGAGCCCGAGCCCGTACAGAAGGTAGGAAAATATACTACTTGGTTTAAAGATAATTCGTTGGTTATGGTATGGATTGTTGGTACTCTCTCTCAAGAAATTGCAAATGAAGTCTTGCACAAGGACAGTGCAAAGGATATGTGGGATTCCCTTGCTGCCACGTATTCACAGGCGAGAAATGAAACGCGCATTATGCAGCTTCATCATGATATTCATCAGATGCGACAAGATGGCCGACCTCTTCACACTTATTATTCTAGTCTCAAGTCCATGTTTGAGAGACTGAATAGCTACTTTCCCGCATGCAAGTGTGAACAACAAAAGGCATACAGAGATATGCTTATGGTAGGGGTCTTTCTTTCTGGTTTAGACTCTGTTTATGAATCCGCAAAGAACCAAATGCTTACTAGTCCCTCGATTCCTCCTATTGATGAGGCTTACAGTAGGCTCAGCAGAATTCCGATCTCTGCATCGACTGTTCATGATACCACTTCTGCTATGCTTGCTACTCGTGGCAGAGGTGGACCCTTTTTTGCCAGAGGACGAGGGGGCCGTGGCCGTGGCAATACCCCTTCGCGCCCTGTATGTCAGTTTTGTCACCGCATTGGTCATACTGTGGATAAGTGTTGGCAGAAACATGGCCGTCCAGCTTTTGCAAATCAGACTGTATCTAGTGATTCTCCTGAGCAGCCTAAGCCTCAGCACACTGCCTCCTCTAGTGAGCTGCATGTAGATGACATTCTCTCTCAGTTGAGGCACTTGATTGGCGACAGCGCCCATCAAGCCCCTGGTCTGACCACTTCTACTGTTTCTACCGCTGCGAGTGCTTCTTCATCTGGTATGTATTCTGCCTGTACAGTCTGCTCTGTTCCTGACACTACAGATTGGCTTATTGATTCTGGTGCATCGACACATCTCTGTGGGGATAAGACGCAATTCACCTCTTACGTCCCTACTCCACCGGGTCGTTCGGTTATTCTAGCAGATGGAAAATATTCACCAGTTGTTGGACATGGAGAGGTCCAACTTACTTCATCATTGCCGCTGCCACACGTTCTTCATGCACCCGAATTCCCCCATAGCCTACTTTCTATCAATCAGATTACCAGAGAATTAAATTGTCGTGCTATATTTGACTCTTCCTCTCTTGTGTTTCAGGATATACTGACGGGCAGGGTGATTGGCAGTGGCCGTGAACAGGGAGGTCTCTACAGGCTAGTGCATTCCTTTCCCTTTGCTGGATCTACCTCGTCGGGGTCGTCCTCATCCTCGGCTTATACTTGGCATTTACGTTTTGGACATCTCCCGTTTCAGAAACTGCTGCATGTTCTCCCTCAGCTGTCTCCTAAGTCGTCTTTTCAATATGAGTCTTGTCAGTTAGGCAAACACCATCGGTCATCCTTTCCTCCGCGGTCCAGTAGAAGTAGCCACTCTGTGTTTGAGTTACTTCATTTTGATGTTTGGGGCCCGAGTCGTACTCCTGACCTTCAGGGTCATCGGTATTATCTTGTTGCTGTTGATGATTACAGTCGTGTTAGTTGGGTTTTTCTTATGAAACACAAATCTGAAGCGGGTCATGTAATCAAAAATTTTATCAATGAAATTCTGACTCAGTTTGATACTTGTGTCAAGATTGTGCGCTCTGACAATGCTCTTGAGTTCTGTGCTTCCTCTTTAGAACAATTTTTCAGGGATAAGGGTATCATTCACCAAACTTCTTGTGCCTATACCTCTCAACAAAACGGGGTTGCTGAAAGAAAACACCGCCATATTCTTGATGTCGCCAGAACCATTATCATACACACAGCCATGTTCCCCATTCTTATTGGGGAGATGCTGTTCTTACAACATGCTATCTTATTAATCGCATGCCGTCATCTGTGTTGGGAGATCTTATTCCTTTCTCTGTTCTTTTTCCTTCCTGACAGAGAATTGTTTTCTGTTGCACCTCGTATTCGTATTTTTGGATGTGTTGCCTTTGTTCAGTTGCTTGGTCCTGGGAGAGATAAGTTATCCCCTCGGGCTGTCAAAACGATCTTTGTTGGTTATTCCCGCACTCAAAAGGGATATCGTTGTTATGATCCTTCTACTCGTCGATATTATGTGAGTGCTGATGTTACATTTTTTGAGTCCACCTCTTATTTCTCTCCAAATGGAACTCAATTAAGGGTGCCTGAATTTAGTGATGAAGTCCACCTTCCTTTACCTCTCATGAGTTATCCACAACCCGGTGAGCTACGCTATTTCCTAGGTATTGAGTTTGCCAGAAATCAGAAGGGTCTTATCATGTGCCAAAGGAAATACGTTACTGATGTTTTGCAAGAGACAGGTATGCTAGGATGTCGACCTGCCTCTACACCCATGGACATCAATACTCGCTTGTATGATGATGATACTGAAGATGTTGATGCTAGACAATATAGAGGGATTGTTGGGAAGCTCCTATATATCACTGTTACTCGACCTGATATTGCCTATGTTGTCAGCAGAGTGAGTCAATTTATGGATAAGCCCAAGAAAGTCCATTGGGATGCTGCCATGATGATTCTGAGGTATCTAAAAAATTCACCAGGAATGGGACTCTTCTTTCAAAATGGTACATCTCTCACTATATCTGTGTATGTTGATGCTGATTATGCGGGATGTCACCTTGACAGAAAATCCAGGGTTTTGTGTGTTTATTGGATCCAACTTGGTCACATGGAAGAGTAAGAAGCAGACAGTGGTTGTCAGATCAAGTGCAGAATCTGAGTATAGAGCTATGGCTCAGGCTACTGCTGAAGTTATGTGGGTTAGAGATGTTGGATCTTGTGGAAGTGCCTCTTCCTATGCAATTGTTAGGTGATAACAAAGCTGCTCTGTTGTTTGCTAATAATCCTGCTTTCCATGAGAGAACCAAGCATGTTGAAGTAGATTGTCACTATACCAGAGACATGATTCAAAAGGGGTTTGTAAGTACCTCCCATATTTCAACTACAGGGCAAACTGCTGATATTTTTACTAAAGCTCTTGCAAGAGGACCATTCCAAAGTTGTTGTTCCAAGTTGAGCTTATTTGACATATACGCTCCAACTTGAGGGGGAGTGTTAAGACGTGTTTATACTCAGTATTAGGCTTGAGAGGGCACTTGTGTAATAATGTTTCTTTTTAATGACTTTCTTGTAACTTATCCCTCTCCTCTAGTCTATATAAAGAGGAGTTAGGGATTCTTTCGATGTTAATCAAAGTTTAGCTCTCTTAAATTCATCAGTGTTCATGAAACAATCGATTTGCTTTGGAAGGCTAGAATCAACTTTTGGATGCTTACTGGTGATAAACAAAATACAGCCATTCAGATAGCGCTCTCTTGCAACCTAATGTCTCCTGGTTAGTCATGCTTCATTCTTCTTTTCTCACGAAACCCAGGTCACTTTGTCTGATCAGCGCAGATTGTCACAAAGAGCGAGCTGAAATGTTTTCTCTTTTTGGCATTTGACAACTTTCGTAAAGAAAATTAATCATCTTTTACTATATAAGATCATAAACTTTCTTCTGTGTGCAAGTTGTATGTGGATGTGATCAAAATGTGGTTTTAGTTCTCTTTTCTTCCTTCATGCAAGATCTTAGTATGTGGATGAAGGGAAGATGCCCTTGATCTTGTTTTGTGCTGCTATTGGTGGAGACTCAGGCATGCACAATGGTGTAGGCATACATGAGAAAGCTAATAGGAAGACTGCTACCATCGAGATCTAATAGTATGGTTCCTTTTGATAAACTTGCTGATGTTGTTTCTGTTGGACCTGATCCTGCTTATTTCTTGCACAAACTACTTAGTTATGCATAAGCTATCAAATTGTAGTAGAACTTATGTCAGTTAGATCATGCAGAGCCAAAAGAACAGCTTCTGTTAATAAATGGGAGGATAGAAGAAGATGAAGTTGCAAGGAGCTTGGAAAGGGTGTTGCTTGCAATGCGTGTAAGCACCTCAGAGCCTAAGGTGCAAACTCTGTCACACAACTTTTTTTTAACTTTAGTTGAGCTGCATGTAGGCCATATAAGCCAATTGTGCCTCATAAAATAAGCTATCGGTTTTATGTCTGCATTTCTTTTGCTGCAGGTTTTGAGGAGTGCTTTCAAAAAGATGCACATCTATGTCTACAGCCCTGATCCATCTTGCCCATATACCTAAACATAATGGGCAGTGGCATACTTGTAAATACTTGTTGTTTTCTGTATTTACTTGTAGCATAGATTAGGTTATATTAATGACAAGGAGGAAGGGCCACGGTTGCTGCCCTCTTTTCTTCTCTCTCTCTATTGCACATGCAGTCACCTCCTCTTCTTCTCTTCTTGCATCTACAAAGGATTCAATCCAGTGGTTTGGCGTAATTCTGCAATTTTCAGCTGCTTTTCCTGAAGTTTCAGCTTGCATTTCCTGTGATAACCATAAACATGGAAGATAGTATTATAGAAGGTAGCTACCATGTTGCAACAGTTTCATGCAAGACTTAAAATGACAGCAGGTGAATGCCAAGCCTTTAGAAACCTATAGCTGATACCATCCAAGCAAGGACTACAAGATCACAACTAAGGTGGCAAAACTGAAACAACTTCAACATAACATAGCAATCCTTTTTAGATATAAACTCAATACAGTTACAAGGCAAACAAATAACAGTTAAATAAACCTAAACTAGGATAGAAAAATAAGAAATAACTGCTATCAATCTCAAGATCAAGAAGCAGAAATAAGCATCATGTTTCAATAGAAAATGTACAATTTACTTAAGCAACTAAGATAACTAGGAAAGAAAATCTCCATACCAGGTGTCACACACCTGCAAACTCATGAGTTTCTCAAGAACAAGGGTTAGAGCATTCAATTACAAGACGTACCTGTGGAAACATACATTTCACGTCTACAAAAGTTGTTGATATGACCATTGAAGCACAAGAAGCAACAGCCTTTGATAGACAGCCAGTAAAGATAGAAAAAGAATTAATTTTCATGAAGAAAAATGTGCATGTGCATCATGAGGAAAGTGGGGGATCCAATTATCTCCCCTGGTAAATAGGCCAAACAAAGTCAATTTGTCAAATTGTGCAACTCTTCTATTGTGGAAAATAAATATATAATCCCACAGTCACATGTAAATTGGAAAATGGCAGGCTTCAAGAGGATTTGGTTGTTCTAGGACAGGTGTCCACTTGGTAGGAGCACTAAAAGTGTAGCAGAAACCATTCAATGTAATTGGGTAGATATATGAGAGAAACTTGAAAATTTCATGACTTTGTACATATACAGTGATTGCATGAGGGCATGGAATGAAATCACAAAACTGAACTCTAACATGTGTTTGTATTTGTTGTGGTTGTGCTGTATGTGGATGTGGGCGTGGAGAGAAAGAGAAAGAGAGAGAGAGAGTCTTTCAAAACATCACCAGTATTTGTCAATGTAAGAGATAAAAAGAAACCAATGCCAGCAGAAAGGTTTCGCGTCTAGAAAAAGGATACCTTTTATTTTTAGAAAACTGTTCACAAAAATCCCTGCTAATTGGCTATATTCCAAATCCATCAGTCACTTTTTATGTTTGCTGAATTTGTACTTCACTTTTTCTTAACCAGGAAAGTCATCCATCGGGCTTAATAATGGTTAAAATGAATACACCATACTGTCAAATATAGCATAAAAGACAATTATACCTTGATTTTAAAGAAGACTTATATTTAAAATGAAACGAGAGATGCTTTGAAAGCCAAATTTAGCTCTTTTTTTCCTTAAAACTAACTATACTAATGTGATCCTGAGATGGAAAAACTAATAATCGAGACAAGAATCACGCTCTTCAAATGCATATATATCAGACGGAATCCTCAACACGCACGAATTTATATCATTTTTACAGAGGGAGGAGTCTGGTGTGGGCAGTTGACCATATACCGACCGACAAAAGCTGGTTATTATTATATTGATACTTCAGAGTGGTTTTCTTCATTTACGTATAATAGGTTATCACTTCTAAAGGGAAATGCCTTGTATCCTTCAAGTCAAAATAAGAGATGCCTTTGCTTTACAAATGACTCTTTGCTTTACAAATAGCTCTCCATATCATTGCTAAATTGCGAGCTAGTAACTGCAGACAAGTCGCAAAAGTTTAAAAACATCAATCCTCAGAAAAGAAATCAGGCATTACTTATGTGCATATTTTAAAGGAGGAAGGAGAGAGGGACAGGTTTCAGTTGCAAGTTGAAGGAGATGAACCCAGTATATACCTCTTGAAGGAAATCAGCAGCACCTTTCCTTTTTGGGCACTTGAGACCACAATCCTCACAGAACTCCTCACAGAACTGAAGAGCATGGACATGAGGACCGTGATAAACAATCTTGCCCTCCGCCATCTCATCAAAGAGGTCAAACGTTTCTGGTGCTGGTTGGAGAAGAGATATCAACACCGGGGAATTTGTACACAGAAGACATGTGACTATCTGATATATAGGTGAGCTATCCAATCCAGATGATATCTCATCCATGAATATAATCTTTGTGGCCCCAATCATCTCCCCTGGTAAATAGACCAAGAGAAAGTCAATTTGTCAAATTGTGCAACTCTTCTAGACTACTAATCATTGTGGACAAGTCACACGTAAATTGGAAAATGGCAGGCTTCAAGAGGATTCAGTTGGTTATAGGACCCTGAGATTTATTTTGCAGGTGTCCACTTGGTAGGAGCACTAAAAGTGCAGCAGAAACCATTCAATGTAATTGGACATTTGTTCAGGTGATTCGGCAAAAGAGTAAGCTCAGCATGAGTTCAATACCCAAATTTCAAGTCAAAGTCGGTGTTTCAAGATGAAAAACCTATCAAAACCATTAAAACTTCAAAAGCCAATCACAAACAATTCCCAAGACCAGCCCAGGAGGCAGAGACGATGAGTTTCCACACATTTAGTTTACAGATTGCCAAGCCTACCCAATTCTAGCAATGTGTAGAGATGACCTCCTCCATGTCTTGGGTGTGCACAGTAAAACTGTGGCTTAATGCTTTTGAAGCAAACTCCCCACGAAGTATTACCATGTCAATAGCATCCATATCAACATCACCAACAACAACAAGGACAACCTGGCTGTCTGGGCCGTGCTCACCCTAAATTTCACAAAACATACAGAAATTGGATTGGTTGTTAGAATGGGCATATTCAACCAATAGCACAACAAAGTGTGAGATACATCTGACAGTAAACAAAAAGGGATATGTTAATGACATCTAAAGCAACAAAACCTTGTCATTCTAGAAATATTTACCTATCAAAATATTCCAATATTGCTTTACCAGAGCAGCATCTGAACTTACACAACTGAAGTGATAGGTTTTGTTTCATCTCCATTCTAAGAAATAAGTAACAATTAATGGCATCCTCTAGCTTTTACTGATAGACTGGTTTTTTTTGTGGATGCTCACCGCCTTGGCCCCTCCAGCACATACTTTTGGCCACTGAATATATGGGGCATGTTGTTATCAAGGGGATTGGTGCAATGGCTTGAGGTGGGGTTAGTAGATGACTAGTTTTCATTTTGAATGTCAAGGGGCATCAACTTTCTACGCCTCCCCACTTTAAAAGAAGAGGTCACTAATGCACCTGGCCAGTCTGTTGTGCCTTCAGAATGCCTTTTCTATTCACTTGTTTATATCTATCATGGTACAAAAACTAAGTTGTCAGTTCTTGTGGTTGGCCCTTGTTTTCATGGTACAGAGCCTCTGTGAGGTCACAATCCCCCAAAGTATTGTAAGGTGGGAGTTCTATATTCATCTTTTACTACCCTTTTTCCCTTATAATACTGTCTGTTTACTTTCATCTGGTTCATGTGTTCTTTTGATATGACAACTACTCGACATGGTAGTGCAGTTATTGAGTTGGAAAGGTAATTTGTAGTGATTCAGTCTGTTCATGGATAAATTCTCATGGGAACACAATTTTTGAAGTTGCGTACACCAGGTATTTAATCACAGGTTTTGATGGGGTAGAATTAAACTTCCAGATTCAAAAAAAGGGCTTGTGTGCAATGGGATGGAACTTTTATTCTAGGCATCTTACTTCCTTGTTTGATGGTATGGAAGTTTTACCTATGCCGTTTTTTCCTCCACCCCCACTAACACCACCCCCCCCCCCCACGTGCCTATTTGATGGCTAGAATTGAACTTCAAAATTTCCTTCACATATTTAACAGAAATAAATAGTATTTTCACAAAATAAAAAGAAAAATTGTAATCCTAAACATCAAGGGCAACCATCTCATTCATCTTTACAAGAGGAAGCAAATAACCTTCTTATCCCAACGGTTAATTGTACATTTCAATATTCATACATATAGAGCAAAATATAAGTGAAGAAAATTATCAAAGGTTAGCACTTTGCATTCAGTTAGCAGCAAAGTAACTCAATGAATAGAAGAGAAGATATTACAAAGGACAATTGTGTATAGAGTCAAAGATGTTGCATGACGTAAAGAATTGGCCAAGTAAGCCTAAATTCAATATATAATGAGACGTAGGTTATTAATGCCCTGATTCCATAGATGCAAGAGAAAAATTTTTTATGTTAAATAAAAAACTTTATTTTGAAAACCATAGAGACCATAAATCTTGAAGATGGGCTTGCACCTCAAAGGAAAAAAAAAAAAAAAAAAAAAAAAAAAAAAAACTATCTTTAGATCTAGACCTTTTCTGGACCTTCCAGACAACTTCATTCAATCGGTGAAAAAAAGACAGAAAAAAAAAAAAACCTTTTTGGAATAAGGTGGAAGGCAACTTTGATTTTGGTAAGTCCAGAACAAAATGATGCACCAAGCAAAAGCAATAACAATAGCTGAGGTGAGGGCCTGCGAAACCCGTGACCAGAGCATGAATTATGGAACATTAAAACACCATGGACAAATCGCTAAATTTCAAACCAGCCCGCAGTATGCAATTAAAAGAAAGAGGTCATCTACTGCAATTAAAAGAAAGAGGTCATCCCAACATTCCTAGTCTTCCAAGCACATGGTGTTGACAAAAACAAATTTAAACAATTTTGCTCTTGATGCACCCATCAATTTGACTTCCCCTAACTGCATCCTAGTCAGGCATGTCTATGGAAACCGTAACCTCATTTCCACTGGAAACAGAATAGTAGTTCTTGAAGACAATTTGTAGGAAATAAATGTCTTAAAAACCAGTAAAAAACATGGAAAAATCAATAAGCTATACTAACATGCAGGATGACTATTACGCTTGCAACGAAGATGAACATGCAACACTCAGGTACACAAGGCAGAAAGGCAGAAATAACATGAAAAACAAATGTATAGAAACTAACCTTCTATAAATTTTGAAACCAAACTGATCAAAAGAACTATTAGATAATTCAACTTGGCAAAGTATACAGATCACTAAAAAATCTGTACCATCGTAAACTAAAAACCAAACTATCAAAACCAGCAGCACCTTAAGAACATAAAAATATACATAAGTTCAGTGAGCCAGTGATGAAAATATAATTATGATGCACGGAATCTTAACTATCAAACACAAAAAATGAGAAACAAATCAGGAATTAATATGTTTGCAAAATAATTTAGCTAACTAACTTGGTTCGTGCCTTTTAGAGAAACAATCAAGAAGCATATGCTCTAATTTCTGACAATCCTAGTGAAGACCAACAAACACATGAAATCAATACCAAGGTTTAACAACTCCAACATTCACAGTTCTTCAACCATACCTCGGTTAGGAGATGCGCAACTTAGATACATGGTTTTAAACAGAATCAAATGCTCAATGAAAAGAACACGACAGTTAACAATCAAACCAAAACTACTATAATTAAGATTCAAACAAGCATGGAACCACAACACTACTTTAACCCATGTCCATACCATGCTAGACTATACACAAAAAGTACTCTAGTCAACTTACGCACTACATAAAACTGACTCAAAATAAGCATGGCCATAAATAAAATAATGAACATGGGTCTCAAAGTCTAAAGACTCTAAACCAGGTTGACACTCAACAATAAGACCAAACCTCAACTAAAATGATGTAAAGAGAATTAGCATTCCCTCGTATACTCACCAATCAGGAATATAGCAAAAGACGTCAAGTTTTCTTTGCAAAGAATTGAACTTTGAAATGTCTTGTTATTTTAAAAGTCTTGCCCATAAGCTTTTAGTGCATGTTGTGTGGAAAAGACAACCTTCTTTTACCTGAAGCATTCGATGAAGTATTAGGATTGGGAATCGCACCGATGCTATCAAATCTCACGAAGGGATTTCTTTCCATTTTCAAGGTGTGAGCATAAAGAAATTGTTATCTGCTTCATAGGAAACCAAAGAAAAGGAGTAGATATTAACCTCGAATCATTCATACACAAAGGATCTGCAATCAATGCTAGAGACTTCAGCTTTCATGTCCTTCATCCCTTGGCAGACACTTTTTCTTTCTTGCTTTCTTTTGTCATTGATTTTCTTTTGCTTTTTCTTGCTTTTTTTTTTTGCTTGTCTTCTTTGTCATTTCAATTTTTTTTTACGCCGGCCTTCACCTCTGAGGAGAATACCTCACCACCCCAAAAGGCTACTACAGAATGCCATCTCTTTGATGGTTTTGTGTAGCTTTGTCACGTGTCATACCCACTTCAACTTATGAGTTTCAACGAGACAAAATGTTCATAGGTTGTTATCTTCGTGGAATACACATAAATCACCTTTATGCATACCCAGTACTCTCGATTACTAACCCAGAGGAACAACTACACTCGCCCTGAGCCCATCTCTCAACACTCATTTTGCTACTTGCCAAGGTTTCAAAGAACAATCAGGCTTCCACCTCTTCGCACTTTCATGTTTGATTCTTGCAGATGTTTGATTGCAAAGGCGAATAACATTTCCTAATCCTTGAGCTCCTCGACATCACTGAACCCATCTTCATAGCTGACACAAAGAATCTTTCCAGTCTTCTCCTTCAATTGACTGATAGCAAGGGCTTGAAACTTCCTCCTTGACCCTCAAAGGAATACCTAAGACAAATCGAAGGTACATCGTCATGCAGCAAAATTCCTTTTCAAAAATAGTTAGTTTATTAAAACTTCTTGACGTCAAGTGATATATTACCTAGATTGTTTTCCCTTTTCCTTCGAGAAGAGTACGTTTATAAAACCAAGTGACCTTTGGTTGGAAGAAGAGAAATGACTAGGATGGTTTTTGCAAACTAAACATCGCAAGAAAGCACTCCCCTTGATCTCACCCTGTAAACATAGGGCTTTGTGATGGAAGGGTTCATAACAAGATGAATTCCTTAGACTTCTCCTATTGTAAGGGTTCCTTGAGAAAAAGGGAAAAAAATGACTAGGAGAAAAGGTTAATTCCAACTCTACTACCCAATTAAAACACCATTTTCAAAGCTGACGCGAAAGTTTAAGGTTGACAAGATGAAAGGATGGATTCCATAGCCCATGACACATAATAATGTAGGTGTAACTTTGAGGAATGGTAGGAGGGAAAGGTACTCTTTGCCTTCCATTTCATATAAAATAAATTAACTCAGATTATTGAAGAGATATAACACACTAGAAATGAAAAACATGACAGCTCAATCCTCTCAACCTAATCAGCAGCAGCAAGATTCAATCTACTTGTTGTCAAAAACCGTAACATATACAACATGTCTTCTAATTGCCACAACAATTGGTACTGACGCAGATCTTCAAATAAGTCAACAACTAATTCAGAATCAATCAGTAAAATTTATAGCAGCAAACTGTCTCATTTTTTCTTTGAGAAAGAAGCCCCAACTTGGCGAACAAAACAAATCACACATACCCAAGCTATGATACCATGTGAACAAACTAAATATCTCACAAATAGGCAAATCTATGGCACTTCTGAATCGCAAATTAATTTATTAAGAACCTCACAAATAGCCCTTTAAGAACTTGATCGACCAACAAACAGAAAACAACATGAGCTGTTGGGATCTCCAACAGCTTGAAACATAGCCCATGCAGAGTCCTCTGCTCTCTACAGCTAAGATGTTCAGCTGGTAAAGCAGAAAAAGAAAATAAAATAACATAAAAGACCACAAAGGTAAGAAAAATAAAAAATAAGAGATTACACAAAGCAAAAAAAATATATACAGCTGAATTCCTAACATAGTAGATGTCATCTACAGTAAAAGATGTTCAGTGTTCATAGCAACATATGAAAATCATGTCCACCACAGTAAGCATTTTCATTTACTTATGCCACAGACCAAGACTCGTTTAACCAATCCCTTGGCATTCAAATGCAGAAGAACCCATATGAATGAATCCATACAGCAATACAAATATCATAACTGGATTGGAAAGCAATCGATGATTACATACATATATGTTCATTCACTTTGACAACTACAAGAAAAAAATCAATACTGATTTAAATAATTCTGCTTCTCCTCAGATGCCTCAAAGAATAACATGAAAAAAGGGAAGTTAAAGAATTAAATTGCCTAGAATTACTTATGAAAGCTAACGTACTCCAATGTGAATGAAATACAAAAAAGCGCTGTTGAAGCATACAAAAAACAAGTTATACATACACACAAAAATTTCATCAAACAACTTGAGGACTAGCACAACGAAGACAACAAATCAGTGAGAGAGACAGGAAAAGATAACATACAAGAGCTGCGTCGGCCATGGCAGACGCAGAGCCTTAGCCAGAGAGAGAGAGAACAGGTTAACATAGATGTTTCAGAAACGACCTCATATGAGAACACCCACCAGCGATTAGGGCTGGACCACCTTCTTTCCGCAGGTCAGGGACGTAAATGACCACCTTCTTTCCGCAGGTCAGGGCTGTAAATCAGAGACAAAGAATGAGTATCTAAGCAGAGAAAGGCGTTTCATCTCGGCCATGGCCTACTCATAACCTGGATTGAGCGACAGAAAGGGAAAGGGAGTGGAGAAAGAAGGTTTAGTGCATACCTTGAAGAAGAGCGGGTGCTCGGAGGGAGACGGGTTGCATGGCAGTTGAAGAACAAGAGGGGAGACTCAGGGGAAGAGCCTGCAGCTGAGAGGTTTCATCGAGAGGAAAGGGAAAGTGTGTGGGATGGAGTTTAGAAGTTCGTCTGGGTTTAAATGTTAGGGAAAGCAAACAATTTCTTGGCTTGAGAGAGAGAGAGACGGACGTTGAATACCGGAAAGAAGCCGAAAGTCTTCAAAAGAGTCCTTCCTTCTTGGGAATTAATTTTGATTTCCTGTTATCGCAGAATTCCTTAATTTTCTTGCTTTCCATTAATGAATAACGAATAGTCCAACTGCAGATTAAAAAGGGCGTTCATATTAGAATATTCCAGTCCCTTTAATTGTACGTACATGGTAAATTGGTGGATCCGGTGCCCACCAATTAATATCCAAATGCTCAATTTAATGTGTTTACAGACCCAATAGTCATCAATGCTTTGCAAAACCTTTATCCAATAAATTAGGATCTGTATCCCGTGGGAAATAAACAGGTCCAAAAAAGTGCAAGGTTTCAAAGTGACCCGGTTTTGAAAAAGAGTCAGAAGAAATGGTTCGATCCTCTTATTTCTCGAACTGAGAGATCCATGAATCGGGATCCTAATGCATATAGATACAAATGGTCCAATGGGAGCAAGAATTTCCAGGAGCATTTGGAGCATTTCGTTTCTGAACAGAAGAACCGTTTTCAAGTGGTGTTCGATCGATTACGTATTAATCAACATTCGATTGATTGGTCCAAGGTTATCGACAAACAAGATTTGTCTAAGTCACTTCATTTCTTTTTGTCCAAGTCACTTCTCTTTTTGTCTAAGTCACTTACTTTTTTCTTTGTGAGTATCGGGAATATCCCCATTCATAGGTCCGAGATCCACATCTATGAATTGAAAGGTCCGAATGATCAACTCTGCAATCAGTTGTTAGAATCAATAGGTGTTCAAATCGTTCATTTGTCATGTGAAACCAATCACTGACTTGAATAAACAGGTCCAATTAAGAAACTAGATCTAGAACAGAAAATCTCGTATAAAAGGTTGCCATAAATTCAGTTTATGTTTAAGAAGCCATTATCATTATCCCATTAAAAAATATAATTTTGAAGCATAGATCCAACAGTTCCAACTTCCAAGCTTTTACAAATATCAATCAATCTAATAATTACACTTGGTAACATCATACTATCTTCTGTATTCAATGAAGTCCTCACATGCATTCAAAGGAGTGCGATCATAAAACGGGAGGCCAAGAAATTATACGAAACAATTAGAAATTTAATTGTAGATGCTCTAAAATGTGAACAAAAACATCTGAACGAGAAAAGGTAACAAAGTTCCATTTCCAAACAGATCTCACTTGAATTACCAGAGAAATGGCGACGAAGAAGAACATACCAATCAACAGGTGAGTGTACACGATGGTAGCATCCAGGCTTTAAATATATGACAGTATAATATTCCCTTCACTGGACTGTTAAAGAAACAAATATAATCTTGCAACAATAATGTCCACTTCAACGTAACAGGGGTCAAAACAACATACAGAGAACCAAAGAAACTCAGTCTCGTAACACCTGAATCAGCCAACAAGAAGACCAACAAGAATTACCAATGTATTCAGCACAAAAGAATTAAAGAAGTAACAAAAATGATGGGAAAACCATAGACCAGCTTAAAGTTTAAAATGGACATCAACCACAGCACAGTCTTGTTTACTCTATACAAAAAAAAATTAATTCTGAGGTAGTGTTTGGATAAGGAAGCAAAATTGGGTTTAGTTGAAAACATGTCTTTCATCCACACAGAGGATGTTGACAAACTTTATACCGCACAGAGGATGTTGACAAACTAAAAACATAGAAGGCATCAAATGAAGATTTACATGAATGACTGGAAATGGTTGATCTGAAAAAAGAAAAAGAAAAAGGCTTACATGACAAGAATATTAAGCTTGAGAAGGTTAACCTAAACTGGCTAGAAGGACTTGGATAAGTTTGCCCTCACTGAAAGGAGAAGAATCTTGATAATGGCTGACCACTGGATGTAGGATAGCTACCAATTTTATACCTCTTCCTCGTCCAATATTGTTTCCTAAAGAAGGATAAAATGAGATGTTCATATCAACTGCAGCAACAGAGAAAGGAACAAAACTCTTTGCTCTCTTTTACTGCATTTGCTATCGTGTGAGACATTACAACTATAGAATGTAGAATGTACCGTTCAGGAGATCAAAGGTCAAAATGAATATAGAAGACACTTTAGCATGTCAAATGAGGCATACACAGTTCTGCGCCATAGAAGAAGCTGGACCTGTTATTTTTTCAGCTTATATTTTCATGCATAATACTCCCTTAAAAGGTTAATGCATTCAGACCTAGTTCCGTAACAAATAATTTCAGCTCTGAAAGAAGCACAATTAAGAATGCAATAAGGTGAATGCAGCATGGCCATTTCTACCAAGCCTCCTTTACAATACTGTATTCAGACCTAGCCCTCTCTTCAGTGATACTCCAACATATCAACTAGGTTTAAGCACTCTTCAAAACCTAACTTGTTCATATAATTTCCAGTCACATGCAGTCCGTGCTAGCTACATGAAAGTGACGAAATCTAATTGATGCATTTGTTTAGTCATCTATATAGCTTTGACAAAAATTTTACATTCAGTTTACGACTGGAGACCTATTATGACACGTCTAGACAATTGCATAAATGAAAGGAATTGCATCATGGATACATAAATACATACATCAGTGTCCAATGAAAGCAGTCTACAACTTTCTATAGATTGAGCGAGAGAGAGAGACAGTACAACAATGTCTTGCAGTAAGTACACATGAAAAGTTAGAAAATGCACTCTCAAGGTTTCCATGGCTGCTTTGCACTCCTTCCATTCGCATGTGAGGCCTCCAACAAAGCGACTTGGCACTCTGCCGATAACTCCACATAAACATAAGAAGAATTATGTGTACCTTGCCGTTTGACTATTGGAGATAGGGCAATGGTGCCTTTCTTGGGTGATCGAATGAATGTGCCTCTATGGCGTAAATGGTGCTTCCCAATTCCAACTATTTTTTTTTCCAACTTGAATCGGCATGAAGTATGAACGAACATCCAAGATTTCATAAAATCTGGCCTGTTCCTTTTTCATCAACGTTAACGATTTTGTGGCCATTTTCTTGTAGGTTCTCTTCACTTCCTGCAATCTCTTGCTTCATGACCTCAACGCAAAGGAAATTATTATTGCTACCACAAAAATCGAGTTGATGACAGACCTTAACCATCTCTTTGTCTTGAGAGGCGGACACTGCCTTTGCTATTTGTTCTCCATCCTTGTATGACAACTCTAGAATGTTCTCAGTTCTGATCACCTTACCATCTAAGTTGTTAAGCAATTGTTCCAGCAGGTCTTTGAAAGCCTTTTGTTGTGCCATTATCATTCCCAATCTCTTATTCATGGATTCTTGGGACTGCTCGATTTTCCCAACCTTCCTTTCCATCGCCTCCGTGAACTTGTCCATCATTTGGTGATCTTCCTCCAATTGCTTGCAGAAGGATTCAAGAACTACAGGATCCTCATCCTCATCAGCAGACAATGTGAAGAGGTTGTTTGGTTTGGTGAATAAGATGACTGGCTCTGATACCATTGTTAGCCACCACCTGCTAACATCCACCTACTACAAGAAAACACTCACCCACACACACTGCCTAACCATGTTAGAGCAACCCTCATCAGAGGAAAATCACTAGTTCATCGATAACCCTAATGACCCCCACAATTCCCTTATTTATAGGGATCTTCTGGATCAGTCCAGTAGACCTGATTCCTGATCTGAACCCTAGACTGTAACAGTCTCCAACCTGGTTCATGAAATCGAGAGGCTCCTCAACTCGAACTGAGATGTCTCCCCAACTTAGTTCTTGAAACCGAGTTGCTTCCCGACCCGGTTCTTGAAGCCGATATGTCACTCCCTCGGTTCTTCAAACCGAGATGCCTCCCCAACCCGGTTCTATGAAACAACTCCCACAACTAAACTCAGCTATGCCGAGAGGTCAAACTCCATTTTGGGAGGTCGATGCAAGGGTGAATTCATACCTGGGTTACGTGGAGGATTTGAGGTGTCATGATGAGAGTTGCTAGAGCCAGTTGAGACTATGGAGTACCTGTCACGACATGCCAATCAACCTGCAGAGTGCTGCCAGACATCTCCTCTCCACCATCAGTCTGTATCCTTGTATACACGTCTGTCAATCTCTGCAACTTTTATTTTCTTTTTGTATCCACGCATATCAATCTCTTCCCCAAAGCACCACAATTTTTTTCAGCTGCATCATTTGCACATCAATCTCTACCAGTTTCACCGTGTCCTCCAAGCGTTGTGAGTTTCATCATGTCCTCCAAGCGCTATGAGTGCCTACCATTGTTAGCACCGATTCTGGTTCGCTTGCAATTAAGTAACTAACCAAAGACCCTCCCAACTCTAAGTTAGGCCAGGAAAAGAGTCTCACTAAGAGGTAAGCCTCATTAAACCCTAAATTCTTCAAGGGTATCTATGGAGCTCTGGGGTCGACAACATCTCCATGGCGGCTGCGTTCCAATGCATCACACATCCTTCACTGCATGAATCTTTCATCCAACTGCACAGGTTCAAAATAAATACTCCCTAAGAGGCCTAACATGGTCTTCATTGCCTCTCACATGATCAAGGGGCTAGTCAATGGCTTGGTTCTACAATGTTTTCATCATTCGGGCTCTAACTATGGTAAAAAATGGTAAAAAAAATCTCTAGAGAGTGTCTCTTCATTAAGCTATCTCATAAAACTCGACTTCTCTACAGAGTGTTCACATCTCATAAAACTCAACAAAGCTCCTAAACAAACCCATTTCACAATGAAAGTGAAAAATGAACACGACAAGCATTATGCTGGAAAACCACTAAAGCAGACAGTAAACGAAAAAATTGAACTACCATAAAATCAAACCAACAACGTGTCAACTCAACAAAACTTCATCAAGATTTTGCATCAATGCCATCAAATCTCTAGAGGGGATGTTTTTCAATTTCCAAAATATGAACATAAAGGAATCATCTTCGGCATCTTAGGTAGTCAACAAGGGAAGCAACTATTGACCCCAGAATCGCACATCTATGAAAGATTGTCACATTCAATTCCTGCGAGTTCAACCTTCATGCTTTTCATCTCTTGGCAGGCACATTTTTTTTCCACGTTTTTCTTCTTTTCTTTCTTTCTTTCTTTCTTTTGCATTTGGCTTTTTGATTTTTTTTTTCTTGTTTTTTTTTTCAAGGCCGACCTTCACCTTTGAGGGAATACCTCACCACCCCAAAGGCTACTACGAAGCTCCACCGCTTTGTTGGCAATATGTAGGTTTGTCAAATGTCCCACCCGTTTCAGCTTACGGGCTTCGATGAGACAAAGGTTCATAAGTCGTTATCTTCACAGGAGAGACATAAGTCACCTATATGTCTACCCGGTACTCTCGATTAATGACTCAGAGGAACGACTACACAAGCCTCGAGCCCATCTCTCAACTCCCATTTTGCTACCTGTCAAGATCGTACAAAGCATTATGGCTTTTCTCTCATGATATTTTCTTGTTCAATCCTTGTAAATGCTTGATCATTATAGCATTTTCTAGTCTTGACTTTCTCAGCTTCATAAGATTTTTCCTTACTACTCATATACATGAATTTTTCAGCTTTCCTCTTCCACTGATTGACAACAAAAACTTAAAATTTTCTCCCTTTACTTGAGAGGCACTAAGAATTAACCAAAGGCATATATCATTGTGTGAGAAACAATTTTAAAATTGTTTTTAAGCAAAATTTAAAATTTTCTCTTTTATGAAAATTCTTGACATCGGGCAGCACCATGAAGAACCGATAAGAGAACACGAGCATAGGTCCATCATTCCATGACTTTGGGCGATTTTGAGGAAGAGTTAGATCGGGAGATCGATATGTTACAGGGCCAAAGAGCAGGCCAGCACCACGCTGGTTTCAACCAAGGACGAGGGGCCGAATCATGAGGAGCCAAGGCTCCCTATGCCTAAAATGGATTTTCCTAGGTTTAATGGGAAAAGGCCACGGAAATGGATCTATAAGGCCGAACAATATTTTGTGTGCCAAAACATCGTCGAAGGCCAAAAGATCATGTTAGCAAAGATGTATTTAGAGGAGCACGCCATGCAATGGTATTGTTGGTGGGAAGACTTGAATAGGAACGCCACATGGAACCTATTTAAGAAAGACTTGTTGCGGCGAGTTGGTGATACATCTTTCGTTAATCATGAGATTGAGCTCCAACACCTTCAACAAACCTCTATGGTATAAGAGTACCAGCACAAGTTTGAGGCCCTCTCAAGCATGGTAAAAAATAGGGAGGAAGAAACATTGATTTCACACTTCATTGGAGGACTAGACGAAGACATCCAAATCGAAATGCTCACGGATCCACCCACCGAGTTAAGAAAATGTTTTGGATTGGCACGAAAAAATGAAGAGAAGCTTAGACGAAAAGAGGCACGAAAGAAGGCTTTCAAAACCGGGTGTTTCATTCAAACCAAAGCCCAACATTAGCAAGACTCCTCAAAACTTCAAAAAGGTGGAAAACAGGCCAGCTTTTCGTAATAATATTCCCATCAAATACATCTCTCGCCAAGAGCGAGAAGAAAGGATTAAGAAGGGGCTATGCTTCAATTGTGAAGAGAAGTGGCACGCCGGGCATAAGTGTAAGCATTTCCAGCTTTACGAGGTAGTTGATAGTGATGAGGAACTAGAGGATGAAGAGGAGACCGAGGGCACAGAGGTAGCCAAGGTAGAAGAGGCCGAGAAAGAAGATGAGGGCTTGTGTCACGCGCTCACCAATAACGGGCCTAATGCTATGAAAGTTGTTGGAAAGATGAACAACAAATGGGTGGTAGTTCTTCTTGATACCAGAGCCACCCACAACTTCCTCAATTCGAAATTGGCTCATATAGTAGAAGGAAAGACCAATCCGCAAGCCTCTTTTAGTGTCATGATAGGGAATGGATCTAAGCTTTCTTGCAACGAGATTTGCAAAGATGTAAATTTGGTGATGCATAGGATTCCTTTCAAAGTGGATCTATACCTTCTCCCAATAGGAGGTGTAGATGTAGTTATTGGAATCCAATGGATGAGGACCTTAGGTAAAATATCATGGGACTTTGATAATATGACCGTGACATTTCCTAAGGAGGGTGGAGGTAAAGTCACCCTAGAGGCAATCAAACCAGATGTGGACCCTAAACCAGCCCTAAAGGCAGTCCTTACCAATCAGCCCACGCATTGGTTAGTATCTATGGTGAAGGACATCACACCACCCACGGCATGTCTTGAAGATTGTTGACGTGTTTTAATGTACGGGTCTGGATATGGACCCGGTCCAGTGTGTGCTCCTGTTTAGGCCTGTTGAGACTCTGCTTGTATCTTGGTAACCCTAATTTTTGGGTGTGAATGAAATCTTAAGAGAGAGAGAGAGCCTGGTTGCTAGTGGGCACCAGTTCCTCCTCATCTGTGGTTTTTTCCCTCTTGTTGAGGGTTTTTCCACATTACATCGTGTTCATCGTATTCTTTTTCCTATTTTTCGTGTTTCTATATGGTATCAGAGCCAATGAGTTTGGGAATTTTCTTTGCGGTCGTGAAGTTCCGGCCCTGACCTTCCCGTCACTCGCTGCTCTTGTTCCGCCGCTGACGTTGCCGCCGCCCGGCTGTATTGCCTGAGATTGTTGCCCTCTCCAGACCGACGTCGGAGATTGCTTTCGCCCAAAGCTGCCCTCCGCTCCTCCACTTGGTTTTGAGTTTCTTGTTTGTGCTCGCATTGGATCACCGTTTGAGTGGTGATCATCTGCCACCGTTAAGTTCCGGTGGACACCGTCGACTCTTGCCGGTTTGCTGTGTGAGCTCCTTCACCATCGACTTGTGGATGATCTACCAGCGGATTTGATCGAAGGAGAACCGATTTGAGGGCCGTTTGAAGACGATCGTGCCATGTTCTGTATACTCAGTTTTAACAGGTCTCACTAAGCCTGTTTCTGTCTGAGCTTCAATCGAGGGCTCAATCGGCTATCACTTTTTGGGGATTTGATTCTGATCGCTTCCCAACAAACCAATCTATCGAAGGGAAGTGGAATCGTGTCAATCAGTGCAGTATTGAGTGAGATTCGAGCTCAAGAAATTTGATCAAACACTGTTCTGCTTTACCGCCAACCAGTCCCTGTTTCCAGTGACTTTTTTGGCAATCGGACGATTGGATTTTGATGATTTTGGTGCCATTCAATTCCAAACATCCAGTGATCCTCTCCACCAAGTTTGACGTCGATCGGACAACAGATGGCCTTTCTGGAGGCGACAGACGGAATCTGGCAGAAATCGGTGGCGTCTTCCTGAAGCGGGTGACAGGCAGCCCGCACCTTTAAGGCTCCACGTCCTAAGTGTAGACTGCTCGGATTCAGCCCAAATTTGGAGCGTCCACTCCTTGGCTCGTGCTCTTGCTGTGGTCCAAATTTCAGAATTTTTGGAGGTGTTTACGATTTTATATGATTTTTCAAGTGAAGCCCTCTCCAACAGGCCTGAAGCTGAGTTGCGCCTGAGGAGATGGTCCCAGTGCTCTCACACCTTGGATCATCAGCTACATCGTCTGGCTGTCGTCTCCAACATCTGCAGCCTCTCTCATTCTGTGCCACCAGCATCATTCAAGAAGAAATTTGGGTGTTCTATCGACGTGATGGCGGATTCCCGTATGGGCAAATTTTGGTGAGAATCCTCTTCAGGGGGAGAATTCTATGTCAAAGGAAGAGTATTCTCAGTATTCTCGGAGTCAGGAAATTCAGTTTACAGATTTTTTTGGACTACAGGCTTGAATCTGTTGGTCCTTCTATTGAGGTGCTTGAACAGGAGAAAAATGGAGAGTGTTCTACTGGGGCAGAAGAGGAATGCAATCGTCTGTTTGGGCAAGTTTACTCTAGGTGAAGAGTCTGTATAGATGAGATGGCAGGTGGTGAGAATTCTACTCCCAATCCAGTTAGTCCTTCCCTGGATGACCCAAGTCGTGCTCAGAAGCAACCTGTTGAAGAAGAGAGTCAGACTGTTACTGCAAGTGAAGAGCTTCCCATCGCCCTGCGAAAGGGTGTCAGGTCATGTACTCAACATCCTATTGGTAACTTTGTTTCATATTCTAGACTGAGCAAGGACTACAAATGTTTTGTATCTTCTCTTTCTTTGGCTATGATTCCCAAGAGTGTTGCTGAGGCTCAAAGTGATCTCAAGTAGACTAATGCAATGCAAGAAGAGATGGAAGCCTTGAGAAGAAACATGACATAGGAAGTTGTAAAGATTCCTGAGGCGGCTCACTTGGTTGAATCTAAGTGGGTCTACACCATCAAGTACAAACCAGATGGAAGTATTGAAAGATACAAAGCTCGTCTTGTGGGCAAGGGGTTTAGTCAGAAATATGAGATTGATTACTTGGAGACATTTGCTCCTGTTGCGAAGATGAAGACTGTCAGAGTCATTATCTCCTTAGCTGTGATGAAGGAGTGGAAGATGTACCAACTTGATGTCAAGAACGCTTTTCTCAATGAAGACCTTGAAGAGGAAGTATATATGTATGCCTCCAGGATATGAGGAACCTGAAAAATGTTGGAAGCTAAGAAAAGCTTTATATGGGCTCAAGCAATCTCCTCGAGCATGGTTTGAACGACTTAGACTTGTCATGAGACAATATGGATACCATCAAGGGAATGAAGATCATACACTCTTTGTGAAGAGAAATGAGTAAAAGGTTACTATTTTGTTGGTATATGTTGATGATATGATTGTTACAGATGATGATGAAGATGAAATAATTAAGTTAAAGAAACTGTTGGCGATCGAGTTTGATTTCAAGGACCTTGGTAAGTTGAAATATTTCCTTGGCATTGAAATTGCTAGGTCTGGGACTAGCCTCGTGCTAAATCAACAGAAGTACACTCTAGATTTGTTAAAGGAGACCGAGAAACTGGGGTGTAGACCAGCTTCTACTCCTCTACATGCTGGCCATAAGCTTAGTCTTAGAGATGGGGAGCCTCTCTGTGAAGAGGCCAAAAGAAGATATCAATGTCTTGTAGGGAAGTTGATTTATTTTACTCTCACTAGACTTGATATTACCATTGTTGTGAATGTGATGAGTCAGTTCATGCATGCTCTCACGGATGCTCACTTGCAGGCTATCGACAGGATCTTATGCTACTTGAAGAGGAATCCTGGCAAAGGTCTCCTGTATGTTAAGCAAGACGCTCTTGGCATTGAAGGTTATTCATATGCAGACTGAGCAGGCTGTATTGACACTAGGAGGTCCACCTCTGGCTATTGTATCTATTTGGGAGGGAATCTTATAGTGTGGAGGAGTAAGAGGCAAGACGTTCTCGTTCCAGTGCTGAAGCAGAATACAGAGCTGTTGCTATGGGAGTTTCTGAGCTTTTGTGGCCAAAAGTATTGTTGACTGATATTGGTATAAAAGTTGAAGAACCAATGAAGATGTATTGTGATAACAAGTCAGCAATCAACTTGGCCAACAACCTTGTGCTTCATGACAGAACAAAGCATGTTGAGATTGACCGACATTTCATTCGAGAAAGAATTGATGCTAAAGAACTTGTACTTCCTTATATGAGATTTGAAGACCAAACTACTGATGTCCTGACCAAAGCCTTGTCTTCAACTTCATTTGAGAGAAATGTATCCAAGTTGGGCATGTTTGATCTATATGCCCAACTTGAGGGGGAGTGTTGACGTGTTTTAATGTACGGGTCTGGGTCTGGACCCGGTCCAGTGTGTGCTCCTGTTTAGGCCTGTTGAGACTCTGCTTGTATCTTGGTAACCCTAATTTTTGGGTGTGAATGGAATCTTAAGAGAGAGAGAGAGTCTGGTTGCTGGTGGGCACCAGTTCCTCCTCATCCGTGGTTTTTTCCCTCTTGTTGAGGGTTTTTCCACGTTACATCGTGTTCATCGTATTCTTTTTCCTATTTTTCGTGTTTCTACAAAGATATTCCCGAAGTTATTCAGTGTGTTTTGGATTGGTTTCCCACAGTTTTTACAGAGCCTAAGGGCTTACCTCCTACACGTTCCTATGATCACAGAATCACCCTCACTAAAGGGGCAGAGGCAGTGAATGTACGTCCATACCGGTATGCATACAGCCAAAAAACTGAGATTAAGAAATTAGTCAAGGAAATGCTCGACAGTGGGGTCATACGACCAAGTAGTAGTCCATTTTCCTCACCTGTATTGCTAGTTAAGAAGAAGGAAGGTATATGGAGGGCCCTCAATGAGGTCACGGTCAAGGATAAGCATCATATTCCGGTCATAGATGAGCTATTAGACGAGTTGGCTGGAGCTTCTTATTTTTCCAAGATGAACTTGAGAGTCGGCTACCACCAGATACGCATGCAAGAAGAGGATATCCATAAAACAACTTTTCGCACACATGATGGACATTACGAGTTCTTTGTGATGCCCTTTGGATTAACAAATGCACCTGCCACATTTCATAGGTGCATGAATGACCTCTTCAGGAGTTATCTGCGAGATTATGTGTTGGTGTTCTTCGATGATATACTTGTATATAGCCCAACACTAGAGATGCATGCAAAGCACTTAGACACCATCCTCACTATCTTGAGGGACAACCAGTTATATGCCAAGATGTCTAAGTGTACCTTTGGCCAGACGTCGATGGGATAATTGGGACACATCGTTTCCAAGAATGGAGTTAGAGCAGAGCCAGAGAAATTGGTAGCTATCGAGCAGTGGCCTTTACCCAAAGACCCAAAGGGATTACGTGGCTTTTTGGGACTTACTGGTTATTATAGGCATTTCATCAGTGAATACCCACATGTTGAAAAAGGGCCCATTTCAGTAGACAGATAAGTTGAGAGAGGCTTCCACTCGGCTTAAGGAGGCACTTATGGCAGCACCGGTTCTGACACTACCGGATTTTGAGAAGGAGTTGGGGCTATTTTGAGCCAAGAAGGGCATCCCATTGCCTACATGTCTAAAGCCCTTACCAAACAGGCTAAACCCCTCGCTACATATGAGAAAGAACTCCTTGCAATGGTACTAGCAGTAGATAAATGGCGGGCGTCCTTACCTATTGGTGCGCAAGTTTGTGGTTAGGACTGACCACAATAGCTTGAAGTACATGACCACTCCAATCAAACAACGAAGGCTTTCTAAGTTGTTAGGTTACGACTTCACCATAGAGTACAAGAAATACCCAAAAAACACGGTTGCAGACTCACTTTTTCGTTTATGTGAGCATATGATGATGACCTTATCTATTTTGAGCACCAACTTATGGGATATGATTCAGCAGAATCAGAATGTTGAGGATAGCACGAGGTTGCTGAAGGCATCTGTCACACAAAATTCGAGATCCATTCCCAACTATACGATGCGTGGTAGACTCTTGTACCACAAGGGTCGGGTTGTCATACCCAAGCAGTCTACTTCGAGGGATGAGTTGATTAAGCACTTCCATGAGGCAGCATCATCGGGTCATGAGGGAGTGACCAAAACCATAGGCAGGATCAAACCCCAGTTCTGGTGGGAAGGTTTAAAGGCTGACATAAAACGGTTTGTGCGAGATTGTCAGATCTGTCAGAGGGAGAAATACGAGGCAGTCAGACCTCCAGGGCACCTAGTTCCATTGCCCATTCCCAGACAGCCCTGGAGGGATGTCTCTATGGACTTTATAGAGGCAATGCCGAAGTCAGAGGGAAAAGAGACGGTCATGGTGGTAGTAGAAAGACTGACAAACTATGCACACTTTGTGCCTTGGGTTAGACATATATCATGAGCTGAATGGTCTTCTAACACCAACCTCCACTCGAGCACATGAGTCACACCATATGAGGCAGTGTATGGGTTTCCAACCCCACCATTCCACGATAGGAGGAGGGAACAGCCATGGATGATGATTTAGATAGTACTCTTCGCACCATAGAAGAGATTCTAGAGTCACTGAAATTGAACATTGCCAAAGTCATAATCATATGCGTCAGTTCTACAACAAGGGGCAAAAAGATAGAGAATTCAGTGTGAGAGATTATGTATGGCTGAAGCAACTTCCCTTCAAGCAGAAATCCTTATTGGGGCAGCCTTATACTATGGTCCATAGCAAGTGCTTCAATGTTGGGAAGGCTGCTTATCGTATAGCTTCGCCATAAGCTGCCCAAGTCCATCTGGTATTCCACGTGACTCGGTTGAAGCCACACCACAGACCTCTCCCAGGGAACATGGAGCATATACCGAACCAGCAGCCTACTGCATACTAGATCCTGAGGCACCGGTACGCTTTGAGAGATCGTAGGCAACAACATGAAGTTTTGGTCGAGTGGAAAGGTCCAGATGGTGGGACCTCTTGGGAGGAGTTGGATCAAATCCGCCTCCATTTCCCCGCATCACGAGCTTGCCCAAGCTCGATCTGAGGAGGGTGGGGTTGATATGAGCCTACCTAGAGCCCGTACATCCTATGTGGGTACCTCCGCCGAAGGCGCTCTTTTGTGTTGTGAGGCTAACTTTTTGTGCTTATGAGTTTTACGAAGAAAAGGTGGGAGTGACTTCGGAAGCGGGTCAAACACCTACGGAGGTTAACTATCCTAGTTCCTCCCTAGCGTTAGCGCCCTAAGGCATTAGTCAATAAACTTGGCGAAAAGCTTAGGGAGGTTAAACTCCCGAAGCATCAAAGGCGTTTTCAGAAGAAGACGGTGTTTTCTCTTGTGAGGTTAACCCTCAAGCATGGATCTACGTGGAGCAGAGTGGAAGACGTGTTGCAAACCCTTGGGAGGTTAAGAGTGCGAGGTTCATGAAAGACCTAGGTGACATTGCCCTAGGAGACCTAGACCCATCATGTCTAGGTGCGGAAGACCTAGGCTCATCTAGCCTAGATGAAGAAGACCCGAATTCACCTAGTCCGGAAGAGGAAGACCTAGGCAGATCAGGCCTAGAAGAAGGTGGGCTCGGCATGGAGAGGAGATCACTTCAGCCTAATACGACTCAGGCACACTGGGCTTGAGCCCACTGCACGGACCAGACTTGCAAAGCTCAGGCGGAACCTGGGTGAGGTGGGCCTTCGGCCCAAATTCAGACTTTGACTTTACTTGTTTGACTTGATTCAAAGACTCATTTGCTTTTGTACCGTTTTCTTTACTTGATTCGGTTTGTTTTGCGTCTCATCTCGAGACATTGTTTAGAACCGGTTTGGTACTGCCAAAACCGATACACTTTACTCATTCTTGCTTAATGAAAAGTTGATTTCTCTTTCCTCCATGCATGGAGAGTTCCTTGGTCCTTAGGGCGTGGCTCATTGAGCACTACACTGTAGTACTCACCCAGCCGTGAGAATAGTGGAGATCCAAGCTTCGTTAATGGCTGCCAGCAGCCATTGACATCTTAGATCTGCAACGAACCCGAATCAAGCATTCCTTGAGTGAACATTCGTGCATCTTCCTCGGACACGAAGGAGGATAGAGGCGATTGATCCATAGGACTGGTGAAGAAGACTCGGTGTCCGTGGTTCTGACGTCCGGCATCAATCTTCACCTTCGACCACCGGCAAAACACTTCTTCAACGAGTTAAGTACTTCCTCTTCTCGGTACTTGGCCAGAAGTGCTTTGGTTACCCGTTCTAAGAAGATCAATGAGAGAAGAGCTTGAGTATCCGTGGGAAACCTCGCCTAAATCAAGTTTCTTCAATTGGTATCATCTTGGGACGAAGATCTAGCCTTGTGTGGGAAGAAAGAGATCTTGGCGCATTCGGCTGTTAAGGCAGCAGTCTAACACCCTGATCAATCAAAGCTTACAAGGGCTAGGCGAGGAAGAAGAGTCATTCCCAACCGTGCAAACCTGAAGTACATCTCGTGGGTTGATTTAGAAGGAGAAAGAAGAGAGAAAGCGGAAGGGAAAAGAGAGTTCGCGTGAAGAAGAAGAAGTTCGGATTTCTGAAGGTTCGCGGCAGAACATGTTCCTGATCAGAGATCGATTTCCGGAGATCTACCGGGAGCTTTGAGGCATGCCATAGCTCCTGGGAAAGCTCTCGACCTCCTCTCCAACATACTAAAATTTCACGGTCATTGGAGCATGGAAATGCTGTCAAATCCACGACGAAAGTTGACTATTTCCGCCGCCGTCGCTCAGGCGCAGCCACTGCAGAACATCCACTTGCAGAGGCTGTTTCTAGTGATTCCCTTGGAGTTTTCAGGGGAGTCATATACCGTTGGATTCGTAATTAAAATTTCTACAACATATCCAAATTTCACGTGAAACAAAGTTGATTTAACCATCAAGATGAATGACCGTCGAAACTTCGTCTGTAAGTTCCGAGAACCTGTCAGCCAGATTGCCGGATTTCATGGAGTAGTTCAGTATTTCGACCATCATTCCGGTGCTCTCCGGCCAGTTCGTGTCCCTGGGTGACTAATCCCTAAACTATCATTGCTGTGTATAAATTTGCTTAGGTTAATTTCCAAGGGTATTTTGGTCCAAGTTGGTTCACACAAACCCTAACGCATCATAGCCTCACGCGCTAAAGGAGGAAGGTTCTTGGCGCCGTGCAGTCCTTCCAAATCCAATCCCGACACTTTAGGAAGGTCGGATTTGCAGCTGGTATCGAGCTGGACAGGTGGCAACACGTGGGGAGAGGGGCCCAACAGCTAAGACGATAGATTTGGGAGGTGCCGCAAGAAGGAAGCGCGCCACCTAGACAATTCCTAAAAGGAAGGAACGACACTTGCTATACCCATCCCCTACTATCTTGGAAAGGAGATCTCACACGCCTAGGTGTATTGAACCTGGACCGAATCAATTAAGGAAGGAGTTTGGTGGCACCATAAGGTGAAGACACGTGGTGGAAGGCAGCTCGCCCACCCTTGCGAGATCCACTTACCTAATCCATCTCCAACAATCAAAGAAAGGATAGTCCAGCCCATTAGGTTCATTGAACCTAGTCAACTTTCGCCAAAGGCAAGAGATTTGGCATGATTCTTCGAGATTCCCATCAACCAAACTTGGGAAGATTCTACCTCAATTCTAGGAAGGCGATCCGCACCACAACCAGCAGTTCCCATCCATAGCTCGCTCGAGGAAGGAGGCGTCCACCATTGGAGATCGTGAGAACCAACTAAGGAGCCGAGGAGAAGAAGGAGCATGGCGACCGGAGTCCGACCAACATACCTTGCTGGAGCTTCAACCTTCGCCGTAAAGAGAGGAAGACACATGTGCTTAGGCGCTTTATAGGCTTGCATCCCCCTATCTACGTCACTTTCCTAGGGGTTACTCGAAGGTGAAGTCTCATTTATTTATCCAATTGGACTTTGATTGCTATTCTCTTGCATCTTCCAATACATCCATTGAGGAGGAACGTGGCTGGTTCGTGGGAGTAGTAGAGGTCATGAAAGGCAGAGAATGAGCTTAACCTTGAGGGAAGCCTCAATGCTCGCCGGCGACCAGCAATTGCATCCCCCTTTCTCTACAAAAGACCAGGGTTAAATTGGTCTCACGGGTGAAGGCTTTCCTCTCCTTGAAGTTAATACATTATTGACTTCATAGTCTTGATATTTGCTGGATTTTTGCTCTCTTTACTGAATTCCAGCAAGGAACCGCGGGCATCAACCACGACCGTGTGTGGAGTTGATGCCAAGAAGGGAAGGAACCGCTTTCGCCGGGTGATATCGGCGACTACTTCCCCCAATCGACACAACATTGATTCTTGGGGTTAACTATCAATTTGGCGACTAGATCTACCTCCCCCAATCTACTTCCCTCTCTTGCGGATTCATCTTGGTAGAACAGTAATCTCTTTCAAATATCTTGTTCTAGCCAATGATAACTTGCTGCCTGGATTTTGAAGGTAGCGGAATACCGGAGAGGAACATCCTAGTTGCTGGAATCTCATCTTAGGTGAGCACGTGGAGACCCCAAGCGAGGCCTTGGGAGGTATATTCCGGTTCACCTTATAGAACTGTGAGTTGGGTGCAATTTGTTTAAGCCGTCCAAGGACAAAGTGATTGGCTGCAGTCCCTCTAAAGCCGTGAGCTGAGGACACGACTCCCGGATCACTAAGCCTACCTAGGGTCAAAGGTGTGGTTTGGCCGCCTAGGGAATGTATGCATGGTTTGGATGATGATGAATGAATGGTTTGAGTGAGGAGTGTACGCTACAGTTGTAATAAGCCTACCTATCATTCTAGTTTTGTAGTAGGTCAAAACTGGGTGGGGAAGACTCACTTGTACTCTCTTGACCTAGTTTTAAGTCAGGCTGACTGTCCGACGGGAACCAAATCTTGCATTTAACATTTAAACCCTATTGTCAACAACCTCCTCCTAGATCTTGGAGAAGGATCGGCATCAGCATCTTGAGTTTCTTCATACAATGGGATTTTGGTTGGATTTTATGTCGTTTTTTCCTCCACCCCCACTACACCACCCGCCCCCCCACCCCCCCACCCCCACTTTATCAATGTGCCTATTTGATGACTAGAATTGAACTTCAAAATTTCTCCTTCACATATTAAACAGAAATAAATAGTATTTTCACAAAATAAAAATAAAAATTTTAATCCGAAACATCAAGGGCAACCATCTCATTCATCTTTACAAGAGGAAGTAGATAACCTTCTTATCCAAATGGTTAATTGTACATTTCAATATTCATACATATAGAGCAAAATATAAGTAAAGAAAAGGTTAGCACTTTGCATGCGGTTAGCTGCAAAGTAACTCAATGAATAGAAGAGAAGAGATTACAAAGGACAATTGTGTATAGAGTCAAAGATGTTGCATGACGTAAAAAATTAGCCAAGTAAGCCTAAATTCAATATAACGATTTTGCTCTTGATGTACCCATCAATTTAACTTCCCCTAACTGCATCCTGATGCAACTTAGATACATGGTTTTAAACAGAATCAAATGCTCAATGAAAAGAACACAACAGTTAACAATCAAACCAGAACTACTATAATTAAGATTCAAACAAGCATGGAACCACAACACTACTTTAACCCATGTCCCTACCATGCTAGACTATACACAAAAAAACCTTTAGTGGCACGAGGAGTTAGCCAATTAACAGTGACATTTTGTAATAGCCACTGAAAGCTTTTTAATGATGTGGAAACAAAGTCATCAACTATGAATGAAGTGCCATAGAAGAAATTTACTATGGCATTTTTTAATATGTCATGGTAGCCTATAGCAGAACTGATAAAATGCCACTAAAAGCTTCTTCAATGACTTCCATGTCCATGTCCAAAATGTCTACTATGGCATAACCCCATATCACTAAAAACTCTTTAGTGGCATGAATAAAAAACCACAATACATGTTCACTTATGGTGTTTTGTTATTATGCCAAAAAACAATAATAGTGTTACAACATTCATTTGCATTTTTGGTGGCATTTGTTATGCCCCACAAAAGATGCTCAGTGGTGCTTTTTGAATGCCACTAAATGCCCTAAGGCTTGTTGTGAATGCATTTGTCGTAAATTGCTAAAGAAAAGTTTGTAGCTCTCTTGTTTGTTGTAAAATCATTTCTTTTAAAAACTTCAATTGTTTTGGTAAATTCAAAAATAGGGCCGCCTCTTCAAGAAATCTAGTTCTGCCTGAATTTTATGTTTCAAAAATTACGAAAGAAGCTTGTGGAGTATGCTTTTTAATTTTTTTTTTGGGACAAAACCCATAGGTGAACCTATATATATGAAGTAGCTCGATCCATAAAATTTGCAGTTTATATAAAATTATTAGTCTTGGCTCTAAACCAAGACTATTATTTTGGATCTAAATAGTTTTGTACCATGTTAATATACTATTGGCATTTTGACTCTTTCATGTTTAAAATCCATATTGTTTTTAATATGAACAATATTTTGTTTGGATCCACTTTGATATGAATTGCATCTATATCCATTTAACATTTGAGTCTGAATCTCGTTACTACTTAAGATTGACATTCTTATTGATTCATGTTAGAATTATACATGAATTAACTTGTTTGAGTCTATACTAATATGTTATGGTTCTTTGGTTTTGGATCTGATTGTCATTTGATGTCAAAATTGCATTTCGATTGAATTCATGTTGGATTTAAATCTGAACTAACTTGTTTGGAACTTTGGTTCAAGATCTATATTGGATGCAACCATATTATGATATCAGTTGTCCTTTAGAATCCTAGTTTGTCGTATTTTATAAATGGAGTTGAAAAAACTCAATGTTGGTGGCACTAGTAAGCTAATGAATAAAGGTTTTATTTGTGCCTACCCAAGTTTGTCAGGATTGGTTCTGATAATGCCTTATTAAAATTTCAAGAGAATCTTCTTCAAAGAAAGATTGAATAAGAACATAATAAGTTTATTGGTGGCACTTAAAGCATCACATAATATTGCTAAAAATGTAAGATATCACTCTTAAACATGGATTGATATTAGCAGGAGCACTTTTGCCCAAAGTTTGGGGTGAGATTGTGTTTATAACTACACATAATCTAAATGTTGTGCCCTACAAAGCAGTCCCAGTTGTTCTTTATGTTGGATTGGTGTGAAATCAGATTTTGTTCAGAACTTCATAAGTTTGATCAAGTAATTATAAAATGCATACAAGATTGGTTACCCAAAATGGATCCAAATAATATAAATTGCTTCATAAAACAATGGCATTGATTGGGAATAGAGATGTGAAGTGCTTTATAGAATTCAAATCAACTGATTGAATTGATGATTGAATTTGATCTTTTGAAAGCTTTGTTGGCAACCAACTGTGCATTAGTTTGGAAATGAACCAACTATGGACTTTGGAAATGAACCAATTCTAGTTCAACAGTGAATTTGGTGATCATGTTGAGGATCTGTTTGATTTGGTTGATAATTTGAACATTCAAATGAATAGTTTGACAATGAACCAACTATAAATTGGTTAGGCAAAGAACCAACTGAATTTGATATCTCTACTTCTCAAAAAAGGTCAAGACCTCCTTAGTCATATATGAATGTTCATTGTCTTTCAGTAGACATTGATGAAATAGTTGATAAGCTCACCTATTAGTAAGCAATTAATTATCATGATATGACTACATATTTGGTTCTTAGATGTGAAAGCTTTGTGAATGTTGAATTAAACAAAATATTTCATAAAAGGGTATGTGTACAAGTTAAATATTTTGTACAATTTAAAATGCTATGTGAGATCATTGTCTTTGCTACAATCATAATAAAAATGGGCATGTTGCCAATTGACTAATTGATTGTGTGAAATGCCTACAAAAGTGGGAGCCTATTTATGCTATATGACTATATCTTGAAGGAGCTTAGAACAAACTTGGACCTCCTACTACTAAAGGACTTATTTTGTAAATTGTTTCTCCTGGTTAAGAACAACAAAGTTAAATATACCTTTTGCTCATATTGTTGGAGTTTAATATATATCATATTGTGTATAAGATCAAATATAAGCTTTTTGTTGGTTTTGATGACTAATAACATGGAGTAAGCTTCAGCAAAGCAGTTGTCCTAAAGCAGCAATACACGTTGGAAGCTTAATGTATGTGTAAACATCCCAAATTTCGACCTTGGCTAAATTATTAGCATACCCTCAGTATGCTATTTTCAAACTTGTTTTCAAAGATTTTCAGAGACATTTTTAACTATAATGCTTTTCAACCCAAATTATGCTTAGACCTATCCCACTTAGAAGCTAAACACCTAGAATCTAGGAATCTAGTGCTAGCTAAGTTGCCACCCTTTGACAAATGACATTTTTTCCCTAAGCTTCAGAAAACCCTATGAACTCTAAAAACTACCTAAAACCATATTAATTAGCATAATTCTCACCTTTACAAGTCTACAAGAGCCATTAGAGTGAGTCTGCCAGCTTGCACTTAACATGACCAGCTTCTTCTAACCCAGGGCAGATCACCATGACATTGTTAAACCTGACCAAGCTCAAGTTGAGATCACCTCAATGTTAGTTAACTTAAACCTTAGTTATTTCGAGGTATAAGATCCATATTTTAGTTCTAGATTGAGATGTGTGATTACACTATATCACTCTCGCAATAATTGGGTAGGATCTAAGCTCAACCATAACTAGCAATTCACACCAAACTGGGATCATATTCCTTATTAGATCAGAGTATCTTTATCTCAGTTTTAGTTATTTCTTCTCATATTGAGCTTAGTTGCATTTTTTACAAATTCACTAATGGTTGTCCAGTTCTAGTCATCATACTTAGTGCATTGCTCATCTTCTGACTCATTTCAGATCAATCATTGCCTCAATTTTCTAGTTAATTCATTGATCTGAGATTAGCTACACTTCACCAAAGTATTTTTGAGCTCAAATGGAGTTGACCATCCCTAAATCTTGTTTCCATATAATACCTTTCATGATATTCATATAATGAGCCATTTACATACCAATCATTTTAGAAAAATATGATTTTGGATGGGCAAATAGATGAATTTTGAACTAAAACTTGGCACACACCTAGAACTTGGTAGTCAGATTCCCCACATAGGTAGTAAAGCCTAGTTTTCATGCAACGGGTAAAACTTTTGTTTTTCAATGCATGCATTATTTCCACATAGACCTAAGTATGACAAATTTACCTAAGTACCAGTCATGCATGAATCTAGGGATCTAGAACTGAACCCACTAGGTCTATGCTCGCTAAGTTTAGGTTCAAACTTACTAGAGACAATTGAGCAAAGTTCAATGGGACCTATGCCTTGTCGGACCTAGGTTGAACCTAAAACTTAACCTAGTCAAGGTCACCTTAAATTAAATTCACTGTCTGAACCCACCAAGCTGACACTAAGCCTTGCTAGGCATGCCATTTCTAGATCTTCAATTTAGATCTCTATATCAATCTCTGGTTTCTAATATGTAATTGATCATAGATTCATAATATGTATCTTTCTAGATCCATATTTCTGAGCTCATATCTAGATTGACTACCATGTATAAGATTTTTTCTGTAAATTTCTCTTAATCTAGACCAAAATCTAGATCTCATAATTAATCTTCTGTCCAAATGCATTGAACCTAGGCTCCTCCCTTTTGGGGCCAAATATAAGTGCTTCATACATGGTAGACACTATAGTTTCATATATTATTCTCTCATTTGTACCTTAGCAAAGGTCGATATACTCTACATAACTCTTCTATTATCTAAGTTCCAGACCCTCAAATCTTGTTTTCATGCAAAAACAAGCAAAAAATGTCAAAAATATAATCGATGCAAGATATATCATATAGCTTGGTGTGCATATGATATTTCATCAAGGGTGGGGATTATTTCCGAGCAAAAATTTTAGTATTGTATCTATTGGTTTGAAACTTTTCCCTCCTCTAGGGCCTATAAATAATAAAGCTCATGTAGAAGCCAAGGCACCAAATTTCAAGCCACTATATAGTCAAAACTAGAGAAACAAGTGGAGAAAACTCTCTCCAAGTTATGCATTGTCTTAGTCCTAGGTGAAAAAGACCTTTCAGCCAAAAATTTGAATCATTGTAGGTCTATTCTATATTTGATTTTAGAGGTTTAAGTCAGGTTTGTTCCACAAGTTGAGGTAATACTAACCCATTATTTGGCCAGGTCTCAATGCTAAGTCCTATACAAACTCTAGGAGTTAGTATGCCAAGTATTTCTCTCCCTTTCTTTTATTTTCTTCAATTCAGGTTTCCTTATAATGGTTTATGCATGCTTAAGTTAGATTTTGTTTCAGCCCTATGATAGTTTGCTTTCTTATGCATGCAATCTGCTAGTTATTTTTTATTTTCTTAAATAGATTTAATATTCATGTCTCTAGGGAATCAGGTATGTCTCCCTCTTTCTTTCTCTTTCATTTCAGTTCTTATATTTTAATTTTAATGTATTTTCATGCATGGAACATATAGTTTCCCTTCTTTATATGACATGGATTTAGGCATGCATTCACACCTGATTTTAACTGAGCACCATAATCCACACATGCAACATACACCTTAGTTTGTGTAGAAGTTGGGTTAGATGGGATTAATACCATGTCTCGTGATATATAGTTCTAAGCATGTGAAAACCCTAATCTAGCTTAGCATTTCCATGAACACACTTTATAAATCAGGAATTTCAAAATGCATTTCAAAAAAAGTCCTTCAAAAAACTAGTTGTTTTTGAAATCCATATTCGTATATGCTTTGGGCCTAATCTAGGTTCAACTCATGTTTGTCGCTTCTAAGGTCCAGCAAAAACCAATCTTGAAAACCCTTATCAACTCTATTTCAATATTCCATTTGAGATGGGATATTGAAGCCCTCAATCCAAAATCCCTAATCTTGGTTGATCTTAACTCTAGATGATCTCAATCCCTAAAATTGACCCAAGATATGATTGAACCATATGATAATTTAAGATATAAAAATTAGGACGACGGACCTTGAATTTGATATTAAATTTGGATTTTGGATCTAGGAGAGTAATGATATTGGATATTGAATTTTGAACCTTGGATATAAGTTCATGAACAATTTCAAAAACCTAGATCTCATCATACCCATGATGACCCCTAGGACTTTCATCTTGGATTTGAATCATAAAACTGTATTTTGAAATTGGATCTATTTTGGAACAACGGAACTCTAGATTGGATCATGTTGATATATGGATCTGAATCTGCTTTGGATCTATATATTATCATCGAAATCTTTAACATGAATGAAAATCTGGTCATGAGATCATGAAACTCAATATTGGATCTCTGATTGAATGGAGTTTGAATTGAATCACTAGGGTCATGTCCCAAACCCCAAGCCATGTAAATCCCAAGCCACAAATCCCTAGAAACCAAATTCTGAACATGTGTGACCTAGTTGCATGCATAATGCTGGTTTAGGATCATATTTTCATGGGTCAATAATGAACATAAGATTGAGCAACGCATGTTCAAGCTTTCTTGTTCAAACTTGAGTCGTTGATGAATCATGTAGATCTCTCAAATGAGACTTTTCTAAAACTAAGGCACATTTGTGCATATAGGAATAGGATGACATTCAATACTTAGACATCAGGTTAATATACTCGAGTTCTTGGTCTGTTTACCCTTGGTGAAAGATACTAGGAATGGTGAGACCTCGTACCAATGTTTGGGCCTCATCCCTTGATGCCATCCAGCGTTAAGTTTAGGAGTCAAGTTACAAGTTTTACCAAATTGTCTATTTATAAAGATGTAAAAATTTTGCAGGTAAACAAAAGTGGTGACTCTGATGAGACATGTCATTGTTACACTAGACCATATATTCTAATTGTGTATGTTTTGCATGTTTCCCAAACCATAAAGTCTCATAGGTTCTTCATATAGAACTAAGTATGTACGTTTCTTATATTTGTTAAGACCAAATTAAAAGGGACTATTCTTGCACGCATTGATATCTAGCATCAAATAGGATGTCCATCATCTAGGAGTTGCAAGAAAACATTATTTGCTCCCCTCTTATTTAAACCCCTATCTAAAGCCTCACTTCATTAGATCCTACTGCTTGCATACGTGTACATGTTTTCACCCTCTCTTGATCTTGTAGTTCCTGGTCATCATCCTACCAACAATAGTCCAACAGCTAGACCAGCCCATGGGGCCAGGTAAAAGTGTTCCCTTTATCCATATTGAGATAGTAGTCTAGTATATTGGTAAGCGATCAAGGAGAATGATGCTACCAGAACCTGTGAGGAGCTTATTCCACATACACTAGATTTCATCTAGTTATATAGGCATACCATGTTATGCAACTACTGCTGATCTGATCAAATGTGCATATCAGAATTGTGTTTCTAGGGTTGTTATTTGAGCATATGTGTGTACCATTTTTATGAATTGTATACTATAGATTACATGAATTCTCTTAAAACCTAAATGTGATTCAAAGTTATCCCCTATTCTCCTCAAAATTGCCTAGAGATTTTTAGATCTGATCCATTCCCCAATGAGTTCACTTGTTAGGATTTCTCTTCTGCCTAGAGATAGGTCAAATTTGTCTCTATGTTGTTTGAATTTCTATTGGCCAACCCAGATAGGTTAGTCTCTTCTGGTCTAGTCACCATTATATTGTGTTTGCCTCTCCATGATCTATTCTAACCCTATATTGTCCTTCAATCATATCATGTCATAGCTCCTTCTAAAAGCATTGTCCATCATTTTACAAATGGCATTTCATTTTGACTTCACTATGTTGGATCTTAACTCTCTCTTTTGTATCTTGAATCTTATCTTTTTGTATTCTTGTTGAATACATGCTCTCAACTATCAATTCAACGTTACGCTTTGGAGTTATAATATTGTCATCATAATGGCCTCTCATACTAGGTTGAAAGGCTCGCCTAAAACAAATATTCATGGTGACAACTTAGAAAATACCTGAATCGAGAATCTAGCAATAGAGGGATACAAACGGATCGACCCAACCATATTTGACAAGTTCCAAATGACAATGTTCAAGTGATGAAGGATGGGTTTGACTTCTCAAGAACTAGACCCTTAGACACCAAGAATGGAGAAGGCTCACCTGAGGGTAGAGTGCCAAAAGTCACAAAGCTGCCCCAAAAGGCCTTTGCAGATCCCATGTAGGGTAGAATGGAAGAGATGGATAAGTGTTTGTAGAAGGCATAACAAAAAAGGAAAGAGAGTCTACATCAAAAAGATTTCTTTGAAGGGTTAGATGACAAAGAGGTGGAGCGTTTTTTGATAAAATATGGCAAGGAGTGCTCATGGCCATATAGCAACCTTGTTCATGGAATATAACAAATTTTATGAAAATGAAAAGGTTTTGTTTGATTGCTTCCCATGAAGCCTAGAGGGCAAAGCTACACAGTGATATATGGAGTTGTCTACATGTTTATTGATAATTACGAGTTCAAATGCACCATGGACCTAATGATCAGCATATTGACAAACCTCCAATAAAAACTAGGGGAATCAACTAGATATTACAGCCAGTGATGGAGGCCAATGAGTAGCATAATGAAGACACATGTCCCGCAAGATCACACATTGACCATGATTCTCATTAGGTTTTGGGCATAACTCAGCAACCATTTCATACAACATAAATATGAAACCTTCTATGAACTTGCCAAGAAAGTAGAAAGAATTGAGGTAGCTATTCAAAATGGTTATTTGCGGGGAAAGGCCGGCCAAGACAATAAGAAAAGGCTGACCAAAGCACAGGTATGTGCCTCCTTCTTAACTACTAAAAGCTCATCTTAGAGCAGCAGTCAAACCAAACTAAAGAATGGCAACAACGAGGGTGGACAGAAGAATAGAGCCCAACAGTTTAATTAGGATGGCAAAGAGAACACCTGAGTTGAATGAAAAATAAGAAATTCACCCTACTGAAGCAGCCCAAGGAAGAGATACTAGAATATCTACTCTTTAAAAACATCTGCAAGTTGTCGTGAGTGATAGATCCACTAGAGATTAAGGCCAAGAGGAATGACCAATTCTACAAGGTTCATCATACATTTGGGTCACAACACTGAGGATTATATGATTCTCAAACATATCATAAAAGACTGCGTAGATATGGAACCATTGGTAGAAAAAGAATTGCCAGAAGAATCTTCTGCCTAATCATGAGAAGTGGGTCTGCCACAACAAGCAAACAAAGACAAGTCACTCAAGGGGACCCCACAACATGAAAATGTTAATATTTCTTTTGTCATGTTCTGCCATTTATTTTCCTCAACAATGTATGTATAGTAGGGTGGTCCCAAACCACTTTTCATCATATCAATAAAGTGGTTGTCTTCATGTGAGTGTCACTATTTCAACATGCTTTCCACAAAATTCCATCATCTTTGCAAAACTCATTCTCTTTAAAGACTCTTGAGATTCATAGGATTGGACCTCTTTATCCCATTAATGCACCTTTAATCTTTCATCTTGTTAACTTTCATCATTATTTTGATCAGGCCATCTCATTACATTATCAAGTGTTCACTTTTGTCACCATAATTTGGTGCATTTTTGAAGAGTAAAGCATGGACACCAAGGTCTAGGAAGAAACATTACAAGATCTTACCGAAAGTTTTCAAAAGGATTTTCAAAGCCTTACATCATTAATGAAATTTTCAAGGTGAATATTTTCATGATCCACTTATGAGCTTTTGGTAAGGTTTTTATCCTACAAAGGTTTCAAAATGATGTAAGATTTCTGAATTCTTAAATTTGTAAACAGTCCAAAGTTGAAAAGTTTTGAACTTTAAAATCTAGAACTAGAACTCGCAAGGTTTCAAACTCTCAAACAGATGACCCTTTGGAATTTTGCTCTTTGAACCCTTTGAACCTTGGAACTTTAGAAACTTGAATTACAAAACATTTGACCTCTCTGAACTATGAACTCTCAATCTATTGATCATTGAAAACTTTTGGAACTGCAAAACTTTTATAACTTCAAAATTTTTGGAATTCATGGAAATTCAAAAAATTGGAACCGTTGACCTTTTGGAACTCTTGAAGTGTCAAACTTTAGATAGCCCAATTCAGTGAAAGGAACTTTTCAACTTTTATAGCTTGTTTTAGTGGAAAGAACTTTTGAACTCTTTTGAAAGCATGCTTAAATAGATGGAACTCTTTTGAAAGCCAATTGTAGTGGATCGAACTTCTAATTCTTTTGGAAGTTTATTTTGGTAGCTAGAAATCTGTTGGAAGCCAGCTTTGGCAGATGAAAATTCCTTTAAAGCCTACTTTGGTGAATGGAACTCTCCTGGAAGCCCACCTCTACAGATGAAACTTTTTTAAAAGTTGTTTCGGCATATGAAATCTTTTTGAAAGTCTGCTTCTTCAGATGGAACTCCTTTGAAAGTCTGCCCTAATAGATGGAACTCTTTAAAGTTCTTTGAACTTGTGCTTCATTGGATGGAGCATTTAGAATTCACACTTCAGCACATGGAGCTTTTTAGAGCTTGTTTTGAGCATACAAAACTCGTACATTAGCACACGAAGGTTTCAAAAGTTTTGTTTTTGCAAACTAAGCTTTTGAACATTAACTTTTTGAAATTTTGAACTTAAATTCATCATTTGATAGCAAAAGCACCACAAAACTTTCAGATTTCATTTTGTAAATGGGAACATATCATTGTGACTTCAATGTCCCTTTCAGAAAAAAAATTACACCTAATTATTGTTGATGGCAAGCGAAAGGCAAAATATCAACAGAACTATGAATAAGCTATGAGGAAAAGTACAATGAAATTGAAAGAATCAAAGTTTAGAAAATGCCATTAAGTTTGATAACCAAGTGGACTGAAGGATCTAGTAAGAATCTATTTGGGGAACAATTATGTGAGTAAGTTTGAGCAAACTAAGCAAAGAAACAAAATAAGTATTGAGAGATGAGCTCAAAGCTAGCCTAGTTATTCCTCTAGGTTAGTATAAAGAGTACCATATGGACATAAAGTTTGATGTGCATCTATTCTATGAAGTTATATTACCAATGAACTTTTGCCTAGTTCTACTAGAAAATCATTTTGAATTCGAGAAAGTAAGTATGAAAAATTTTCTATACCTAGTACCCTAAGGATAATTGGTCTAGGATCTAAGGATAATCGGTCTAGGAGTTGCTCGCTCAAAGCTAACTAAATGGGTTCAATAGAAAGCCTAATATGACATGAAAAATCTATAGACAACCATCAAAGTGATGGAGCTTCATAGTAGCCTTTAGAGTAATGAGGTATTTTCCCCTAAAAATGAAGGTTGTTCTAATAATAGAAAAAGAAAAAGAAAAATCAACAACGAAAAGAAAGAGCCAAAGCAGTCAAACAAAAGAAGAAAAAATAAAGTAAAAACAAATGAAAGTGTGTTTGCCTAAAGAACAGAGATTGTTTAGATCAAAATTCCCCAACATGGATTGCTAAGCCTCCTGCAACTATGAGGTGATCAGGTTAATACGATTGCTCTACAAGACTCCTTATCAAGTCAAAGGCTCATGTCATGGAAATGTAGAGAAGTTTATCCTAGAGATCTTGATAACATTGATTAGGGAAAGTTTTAACTCTTGAAAGATATTGAATACCAAATATTCTCTACAAGAAATTTAAATTGAAATATGTGGAGCTTTGAACTCACATGATGAACTTCTTTAAAGAACCTTCACGAAACTCATCCCAACTAGGGACATCTGTGATTTTGAATAATGTTTTAACCAATATTCTGAAAAAAAAAATTCTTACAAGATCAAACTAATTTTCCAATTGGGCATCTTTTTATTTTTATAGGCACCAAAGCTCTTGTCCTCATACTTCAGGACTTGAACATTGTTCTCAAAAAACCAAGTGCTTTCCCTTAAATTGGGACATTTTTATTTTCTTTTGAAAATGCAAAAGATTTTTCTTTGCCACTAACTCAACTTTCATTGGCTTAGTAAGAAAGAGGGGCATCTATAAACATCCTACATTTTGTACCTTAACTAAGTTACCAATTTACCCTTACTATGTTGTTTTGAATTGGTTTATAAAGCCATTTCAAAATGGATGGCCTTTTAAACCTAAAATAGGGTTAGACGTATCCCACTTAGGAGCCAAACACCTAAAGTCCAAGTTCGGACCACCTCAGTGCAATCTAACTGAAACCTCAATTACTTTGAGTAACATGATCTAGATTTTAGGTCTAGACTGAGATGTGTGATCACACACTGTATCACTCCCTCACCTACTTGGTAGGATTTGAATTCAAACAAAGCTAGTCAATTCATACCGAGCTTGGACCATATTTTTCATTGCTAGATCGAAGTATCTTTAGCTCAATTTTACTTTTTTCTTCTTATATTGAGTTTAATTGTATTTTCTATAGATTTATTAAGGGTTATCTAGTTCCTGACATCTCATTTAGTATGCAGCTCACCTTTCAAGCTCAATTTTGATCAATCCTAGTACCAACTTTCCTAGTTTGTTCATTGATCTAAGATTAGATACATTATATAAATGTATTTTTCAGTCAGATGGAGTTACATGCTCTTAATTCTACTTTTCTTATAAAACCTTTTACTATATTCATGCAATGATTCATTTACATACCAGTTATTTTAGACAAATGTGATTTCAATGGACAAATGGGGGGATTTTGAATTGAAATTTGTTATGCACCAAGAACTAGGGGGAGAGGGAAGGGGGGCCAGTAGGGGCCTTGGCCCATCCTTATACTTAAAAACTCTAAAATTTATATGCAAATCTAAAAAAAAAAATAGTTTAATATATGTATATGTGTGTGTGTGTGTGTATATATATATATATATAGATATATGTATATATATATATATAAATGTATATATATAATTTAAAAATTTCTATTTCGACCCCTATTAAAATTTTGAAACTACAGTTTGGCCCCTGTGACAAAAAATTTCTACCTCCGCCCCTGCCAAGAAATTGAGATGACCACAACAAAGTGTGGTTAGATTGCCCATACAGGTTGTAGGGACCAGTTTTCACACTAGGGTAAAACTCAGAATTTGACCTGGTTAGGGTCACCTTTGATTGAAACTACTATGTATGAACCCACCTAGCCCAAGATTGAGTCTGGCTAAGGCATGCCATTTCCAGATCTTCAAATCCTAGATGTATAATTTTTATCTTTCTAAATCCATATTTCTGAACTAATATGTCATATGTGGATTGAATATCACATCTAGGATATGTTTTCTATAACTTACTTTGAATACAAACCATGCTGTGGATCACTAAATGTATATCTTGATCTGTTTTTAAGATACATGGAACTCAGACACCTCCCTTATTATGCCAAATGTATTTGATTTATATGCAGTATATACTATAGTTTTTTTGTGAATATTTTCCTTAATTTTTCTCATGGGTGCATTAGCATAGGTTAACAAACTTTGCAAAACTCTTCTATTGTCTATGTAGATCGATTCTCAAGCCTCATATCTTGTTTTCATGCAGAATCAAGCACATAATGTCAAAATTATCATCCAACCCAATGTTTAATGCATGATACCATTGGTGTGCACATGATATTACTGTAAGGAGGAATGATTTCTGAGCAAAATTTAGTCCTATGTCTATAGTTGAGGAGTTTTCCCTGTTCTTAGGACCCTATCAATAGTGAAATTTAAATGGAGGTGAAGACACCAATTTTCAAGGCACCTTATTGCAGAAAACTAGAGAAACGAGTGGTGAAAATTCCCCCTAGTTGTGCACTAGCTTAGTCCTTGGTGAGAAAGGCCTTTTGGCCAAAAATTTTGATCCTTAGAGATCTGTAATATGCTTGGTTTTAGAGATGTAAGCCGGATTTGTGGGTCAAGTTGCAGCAATTCTAAGCCACTCTTGGCCGAGTCTCGACGGTAAGTCCTAGGCAGACTCCAGGAGTTAGCATGTCAAATATTTCTCTTTCTTTTTCTTTTTTTTTTATTTATGTTTCCTTATGATAATTTATGCATGCTTAGGATAGATTATTTTTCTTTTCTAGGATAGTTTGCTTTCTTATGCATGCAATTGAATAGTTACTTTCTGCTTTCTAGATAGATTTAATTTTCTTGTCTCTAGGAGATTAGGTATGCCTCCCTCTCTTTATCTCTTTTCCATTTTAGTTCTTATATTTCAATTTTAATTTGTTTTCTTGCATGGAGCATATAATTTCTCTTGTTTGAATGACACAGATTCAAGCATACATTCACACTTGATTTTACTAAGAACCATGATCCACACATATGGCACACGTCTCAGTTTGTACAAGTTAGGCCATATGGGATTAGTACCATGCCTCGTAAGAGCAGTCCAAGCATGTGAAAACCCTAATCTGGCTTAGCCTTTACCTGAAGACACTTTATAAATTATAAATTTCAAAATGTATTTTGAAAGAAGTCTGCCTTCCAAAAAAACTTTTCTTCGGATAACCCTAGGCTCATACATGATCAGGATCTAACCTAGGTTCAATCCATGTTTGTGTCTTCTAAGGTCCTGCTCTTAGAAGCCCCTACTCAACTCCCAAAACCCTGAAGCCAGGACCTTGATTGATCCCATCAACTCTACTTCAATAATCCACTTTAGACAGGATATTGAAACCCTCAATCCAAAACCTTAATCTGGGTTGATCCTAACCCTAGATTATCTCAATTCCTAAGTGACCCAATATATGGTTGAACCTTATGATAGCTTAGATATAAAACTTAGAACAATGGACCTTGAATTGGATCTTAAATTTGGATACTGGATCTAGGAAAGTTATTATATTGGATCTCTAATTTGAATATTGGATACATGATCATGAACAATTTCAAAAACCTGGACCTCATAATACCCTAGATGGCCAAGGGCTTTGATCTTGGATTTGAAATTATTTTGAAATTGGAACATCAGAACTCTAAATTGGATCATGTTGAGATCTAGATCTGAATTGGATTTGGATCTCTATATTACTATTTGGATTTTTAACATGAATGCGATCATATCATAAGATCATTAATCTCAATATTAGATCTTTGATTGGATAAAGTTTGGACTGAATCTTTAGGGGTCTGTCCCAGTACCCCATACCAAGCAGATTCCCAAGCTACAAAAACTTGAAACTAGATTATAGTCACGTGTGATCTAGTTGCATGCATCGTGCTAGTCTATGGTCACTACATCAGCGATGAACACAGGATTGGGCAATGCCTCTTCAAGCTCTCATGTTTGAACCATAAAGCTTTGATGATTCATGTAAATCTTTAAACAAGTCTTTTCTAAAACTAAGGCACGGTTGTGCCTATATGAACTAGATGAGAATCAATACTTAGACAATATGTTTAATATAGTATAGTTCTTAGTTTGAGTACCCCTAATAAAGGCATCTTGAATAATTAGGCCTCACACCAATAGGTCAGGCCTTGTCTCTCAACGTAATCCTATACAACTACTCGAATGTGAGTTACATGTTTTTGCCGATGAATGGTATATATATATATATATATATATATATATATATATATATATATATATATATATATATATATATATATAATGTAATTTTTTTCATGTAAACGGTTTATCATACTACATACAAGTCTATATATTGCTTTGTTGTGGATCTTTTTCGTCACTACCAAAATCATGCTGACTGACCTCGTTGGCAAGTTGAGGAAAAGACTTTTTAAATATTCAAATGAATTAGTAAAGACATCTTTGCAAATCATGTTGCACATATGGGACTTCAATATTTATGATTATGAAGGAAATACCTAGAATGGGAAAAACCTCATAATAATGCACATGATATAAGATGGAAAAATCTGAAATGGAAAACCTCATAGCAATTATTGGGAAGTCCTATTAGTGGGAGCAAACTAAGCAAAACTCATGGTCAAGTGGGAGACGTTAGAACATGGCCATGAGTTGCATCTAAGAAGTGAGTCCATGAGTTGCCTTCAAGAGGTGCATCCAAGACGTATTTCTAATTGATACCTCCAAGAGATGTATTTGATGTTGAGCTCAGAAGGGGAAACCAGGGACTCTATAAATTTACCATAAGCCAATTCAAACTTCTAAGGACTTCAAGAAGGAAACCCTATAACAACAAAAACTCATCATTTTGGTTTCCTGGTAATCCCTCTCTTCCTTTGTTGTTTTTTTTTTGTGTGTTGTTGTTGTAGGTTGTTTGTCATTGCTTCGCCATACTCCATTGAGATCCAAGGCAGAACTACATGTTCCAATATCATTGCCTCCATAGAAAGATTGAAGCAGAAGCATACTCACATCGATGTATACTTGAGTAGGAGAAGAGATTAAGAGAAATTTGTGTTCAGAGCATTGTTTACGGTTGTTGTGTGGCATTTTATCTTGCTTTGGACCTTTATTTTTATCCAAAATCTAGATCATATGTAATTGGATTCAAAAATTTCAAATTTCATTCAAATGGATCCAGATCTCAAATTCATCTTTTGCTCTATTTAACGGGATATGAGCCTCATTTTTTGTGGAGTTATAATTGTGAATGAATGTTCTCCCACTATAAAGCTAAGGCAACTAAAAATTTTAGGTAACGCATTTTTCGGGGAAATTTTGGTGAGATATTGATTGGTCCTATAAGAGCCTTCTTCATGGATGAGATATAAAATGGTTTAGAGAGTTTCACAATATTCAAGATTGAGAAATTCCTCAGCACATTTTTCATGTTTATGGATACAACAATGGTCATGGCACTGTTGTGCCTTTTTTGGAGTCATATGTATTGTTTGATGATGTCATATACTTATGCTAGGGGAAGATCTTATACCAAGGTCCACACAAACCTTCAGTTCAACATAATTAAGCCCCGAATCCTGCTGTCTAGGTGACATTTAAAAGTTTCAGACATACACAACTTGTAATCAGCAATAGTTTTGGCAAGAAGATGATTTACTCTTCTCAAAATGTAATAGATTTTGTAAATGTAACATATTGGCACCCATTTAGGAGGAAAAAAGGCTATATCAACACATCATCAATTGTGTTAGCAATAAATTAACATAACTATGAACCCTAACACATCAAGTGCATTGGCAATAACCAATAGGTTTGCATGGACTACAAGATTGTTACCAATGGTTAACCATAACATGCAGTTTTTGGTGAGGGAAAGATTTGGTAATGGTGCTTTTAGTATCACAACTGCTAACTCACAATTTTCTTTTGTAAAAATCATTGGCAATGTAAATGATGTACTACAAAAGGTCCTTTATCTTGTATTATGCCTCAGGTTGAATAATAAAATATTTGAAAACTATCATTGAAAACACTATCCAATGAAAGCATTTAGTGATCGTTTATGGTATCGTAACTGTTTATAGTGTTTTTAGCAACTGTTTATAATGCATTTAGTCATAGCTTGTAAATATTTAGGTATTTGGAAACATCTTGCAGCCAACAAGTTTTAATTTCCCATATATATGAGGAACTGAAACCAGCTAGTTGTTACAACATTTTTGGATGACAAAATATTTGAAAACTATCATGAAAGATACCATGCAACAAAAACACTGGCATCAATTTATGGTATTAGCAATGATTTATAATGTTTTTAGTTATTTACAATGCCTTTAGCCATAGCTTTTAAAAATTTAAGTATTGACAACATCCATCGGCTGGTGTATTTTAATTTTTCATATATTTGAGAAGTTGAAATCAGCTGGTCGCTGAATGATAAAAATATTTTAAAACAATCACTAAAAACACCATCTATGGTTCATTTAACTATATCATTTAAATATTTAGGCATCCGACGACATTCGGTAATCAATAGATTCACTATAAAAAAAAACATGGAATCACTAACACGTGACTTGAGGGCCGTCGGTGAAAGTCTATTTTTACCAACATCCATCCATGAGTGTCGGTAAAGATAAACTTTCACCGATGTTTGGAAAAAGGTGTTGATGAATATCAGCCTTCATCGACATGCCGGTGAAAGTTTAATCGATGGCAACATTTTTGCCGTCAGTGGACTCTACATGAATGAAAACGTGCATGGGCTGAATGAATACGTCTATTTGATTTTCATAGATGACAACAAATTCAAATGTATGCATCTTTATTGTGGACTCTACATGACTTTTCAGAATATGCAGATATGTTGGGTTGGAGTACGAATGATAAACTAGCTTGTTGTGTCTATTATAAAGATACATTTAGCTATAGACTAAAGCATCGTAAAAAAATATGTTATATAGGTTTTCATTATTAGCTACTTTTGAATCATAGATATTGACAAGACAAACACATGTTTGATGGTAAAGTGGAATTGAGACCAACTCCAACACAAATGATTTCATGGTTAGAATAGTATTTTGTTCACTTTGTCATGTTGGGAGCTTAACATATTACGTCATAAGTTAGATATTGTGCACATAGAAAAAAACATCTATGACAACCTCATTGGTACATTATTAAATTAAATATATGTAGCAAATCGAAAGATCATTTCAATGATTAAATTGATTTGAAGGAAATGAACATATAGGAGTCACTTCATGCACAACAAGATCGAAATTCAGATAGATAGGTATTGTCTCCAACATGTTGCACCATGAACAAGAATGAGAAAAAAATATCTTTTGTCATGTGTTGAAGAATTTAATAGTTTTATATGGTGATTCAAGCAACATATCATGCAAAAATAGTTGAGATAAGACACAAGCTCTCTTGTCTGAAGAGTCATGATTGCCACATACTCTTACAGCAATATCTTCATGTAGCTTTATGGAGACCTCTACCCAAGAAGGTCAGTTTCGTATTAAAAAGGTTTTGTGAATTTTTAGAATTAAAACAATAAATGACACTAGCAATTTGTCAATTAGAGATTATACTCCCACCAACTCTTTTTGAGTAATGGTGTAATTAATTATCCATTTAGTAAATGAGGTTTGATTTGGTGGACTAGTGCAATATCATTGGATGTATCCTATTGAGAGATACATTACTCATTTTAACTTAAAACTAGTAGTAAACAGAAGTATAAGTGTTCACACTATTGATTTATGCTTGTTAGGTTTAGGTTAAAGAAATATATACGTAATAAAATCCAATTGGAAGAGTCAATTGCAATGGACTACTTGGTAAATGAATGTATGACATTTTATTCAACATATTGTTGGTGTATAGGATCAAGAACCAATAGACCTTAAAAGAATGTCGAAGACATTATTATTCATCCAAAAGATGAATTTAGTGTAGATCAAGTGGTTCATCCATTAGGCACATCACAGTTGATAACTATGGATATCTTAACTCACTAGCAAGTGCATACTTACATACTATTTAGTCACAGGTTGTTTTACCATATATTACGTAAGAATATCATAAACTTCATCTATCTATAATACATTGTTTATAAAATATACATTAACGTTATAACGTGATTTTTTTTTGTCATAGGCAACACCGAGCCTAGTTAAAAAATAATGTGTAAAGAATCCCAATGATGTGCAGCCTCTCCACAAAACAAAGTTTCCAGATTGGTTTGAAAAATATGTAAGCTTCATATATATTTACATAACCCTTGGCCATTTACATTGTTTATGACATTTATATATATATGTTTAATATTACATATTAAAAAAAATGTGATCAAGCAAAAACAGGAATACATTCAGATATAAAGGGTTCTTATCAAATAGATTCAAATTTCATATAAATAAAGATACATATATGATTTATTAGAATAGTGGTGTTGTTGTTAATGCACATGCTCATAATATTAGTGAAATTGAATACTTTAGATACATCACTGATATCATGGAGGTCAATTAATGTAAGAGACTAAAGTATATCATTCAAATGTGAATGGTATAATGTCTTAAATGCACATCAAATGGGCATTAAAGTTGATGAATTTGGATTCACATGTATTAACATCAAGTTTAGATGTATAAATGACGAACCATTTGTGTTAACATCTCAGTGTCAAGAAGTTTTTTATGCAAAGGATCTGGTAGACAACAATTGGCATGTTGTCATTAAAACAAAACCTAGAGATTTGTACAACAGACTAAGATAGATGACAGAATGTGATATACATGTACACAACTTGTGAAGTAGTCAAGCCGATAACATCGACGATGATATTGATTGGGTCAGGCATGGTGACTATGATATTTTGGTTAATAACTGATATGATTATATTTTTTATGAACTTACATTGTAGAATTAAGTTTTATTATTTCATTCAGTATGTCTCTTTATTTGTGGTTGTTATTTTATTTAAATAGTTGAAACTAATGCATTCATATATTGTTTATGTTACAAATGATGGTATATAAGAGAGGACATGTTATTCCATCGATATATGATACTGACAATGAGACGAATGAATAATACAAAACTATGGAGAGCGAAGACACATGTAGTGAAAAACAAATATGTGATGCACATCTTTTTGGTAATGAATATGCTCAAATTCATAGTTGCTTTATTTATCAATATATTGTTGTTAAACTTTGCCTAATTTATTCGTAGACCCCCCAAGTAGAAATACTTGTGGGATCACTCGAGCTTTAGGTGCAACCAATTTAAAAAATGGCACGAAGCACAAGATAATGATGAACCCTTGGGGCAATCAATTGAAAAATGGGCTCAATATTTGGTGACATACATCGATACATAGACACGTGATCCTATTGCTATGCCGCTACTGTATTATAATCTTTCTAAGATATCATCATCTTTTAAGACAGAAATTTGATTGCATGTACAGGTATGTAATATTTACATTGACATTGTGCAATATAAAAAGTTATACTGGCATCTATTTTATTTGATGAAAACAGGAGAAGTATGAAATCTCACCCAAAGAAACAACACCTCTGCATAAGTAGGTCAAGCATGAATATGCACACTTGTATAGCTATTGTAGCCATGAGTGTAGAAAAATATTCAAACTACCTACAAGTCATCGAACTGATGTAAGAATTGCAAAATTCATCAACAAATACAATATTCCACAACATCTTTGAGAGTCCATTCAAATTACTTTGCCAAAGATAAATCAAAGGTATAAATAAGATTATGTATATTATTGGGTATACCATGTAAGGAGTTCATATAAAATATATGTGCTTTTGTGTTTCAGGAAATTAACAAAGAAATTGTGCAGGCACATACTAAACAAAAATATCTACATACAACAAGCACACAATGTTTCACATGTTTTAAGGAGGAGGTAAATTTTTCATGGTTCACGTATTCTATGACTGAACTTATTTACTTATAACATATTTTGCAAATGTACTGTTTGAAAAAAGTTCAAAGTAGTCATCAGGTTGAGTTGTCCATTGCTACTAGAACTAGTAAGAGAACGAACTACTCAAACCCAAAAACCAATAGTGTCATTATAAGTGTCAATCAAATAATTACATTTTTCCATCTTAGTATCTACGAATTTGAATTCATAGTACCTATTATTCTATTTTGTAAGATCAACTAACAGAACTACTTCAAATGTTGCTTGAAGGGACACAAGATACACTATGAAGCAATGTTGTCTACTCCAGGGTGATGGAACAAGAGAGACATGGTCGAGCATGGATGATGAAGATTCATTTCAGTCATTTTCAGCTTGGTTCATCCTCTACCATGAGCAAGATACGTGCTCTAGAAATAGAAAATGTTGTACTAAAGGATAAGCTTTCTATGCTTGGGTCTCAATTCCATGACTTTCAAGAAAGGGTTAATCAGTTTATGGTACACCAGCTAAACTATTCCAGTTATATAGTGCTTAACTTTCAGTTATGGGTTCTATTTGTTAAACAATATTCCTAGTCATTCTAACTTGTTTTCTTAATGTTCATTGTAGACATGTCCACACTACCAAACTTTGCTCGATTTCCACCTCAGCGATGATATTTTGGGGATTTTTTTCTATTAGGCTATAGGAACGTGGATATGTACATAACTTCATTTAATCCATCGTTGTAGCTTGAAACCTTGGTTACGTATGTTTTGGTGTTGTGTCGTATGCACATTATTTAGTTGTGGACATATACCTACTCAGATAGCTTTACCTGCTTGAATGGCTTTCTAGATGTACTTTTGATTTTCAAAATTTGTTTCAATTGTCAATTGAAACAATAAATATAAATCTTTACTAGCACTTGACAAGGTGTTTGTAATCCTTTCACTGATGCTAGAGATGGATGTCAGTCAAGCTTTTTCTGACTTTTGGGCAAACGTTGGTAAAGCTACGAGTGATGTCCAGGTGATTGTTCGTAATGATCATTGTCAACGTTCAACACATGTTGGTGTGGATAATCACCAATGTGTACCTAATCATCCGTAATACTATTATGAATGTCAGTAATAATTTATTCAACTATGTTCACAACGTGTCAGTGGATAGGATCTAACCGAGAGGAAATGTTGGTGATAGTTTTTACTGATAAAATTTTTACCAGCCACGGAGGAAACGTTGGTAAAAGTTTTGCCGATGCATGAACCACTTTTACTGACGTTTTCTTGCCGTCAATAATATACTTATATTTTGTAGTGATTTCAGTCTTCTATATATGAGAAATTGAAACCAGCTAGCTAATTGCCGGATGAAAAAATATTTGAAAACTATTACTAAAAACACTAGGCAACAGAAACACTTGCAATGGTTTATTGCATAGCGGCGGTTTATAGCATTGTTAGCGATGGTTTATAGTACATTTGGCGATGATTTTAAAATACTTGAGCATTTGGCAACTAACATATTTCAATTGTCCTATATACATATATATAATGGACCCAAAAATGGGTTAGGCAAAGTCTCCCAACAACCTACCATTCTTACGTCATTGGGTAGTCCAAAAATGGCCCAACGTTTTCTTTTTCACTTTAAATCGATTAATTCCTCCATCACCTGCTGACAAGGACATAGGATAGCTGGGGAATATGGTTTTGATGAGGGGTCGAAACTGCTCTCCCCCCTTCCTCGCCAAGTTCCCCCTGCCTTGGGGTTTAAGGATATTTTGGGAATTAGGACTGGAGTTGAAACTGCTCTCCTCCCCCTCTTGGCCCAGTTCCCCTGCCTTGGGGTCTAACGATATTTTGGGACTTAGAACTGGAGACTGTGGTTAACCTTGGGCCTGAACACTAGTCTAGTCAGTCCAACTCGAGCTCGGCACAACACCTGAAATGTATGGTTTGAACTCGATCCGATCTCAATAAATTATGCTTATTTGCATACCAGCGTTCCGAAATGAACATAAGCTAAATAAATAGATATACGGACTCTTGGAATTTCACGACTTGTCCATGTGTAAGTTCTCTTGTGCTTAAAATATTCTAGTTGAAGGACATTGAGTTCGATAGTCAAACTGCAATTTCTTTATTGCGAGGCCTCTGTCAACTGGACATGGGAGCTTTGGAGTTCGTTTGGATAACGTCATGGGTGAAACCAAGAACATTCATTCGGAGTATGTATTATGTATTTACATGACTAAGGTTTTGATGAGATGCATATTTCAATGGCAGATTTCTTGACAAATTGCAAGAGATAAATGATATCTACCTCACGCAAGTGATGCAAACAGTGTTGTTAAGTGTGTGCCTGCATCAAGCCTCCCAAAGCATTGAAAAACATTCATGAGGTAAGGGGAGGAGGCAGGTGGGGTCAAACTGAGCCTACTCTTTAAAACCTTAACTTGTTGAAATCTGAGTGAACTTGGATCCAACTATATAGAGTAGCCCCACAAGATCCGGTTCAATGCCTTATCATGAATTTGATGGACAATTTTCATTGTTTTTGAATGGTTCTTTCTTGATACTGACAGGGATAGGATGCAACTTTATATAGAGTAGCCCCACAGCTCCACGTCAATGCCTTATCATGAATTTGATGGACAATTTTAAATGTTTTGGATGGTTCTTGATACTGACAGGGATCGGATGTAATTGCTCCTTCTCCAATGCTGTCCAGATCCATTGAAAATCGAGGCGTTTGCATGACTTTGATGGCGTGATGCTTAAGCACCATTAGGCATCTGGTTTTTTTAATGCTCTCAACCGGTTGAACCTTCTACTGCTGTCTTTCTTTTCAATTTCTAGTTTCGCTTTTCTTCTACGCCGCTCCTGAAGGCTCATCGACCATGTGGCCATTAACCGACGGGCCGCTGGTGGCCAGACACCGCCGCTGCTATCTTCCGATCAAATTCAAGTTTCACACCGTTGAAAGTTGAAACCAGAAAGATAAAAATGATAATGAGAAAAACAAATATAGAACTCATTTGAGCCGTCCCGGGCATTCTGGCCGTCGGTGTCACCGGTGGAAAGGTGAAAATGATAATAAAAAGAAAATGGCGATACCCATGGAAACGGCCATGAACCTTCGCCCGAAAGGAAAGTCGAGATAGGAGTGAAAAAGAGGGAGATTCCCGGCCGACATATACCCTTTTATATAAAATTGCAAAATTGGCCCACTAATTACAAAACTTTTCCAATCTATAGTGTGATGAAAGTATTAATAAGGATGACTTGTCCCTCTACATTTTTTTTGTCCAACACTCGTAACATCTACATGCCACCGGCAAAACTAAGAAGAAAGAAAATTGACTGAAGAAATATTAAAACTCTTTCGTGTTTGTAAAACAAATGAGGTTTGAAGTAGGGATGTACAAGGATCAAGCCGAACTCGGCTCAAGTCACATGTAGCTTGGCTCAAACTCGACTAGAGCTTGTTTTGATCTTTATGAGGTGAGCTCACACTCGACTCGCTTAACGAGTTCTAGTTCCAGCTCTACTTGCTTATGTTCTTTAATATATATTTTATTCTCAATTTTTTCACATCTTTATTTAAGTTATTTTATGTTTTTGAAATTACAAAAAGAAGTACTAATGTTAAACGAGTTTAATCGAGTCAAGTTCATCCAACTCGAACTTGACTCGTCTACAAACTCGAGTTAAACTCGACTCGTTAAACTAGGAATATTAAAACTCGACTCGTTAAACAATATTCCTAGTTTGGAGAGATGTATTCTGGAAAACTCACTTAGCTGAAGAACGACTAAAGGGAGAAACTAAAGCTTCCAGTAACGGTATATTAATAAGACAAAATCAGAAGAAAAAACATAAATGTGATAAAAAATCACTTGAAACGAAAATAACATAAAAGCTGCGTACGTGAAGTAAATTTCCATTTTTTGTGACCGTACCGATCATCCACTTGGCTAAAGTTTTTTAAAATACTATAATATACAGTTGAACAATTTCTTTCCAATCACATTGTTTGACCTTTAATCTAAAGGAAGATTATGCGTGTAAACTATATCTTTAGATGAGCTAATAATATTGTCGTTTAGATTAGTCGTTCGGGCCAGTGACACCTACATGTGACAAGTATGAAACTAATTTTTCACCCGTATGACCAAGTATTATATTCGGTGAGTTTCGCTTTCACCGATATAAGCATCATATTTTATAATGATTTTATTTTAAGTTGCTGTTTTTCTTTTTCATATTATTTTATACATATTATATATTTAGAATTTTCTGTCGTCAAGCTAGCATCGCTTCATCTCAATTTTGTTTTGCATTGCTTCACAGCTCCGCTCATGGCTTTGCCTCATGGCATTCAACAATATTAGATGCATGTTTCAATATTAAATGCATGTTTCAATTTGTAGGATTCAGACCACAAAACCCATATTCATACAACTAGAAAATTCAAAAGGATATACGCATAATGCAAATCTATCGTGTTATATCTCCTTAAACCATTATTCATCATGAGGGCATGACGTTAAGAATGCTAAACAACAAGTAGGTGAACAGGAATCTAGAAAAGTAAATTAGATCACTTGTAAGAAAAAGAGATAATTTCACTTAGAAGCCCACTTTTTTGGTTGCCCAACCTTTATAAAGTCCCATGTTATACGAGAAGGTCGGTCCATGAGATACACGAATATACATGCTTATTTCTCTTCATACTTTTTTATTTCAAAATTAAGTTTAAATTTTATATATATATATATATATATATATATATATATATATATATATATATATATATATATATATAGGCCATCAAAATTCCCGTTATTTACTACTTTGGGAATTTCATATATAAGCCATATTTTTGCTAGCCATTATACAATTTGTGTGCGTCATCCTTTTGTCATTCTTGCGCAAGGGCCATGCTAATTTTTTTTAACGTTCCAATTTCATCAAAAAATTTCAAAGGGACCTAGCAATAATAATTACTTCTTTTTGACGTAAGCCAACAAATACTTTCACATTCTTATATTCAAAATAGTAACTTTGAACTTGGCTTCTATTTGGAAGCTCGTTTTCTTTTTACCATGGAGAATGCTGGGGTCATCCCCTATCTTGCAGTCGACAACAACAATATAATTATATGCATCATGAATAAAAAAATGTGGGTTCTTTTTAACCGATTTAATCTGTAAGTTATGAAATTATTGCAGACTTGGTTGTGATTAAACGGTGAAATTTCATTTGATGACTAAACGGTGGCACTTCAAACCAAAGATTTTCTGAAAAACAGATAGATAAAGTGATAATGAAAGACGGATGAATTTGTCAATTCATGACGGGAGGAGGGCCTGATGGGGCCACCAGTGTTAAAAAGAGGGAAATGACAAAAATGCACTTGATGGTAAACCAAAGGTCCCACCTTTCCCTCCCGAATAAAGACAAAAATGAAATTTTAAAGATGGATTTTATAAAAAGATGAAATTACTGCTATGGTAAAACACGGGTTCCCTGTTAGGCCACCTGACACGGAAATTCTTTTTCGGAGGGACATGTTTAGAAGTTTTAGGGAAACAATTTTTAATGAAACTTGCGACCGAAGGTAAAGATTCTCAAAAGCTCATTGGGTAAAGCAGTCCCTCCATGAACCACTTAAAAAGAAAAATTACAAACCAACTCTCAATGATTAGGGAGTTTAAGAAGCACTACTGAATGTTTATGTAAGTCCAAAAAAGACACTTTGTTAATAAACAAATTCAGAATTCGTTATTGAACAATGTTTAAGCAATTACAGGGAGCCACTTAATTAAACAAATAATTCAATATTTCTGAAAGCAAAATATAAGTAATTGGTGCATATACCAAAATGTCACTGGTCCATTATTTAATACACAAAAAAAACTAAAATCTTTTCCTAATTTCAAATGGAATGAAAGTTATTTTCTGTTTTGTGTCTCGTGGATATAAGAGGGGAGAGAGAGTGTGAAGTATTCTTCCCTTAAACCAGAGAATGGAGCCAGCGTGTTCGAGGTTTAGGGGGAAGGGATCTTTCTAAACCTGGGTGTCGGCCTAGCCCGGCCGGTGGGACCCGGGTTTGGGCCGGGAAAAACCTGGCCCGGGCCCGATAGGCCAGCCCGGCCCAGCCCGACTCCCGCCGTCCGTCTCCCCCACTCCCTCTCCGCTCCCACTCTCCCTCTCCCTTCCCGACTCCCGTCTCTCTCTCTGCTCCCGCTCCCCCCTCCCTCCCCCTCCTCCTCAGTCTCCCTCGCCGCTCCCGTCTCCTCCTCCGTCTCCCTCGCCACTCCCCTTCCCCTACGTCTCCCTCCTCCTCCGTCGCCACTCCCCCTCCCCGTCCTCCTCCATCAGAGGGCGGGGAGAAAGGGGGTCGGGAGAGGGGGCCGGGCTGGGTCGGGCTGAGCGGGCCCGACAGGCCGGGTTGAGTCGAGCTCGGGCCGAGACCCGGGCTATCGGGCCGGCCCGGCCCAGCCCGATGCCCAGGCCTAGAACTTTCACTCGCTCCCCTTCCATACACAAAATATCACTTTTATTTTTGTCGAAAGAATAGGGTTCAAGTATATTTCTTTTATTTGATCACCGTATATTAATTTTGCTGCTTCTCTGCTGTTTTCATTCTTGTGACTTTGGTATATTGGAGAAAGGAGGTGGACTTATCGTAGATTAGGTCGTAGGGCTTTTATTTTAACTTTCTCTAACACGATTGTTTGTTGTTCTTTTGGTTATTCTTCATAACTTATCGTTTGAAAAATGTTATCTCAGCAAGTGTGTGTGGGAGAGAGAGAGGGTCTTGGTTCCATACCTAAAGACCTGAATGAAGAAGACAATGGGCGGATGAAAAACGGAGTTGTGGTTATGATGGGAGATGGGAGAAGAAGATGAAAATTGGTAAATTGTACAGAGAGAATAAACATAAGGGAGAGTTGCACCTAATTAGGTGTGACTTTATTGTTGGTATAAAAATACCAGATCTACCCAAACTTCTAAGAATTTTCATGCTACGTTTGATGACGTGTAGAGTTTTTATTGTACGATGGAAAGTAAAGTTTCACCGCTACAGTGGAATTCCGCCTATTAAATATCCCAACAATGTGATGCTAATAGTGTAGCTATGAGAGGAAATAAGTTTCACGCCTGAAACAACTTAATCTAGATCACATGAAAAAAAAATGCTTACAGGTTGTTGTCGTCCTTGAGTTTTCATGGGAGTGGATGTAAATTCTGGTTGACTACGTCAATATAACTATGTCAGACGGTTGCTCTAGAAAGCTAAAGGGATAACATGTGGTTTTGTTTGAAAGAGGCTTAGGCGTTCCATTTGGTAGTGCATCATCGTTGTTCGGTATGTCGGGTTTTTTTTTCCCGTATAAATTTCATAAAAGCAAAAAAGGAGGACGAGATAGACCTAGCCTCAGGCGCAAGTGAACGGAAAGAGCAGCAAGGGAGTTGGTGCAACTGTCAATACAAAGGTTGGTAAGCAACTAATTTAAATTTTGAAATTCCATAACATCAATTTTAAAAAGATAAAAAGATGAACACCGATATATAAGTTGAAGCATAGCATAAGTGCTAACTTGAAATATCGAAAACAGCTCTAGCATAAGTGCTAACTTGAAACATCGAAAACAGCTCTAGACCCTGAGAAATGAGAAAATGAAGGGTTTTGGCTTTCACTCAAACAATGAGATGAAAATAAATAAAGGGTTTTGACTTTCACTTAAGCAGTGTGATTTCCATATTGCTCAACCAAGCTTTGAGTGTGGTAATTCATGAGCATGAGTTTTCTCTTTTGTTTATGTGCAATTTTGGATGACGAACAATTCAATTGGTTCCTTTTGTTTCTTTTCTATTTGATGCACATTTGAGCAATTTAGCTTTTCTTATAGTTTTATGAAATATATTTTTTATATATACTTCTTTCTCCAGCTTAATTGAGTTTAATCAAGTTAAGCCCACTTAACTTGAGTTCGATTCGTTTAGGTTGTCGAGTTCATTTCTTAACTTGAACTCAATTTGTTTAATAAACAAATTGAGGTTGTCAAGTTCATTTCTTAACTTGAACTCAATTTGTTTAATAAACAAATTGAGCTGAATTAAGTTTATCGAGCGAGTAGTCAACTCGAGTTTGCTCAACTCGTTGAACAGTCTCACTTCTTAAGATCAGCTAGAGAGCAACATGGCAGACAGAGCTGCTCGAGAAATACCAAGAGAGAAGGAGTGAGATCTCAAACCCTCTGTGCACTTGGAAATAATTAACTGCAGTTAAACTAACAAGGGTAATTGTAAGCTTATATTTGAGGTTTCTATCAAATGTCGGCACCTATTTGCTTGTTCGAAGTAATTTGTAATTTACCACAAAATGTTTCATTAGTTAAAAACTTTTTTTCCAACTGGGGGAGGTGCCGTGCTTCCCTCTTCTTCCTCCAAGTAACAGTTGGCTCTTCGATCATGTGAACATGCGCGCAATCTTACGCAGAGAGAGAGAGAGAGAGAGAGAGAGAGAGAGAGACGGTTAAAAACTTCAAGTCAACGGAAAAGCAGTCAAGGAAGTTCCATGAGGTGGGCAGCGGAAGTGAAGGCGGAGCTTGGCGTCTCCTGCAAGGAAATTTCATTTCCTTCACACCCACCCACCCGCGGTCGTCCTTTCCTCTCCCCGCGAGTGGGAAGCAGATGGGAATATAAAGGAGAAATAGTTACACGAAAAAGAACAGAGGAAGAAAATGTTAACGCTCCGTTCAATTCCTAGCTGCTCTGAACTTCTTATGTTGTAGTCATATGGTCTTGGTATGAGAAGACGAAGAGTCGGAGACGGTGGGCACGCTTCCCTTCCTTTTCTGTTTTTTCTTTTACTAATTTTGGGTTCTACGTGTTTTTATCCTGGAGAAGTTTACTGAGATTATGGATGGCCGACGCGAGATTTTGCAGTGACCCGCTTGCTGATTCTGTTTGCTTGTGATGTATTAGTTGGAACCGTCGTCGTTGATGTTGGAAATTTCCAAAAGAATGCTTAATTCCTTTTGTGGGTATTTCATATCCATCAAAATTTGATGACAATTTCGTCCATTGCATGGTTGGGTCCATAGGAAATAAATCATAGAAGCTGCTTTCCTGGCTGCCGCTGCTTTTTGCATAACGGCGTGCAACATTTCATGAATTGCGCCGTTGGCCTAATGTATTTTCAATCAGAGAAAAAGAGAGAAATGATTATTTCCAATTTATTTTCAATTTTGGTATCATCCAGTTCTTTCACTAACTTGTAATTTCAATAATGCTACTTGCAGACAAGCACTTCAGGTTTTAGTTGCTTTGGTACGGCCAGACTCGAGTTGGTAAGAAAGTAGTTTGTTGGTGGGGCTTCCTTGGAGAGTTAGAACATGGCTGCCAGTGAAAAGGAAGATATTCCAATGCTGAGAGACGCTCGTTTTCAGTCCTCAGATAAGAGCTCCGGTGTTGAGCTTCGTCGATCGAATTACAGTAGAAGCACATCAATGTTAGCACTCCAAAGCGCAACAAATATGTCCTTTTATGAAGATGAACGCAATCTAGTGTCCCACACGGCCCCTCTGAGGAATGAGAAAAGAGCTCCACTTGTACCTAATAGCGGTCCTTTATTCTCAAATGGAAGATCTGAAATTTTTTTACCTTTCAGTGGTCCGTTGTATACCAACAGTAGACCAGAAAATTCAGTTATCCATATGAATAGATTGTTAAGCGGTGTCCTTCCTGCAATTAGGTCGGAGGAGTATCCTGAAGTTAATGGAGTATCTAACAAAGATGATACAGAAGATGGTTTTGCTGGGAGGAATGAACATTTAATGAAGTCTGGATTGCTGGGAAGATGCAATGATCCATTCTGCACCACATGCCCGATATATTTTGACAATCCACCCAAGCGTAAATATTCCACGGCTTCGTCTGTTTTTGATGCCAAGGTTTGCGCTTTTCTTCTGGGAGTAAAGCTGTTTGAAAAGTTATTTATATGCTTTAAATTAACATTGTGATCATGTTTTCAGTTGTATATTTTGCTTGTACTTGAAAATTTATTCTTCTGGCAAACTAACTGACAGCGTGATGATATTCCTTAGTGTTCTTCTATTACGCTTCATATTTTTCCTTTTGTACTCTGGGCATGTGCTTCTCAGGCTAGTGGATTGGCATTACCTTATATGAGCTTTTGTATTTTTGGTTACCATTTAATCCTTTTCCTAGTTTGATTCGCTTGGAATCAGTTGAATTTTAGAATTATTAGAATCATTCTTAAAAAGTGGGAATTGCAATGTCGAACAAAGGGTTTTGATTATGGAATTATAAGTTCATTCCAGAATCAAAATCCCGGAATTATGATCCCACCCTAGCTGTAACTGATTTTTGTTGTTTTCTGGATGCTGGTCCCATTCTAGTGCGAGTCTCTGGGTCTTCTCACCTTGGGATGATGGTTTCATTTTGTGACATTTTCCAATATGCAATAATTATTGATATATCTGAAGCAGGGGAAGCAAAGGATGGTCTATAATCAGAATGCCAGAATTAACCTAAATTTGGAGCAAGTAAAACACATAAAGTATGTGAACAGACACTATATTTTATCACTCCCTCAAGAGTATGTGTACTGATAATTTGATATGCCTTATGTGTACTGATAATTTGATATGCCTAAGTTGTAGCATGTCCATTCCATTTTTTTTGAAGGGGATAGGATGCAATGAATTTCTTGCATTCAGCCACACAGAAGAGAAATTTACACTTTTTGGAATATCTATGTATAAGATTTGTTTTGGCTTTTCTCTTCTTTTGTGTCTACATTAGGTATCTACTGCTTCTATAACCTTGATGCTGAGGTCCATTTGTTTCACTATAAAAAGTGATGTGCGTCTGTTAAACTTATGTGTTTGCATGTGGGAACATCTGAAAGTAAATGAATTGGTGTTTTGGTCCATTGGTATTTTTTCTTAGGTTGCTAGTGAAGTTATAGTTTGTGCAGATTGTGTGCTTGTTAAGACTTATTCTTCAATGTGGCTAAATTGTTCTCTTGTGTATTTGATATGCAGTTGTAACATTGTTTCATTCTGTAGAAAGGGTAAGTGTTCCTGAAAATCCATGAAACATGGTTCTGCATATGATCTTATTGCTAAAGGGTTGATGCATTTGTGGTTAGTGCCTAAAAGGCTCCATATCTCTAGTTCCCTGCTTTTCTAAATTAACACTTGCCTTTCTTTGAAGGACCATATTTTGTAGGAAGTCCTAATTTTGTCTTAGGACTCCTATTCATTTCATCATACCTTGAACATAACATAATAATTACTTCAGTCTATTTGTTTTTTGATAGAGGTACAAGGTTGGGCATAAACTACCAGTACGACCAAATGTAATGTGGGCTTTATGACGTCAAAATCTTAGAATCTAGAATTGCAATTTATATATGTGTACAGAACTTATCAAACTTTCAAATTCATAGTACAAAAAGGGAGGAGTTCATGTGTTTACATTCATTAAACAACAGAAGGACATATGATTGAAAATTATGAAAAGTATCAAACAACTTTATTGTTGAAATGAAGTCTCTTGGATATAGTGCAGTCATGGATATTAGGTTCTTTGCGTTCTTATACATGACTGACAGAGTTTGTTGTATGAAGTATATTATAAGTTTGATAAGTAAGCTTGAAAGTAAATGCATAGCGAAGGCTAGAGTAAAAACACACTAATGAAAAGAAAATCATCCAAAAATACTAGCATTAATATTAATGTCACTGTCAAATGCAGGTAGGACAGTACCTGGTAATCATTTTCTTGCATGTAAAGTCTAAGGCCTTGATACATCTAATACTCTTCATAACTTATGCTTCCTTGAGCTGTTTTACATGAATGGGTTTTCTCCAAGTAAGTACAACCTTACCTTTTCACTCTTGGCTTTTGTTGGACCACCTGTTTGAAATGATCTCCAGCTTTTGTAATGAAGTACTTCCCATAATTTCTACAATATCTATATTAGTAACCCTAGAGCTTTGATGGTCAGTAGTCTTGTAAGTTTCATTTGTCTTCTGGAGGTATTTATATGATGTATCTTTTCATATCTGTGATTTAGGAGGTTTTGTTAGGACAGTATTGGCAATGGTGCTTGTGCTAATGAGTGAAGGATAATTGTAGTGATAAATTACTTAGTTTACCTTAATGTCTTCAAGAAGTACTCTTGATGGCCATTTTGTAGCTTGCATTCGTCAAAGTTTCTGTTGAAGATAAAGCTGCCTTTTCTGAAAATATTCTAGTGCAGTTGCTGTTTGGAGTTCAATAATGACCTTTATGGGAATCCTAAGCATTGTTTTTGAATTATTGCCTTTCCTGCATTCATATTCTGAGTTTCTTTAACCTTTTTGCTTGACATACAGCTTCATAGTGCTTATGGGGATGCAAAAGATTGGGTGACAAGATCTATATCTTTCTTTCGTTCATATATTCCTGGAGTCATAAATCCTCATGCCAAGGTCGTCCAGCAGTGGAACAAATTTTTTGTGATTTCATGCTTGGTTGCTATATTTATAGACCCATTATTCTTCTTTTTGTTGTCTGCACGGCAGGTAACAGCCTAAATTTTCTCTATTAAGTAATTAGCTTAATGAGTGAGCACATTTGTCTTCTATGTATGTGAACTTTAAAAATTTTGACAATGCATGGGATGATTGATTTGTATTTCGTACTTTTCTAATCCTAAACCATGCTTAGTTTCTAACATAAGTTACTGCATGGTCATGCTTTGTTTGCTGTTTTACATGTTAGATTCGATAGTCCTTTCTAAAATTGGGAAATCAGTTTTGGTCACTGATAATTTTCTTTTATTTGGTAATATGTCAAATCTAGCACTACAAGTGCTCATGTTTGGTTCTAGTATGCCAGAGATCAGGACTGTAACAAATACAGTTTGATGCTTGGCGCTTCATCCATCTATGACAAAGCTGTGAACCCTAAGGATCAAGTTTCAGTTGAAAATGATGTTGTGTGTGTGACTGAAGAGACATGCCTCTCTATGGCAATGTTTGGCCAGTAAAAATAATATCAGATTTCTTCAAGTGTTATTCTGAGCCTCTAACTAACTTGGAACAAAATTTCCATATGCATTTTGTTGAACATGCTGGAGAGAGAGAGAGAGAGAGAGAGAGAGAGAGAGAGAGAGAGAGAGAGAGAGAGAGAAGAAACACTTCATATTACATTAGCTAACCCTAATCTCTAATTTAAGAGAGATTAGGGGTCGGCAGATCTCCTTACATACGAGAGACACAAATATATGAAATGACCAAAGAAGACTCTAATTCTTTAAAAACTAAAAAGCTACCAAACTTGAACATAATTTTTTTAATTTTAACACTCCCCCTCAAGCTGGAGCATAGATATCAACCATGCTCAACTTGTTACAACATCTAGAAAAATCACCAATAGGAAGAAAGAGCCTTCGTAAACATAGCTGCTGCTTGATCTTCAGAAGCTACATGTATCGTAGATACAACACCTCCTTGTATAAGATCCCGAACATAATGATAGTCCACCTCAATGTGCTTTGTTCTCTCATGAAATACTCGATCATTTGCAATATAAGTGGCAGCCTTGTTATTACAATACATTTTCATAGGAAGAGGAACATAAACACTCATATTTGTTGGCACAGATCCAAAAATAATTTGTTTTCGGTCTTATGACCATTGGGATTGCTAAGATAGTTTGATTATTGTTAGTAATTCATTCTTATCTTTTAGCTAAGGTTTTTATCATGAAAATGGTGTTTGTTTGTGAATTTTTTCTAAATATCTGAAGTGCTTTCATGTTTTTCTTTGATATGTTAATTTTGGTTCTTCCTATGTATATATCAGGATCACAAATGTATAGTTCTTGATTGGACCTTGGCAACAGTAATTGCATGTGTGAGGAGTGTGACCGATTTCATTTATTTTCTACACATGCTTCTTCAGGTATGACATTTTCTCGGCTTTCATCAAATTTTCCTTCTCAAAAGGATGAGTTTCTCTTTAGTGCTTTGTTCTACTTTCTTGAGTGAAAATCATTATTTTCTTGAAAAAGAAAGCCTAAAGAAAGAATGGGTTTGACATGAAAATTACCAGAAAACAGAAACCTTAGAACCAAGGATAAGAAACACTGAGATTGCACCAAATTAGATTCCATGGACCTGCAGTTTCCAAGTTTGGTCTTTCCAACTGATCCACTGGATGTCAATTACTCATTCACCTACAATTTTATTATTTGAGAAAGTGAAAGTCATGTACTTATTCAGCTACTTATTTGTGGTGATTAAAAGATATCCTCATGAATTTTCACCAAGTCAAGCTTATGGGACATGAGTATGTGAATCTAAATACCAAGGTCTAGGAGATGCAGTGCAAAAAATAAAAATTGAGATAACACCAATTTGTTTCCATGGTCCTACAGTTTCCAAGTTTGATATTTCCATCTTATCCATTGAATCGCCAGCTCTTTTCATGTGGGGCACATTTACTTGCAGTTTTGAAATATTATGTACATATTCCGTTATTTGTGGATATAATCAGAAATTGCCTTATTAAGTAGTTGTGAAGCTTGTCGACATGAGTATTTGAATTTAAGTAGCAATGTCTAGAAGCTGCAGTACAGGCATCCTTTTTAGCATTGTCATGGCACGATGTTAACTATGAATGCTTCATCTCTGCAGTTCAGATTGGCATATGTTGCTCCAGAATCTCGGTTGGTGGGTGCTGGAGACTTAGTTGATCACCCAAAAAAGATTGCTCGTCATTACCTCCACAGCCGGTTCTTCTGGATTGATCTCTTTGTTGTGCTTCCACTACCACAGGTGCTCTCTGCATGGTTTTCGTTTTAAAGCTACTATGCTGTCATGTACTTTTGAATGATTTAGCAGTAGACTGTAGGGAAGAAATTTGGTTGGATCCTGCATTGGGAACGCATGCAATTCCTTTTGTCTTCTCTCTCTCTCTCCATGCATGTGCTGCAGTGTCGTAGCTGTTTTACATGTGCAATTTGGAGTGTCTGATGTCCCATGCAAACATATGCTTACACACATGAACAGCTGATTACAATATTAAAACATATTAACAATGTTGACGGGTTTTGTTGTCCGGGTCCGGATCCTTACCCGATCCGGTTTGTCCTAATTAGGACTACTTATATCTCTGTAAACCCTAATCTTTGAGTTAATGAAGTTTTGAAGAGAGAGAGTGTCTGGAGGCTAGTGGGCACCAGACCTCCTCACCCGTGGTTTTTCTTCCCTCGCGTTGAGGGTTTTCCACGTTACATCTGTGTGCTTTCTTTTACTCTCGTGCATATTTTGTTTCTACATGGTATCAGAGCCGTCGGACTTGGAGAAAACAAAATCTGTTTTTCTAGGGTTGTGAAGTTCCAACCCTGACTGCCGCCGCTACCACCGTCGCCGTCGCTACCACCACCGCCGCCGCTGCCGTTGCTGCGCCGCCGTTGTCGCCGCACCGTGACCGCCGCCGCTGTCGCCGCACCGTGACCGCCTCCGTCGCTGCCCCGCCGTGGCCGTGACCACCGCTGCTGCGTCGCCGGTGTCGTGACTGCCGACGTCCGACGCCAACGTCTCTGCTGACGCCTCTGCCGACGCCGACGTCCGACCACTGACGCTGACGTCCGACGCCGTCGCCTGTTCTCGGCGCGCGCTGCCAAGCGCCGCCCTCTGCTTCCGCTGCTCCCGCCGCTTCCGCCGTTGATCCCCGACTGCGTCATCTCCCCTCTTCTCTAGGTTACTGCTGCTGTGTGTGTTCTTTGGCAGCCACTTCTACGTAGTGATCATGGCTGACTCGTCTTCTTCTTCAGTCAATACTAATCTACCTGATGTTGTGTCTGCGCGGACTGATCATGTACCGGTTCAAGTTACCACCATTCAACTTACCAAGGAGAACTATTCCCGATGGTCTGCTGCGATTACTATGGGGATTGCTGGGCGAGGACGCATTGCCTATGTGAATGGGAGAAAGGTTGAACCTGCTGCAGATAGTCTGGCTTGGGATACTTGGTTTCTTGAAGACAACCAGGTAAAAACCTAGATTGTCAATTCAGTGTCCCCGGATATCCAACCCCTCATTCTTCGTAAGAAGACTGCAAGGGATATGTGGATTATTTTGGAGCAGATGTATGGCCAAAAGAAAAGGAAAGTTCGTGTGTATCAACTTATGAAGGATGTGTATTCCCTGCGACAAGGTGCTCTCTCGGTTGCAAACTTTTATGCAGCATTAAAATCTAAGTTGGAGGACCTTGACTATCACTCTGATATTACATGGAGGTGTCCTCACGACCAGATGCAGTATATGACTGATAAATGGGAAAACAGGGTATTCCTTTTCTTATCCGGACTGAATGATGACTTTGAAAACATAAGGAGTCAGATTCTTAACTCTGATGAATTATTTAGTATTGAAGATGTCTATTCCCGTGTTGAAGCTGAAGAACAGAGAAGGCTGCTTTCTAGTGGACGAAAGGGGAAAGAACAGTCTGCCTATGTTAACCAGACCTCCTCACCCGTGGTTTTTCTTCCCTCGCGTTGAGGGTTTTCCACGTTACATCTGTGTGCTTTCTTCTACTCTCGTGCATATTTTGTTTCTACATGGTATCAGAGCTGTCGGACTTGGAGAAAACAGAATCTGTTTTTCTAGGGTTGTGAAGTTCCAACCCTGACTGCCGCCGCTACCACCGTCGCCGTCGCTACCACCACCGCCGCCGCTGCCGTTGCTGCGCCGTCGTTGTCGCCGCACCGTGACTGCCGCCGCTGTCGCCGCACCGTGACCGCCTCCGTCGCTGCCCCGCCGTGGCCGTGACCACCGCTGCTGCGTCGCCGGTGTCGCGACTGCCGACGTCCGACGCCAACGTCTCTGATGACGCCTCTGCCAATGCCGACGTCCGACCACCGACGCGACGTCCGACGCCGTCGCTTGTTCTCGGCGCGCACTGCCAAGCGCCGCCCTCTGCTTCCGCCGCGTCCCGCTGCTTTCGCCGTTGATCCCCGACTGCGTCATCTCCCCTCTTCTCTAGGTTACTACTGCTGTGTGTGTTCTTTGGCAGCCACTTCTACGTAGTGATCATGGCTGACTCGTCTTCTTCTTCAGTCAATACTAATCTACCTGATGTTGTGTCTGCGCGGACTGATCATGTACCGGTTCAAGTTACCACCATTCAACTTACCAAGGAGAACTATTCCCGATGGTCTGCTGCGATTACTATGGGGATTGCTGGGCGAGGACACATTGCCTATGTGAATGGGAGAAAGGTTGAACCTGCTGTAGATAGTCTGGCTTGGGATACTTGGTTTCTTGAAGACAACCAGGTAAAAACCTGGATTGTCAATTCAGTGTCCCCGGATATCCAACCCCTCATTCTTCGTAAGAAGACTGTAAGGGATATGTGGATTATTTTGGAGATGGCCAAAAGAAAAGGAAAGTTCGTGTGTATCAACTTATGAAGGATGTGTATTCCCTGCGACAAGGTGCTCTCTCGGTTGCAGACTTTTATGCAGCTTTAAAATCTAAGTGGGTGGACCTTGACTATCACTCTGATATTACATGGAGGTGTCCTCACGACCAGATGCAGTATATGACTGATAAATGGGAAAACAGGGTATTCCTTTTCTTATCCGGACTGAATGATGACTTTGAAAACATAAAGAGTCAGATTCTTAACTCTGACGAATAGTATTGAAGATGTCTATTCCCGTGTTGAAGCTGAAGAACAGAGAAGGCTGCTTTCTAGTGGACGAAAGGGGAAAGAACAGTCTGTCTATGTTAGCCGTGCCCCTGTGGGAACTCCTCGTTCTTCCCGAAAATGTACACATTGCAAAAAACCTGGTCATGCTCGGGATTTTTGTTGGGACCTGTATCCAGAGAAGAAGGATAGTAGGGGGAGGTCTTCTAGTGGGAAGAAGCCTGTATCGTCTGCAACAAGTCTGAGTGATGGGAAATGTTCTATTTCTGCAGAACAGATTCGTGAGCTACGAACATATTTGAGCAAGATTGATGTTGGTCAGGCAGATACACCAGATGAGGTGAAGATCAATCAGGCATTGGCTGTTTCAGGGGGAGAAGGTACTTCTTATATGGGTGAATGGATTGTTGACAGCAGTGCCACTCATCACATGATTGGCAACCCCAAGCTTTTCCATGACTACAAGCTATCCTCGGGAAAGGAACGTGTGTCCCTTGCCGATGGTTCCTTTACTTCTGTGGCATGGAAAGAGAGTCTTTCCTTGTTAAATAATTTTTTAGTTCATGATGCCTAACATGTTCCCCATCTTCCCTTAAATTTGTTATCTGTTAGTAAGATTACCAAGGAACTGAAGTGTGAGCTTATATTTTCTGAAAAACGTTGTGTTTTGCAAGACTTGGTGACAGGGAAGAGGATTGGGATTGGTTTGGTGTCTGATGGGCTGTATCGGCTTCCTATACGCGTTGTCACAGCTCTTATGTCAGCAGTCAGCAGGACAGAGAAGAAGGAGGAAGAGTGTCGTCAGTTATTTTTGTTTTGGCATGAACGCCTTGGTCATCTCCCATTTGGGATTTTGAAACATTTGTTCCCTGAACTATGTTCTAGTTTAAACATTTCCATGTTATCATGTGATGTGTGTCAGTTTGCGAAGCATGTTAGAGCTTCTTATCCAATTTCAAATAGTCGTTCTAATAAAGCTTTCTCCTTGGTTCATTCTGATGTGTGGGGGCCTTCGGGCATTCATTCTTGTGGTGGTTTTCAATACTTTATAACTTTTATAGATGATTATTTAAGGTGTACCTTTGTGTATTTGTTGAAAGATCGTAGTGAGGTGCCTCACATTATTGAAACTTTCATCCTCCTAGTGGAAAACCAGTATGGGAATTCTGTCAAGACCTTTCGGTCTGATAATGCTCGTGAATATATGTGTCTCACTGTTGAAGAATTCTTTCGAAAGAGGGGGATTGTTCATGAGACATCCTGTAGTTATACCCCCCCTCAAAATGGGGTTGCTGAGAGGAAAAATCGTCAGTTGCTCAATGTCACCCGAGCCATATTGTTCCAAAGAAATCTCCCAAAATACTATTGGGGTGATGCAATCCTTACTAGTGTCTACTTGATTAATCGCATGCCTAGTCGTGTGCTAAAGGGTCGTACTCCCTACTCTATGCTTCCAGGGAGTAGTCAACCTTTTCACCTTCCTCCTCAAGTCTTTGGATGTGTGTGTTTCATACATAACCACAGCCCCAATGTGAAAAAACTTGATCCCAAATCTATTAAGGGCATCTTTCTTGGGTATTCTTCCACTCAAATGGTTATAAATGTCTAGATCCCACCACTGGTAGTCTTCACATTACCAAAGATGTCACATTCTTGGAACATGTCTCCTATTTTGGTGAGAATTCTCTTCAGGGGGAGAAGTTAATGTCTAAGGAAGAGTATTCTCCCACACAGGAAATTCAGTTTACAGACTTTATGGATTACAGGCGTGAAGAGAATCCTGTTGCCAAGGTACTTGGCAAAGATGAAGAGGGGACGACTACTGATGTACATGAACAGGAGAAGGAGGGAGAGCATCCTATGGTGACAGGACAAGAGGGTAATCGTATGTTTGGACAGGTGTATTCCAGGAGAAGAGCTTGTATTGACAAGGTGATTGATGATGAGGAGGTTACACCGAATCCCAATCCTACTTCTTCCTTGGATGATCCAAGTCGTGTTCAGAAGCAAGATGTTGAAAGAGAAATTCAGACTGGAAAAGAAAAGGAGGATCTTCCTATTGCCTTGAGAAAGGGTGTCAGGTCATGTACCCAGCACCCTATTGGTAACTTCGTATCTTACTCTAGATTGAGCACTGACTATAAATGTTTTGTATCCTCCTTGGCTGTGGTTGTGATTCCCAGGAATGCTACAGAGGCTCAGGGTGACACTAAGTGGTCTCATGCAATGAAAGAAGAGATGGAAGCTTTAGACAGAAATCAGACATGGGAGGTGGTTGTTATTCCTGAAGCAGCCCACTTGGTTGGGTCGAAGTGGGTCTACACTGTTAAGTACAAACCAGATGGGAACATTGAGAGGTACAAAGCACGATTGGTGGCCAAGGGGTTCAGTCAGAAATATGAGATCGACTACTTAGAGACGTTTGCTCTAGTTGCAAAGATGAAGACTGTTAGAGTTATTATTTCATTGGCGGTGCTGAAGGGTTGGGAGATGTGCCAACTTGATGTGAAAAATGCCTTTCTCAATGGAGATCTCGAAGAGGAGCTGTACATGTGCATGCCACCAGGTTTTGAGAAGCCTGAAAAATGTTGTAAATTGAAGAAAGCTTTGTATGGGCTGAAACAGTCTCCCCGAGCATGGTTTGAACGGCTCAGACTTGTTATGAAGAAACATGGCTACAAACAAGGAAATGGAGATCATACCCTGTTTGTAAAGAGAAGAGAGAGTAAAGTTACTCTACTATTGGTTTATGTTGATGATATGATTGTTACAGGTGATGATAAGGAGAGATAGCAAGATTAAAGGGTTTACTATCTACTGAATTTGATCTAAAAGATCTTGGTAAGCTGAAGTATTTCCTGGGTATTGAAATTGCTAGATCAAGTACAACTCTTGTACTTAGTCAAAGGAAGTATACCCTGGATCTACTGAAGGAGACAGGAAAACTGGGGTGCAGACCAGCCTCTACTCCTATAGATGCTGGGCATAAACTTGGTAGCAAAGATGGAGAACTGTTGTGTGAAGAAGCTAAAGGGAGATATCAACGTCTAGTTGGCAAACTGATTTATCTCACTCTGACTAGACCTGATATCACATTTGCTGTAAATGTGATGAGCCAGTTCATGCATGCACCTACAGATATGCACTTGAAGGCTGTAGATAGAATTTTGTGCTACTTGAAGAAGAATCCCGGAAAGGGACTTCTATATGTGCAACAAAGATCTATTGAAGTTGAAGGGTATTCTGATGCAGACTGGGCAGGCTGTGTTGACATCAGAAGATCTACTTCAGGGTACTGCGTCTACTTGGGAGGAAATTTAGTTCTTTGGAGAAGCAAGAGACAAGATGTGTGTTCCCGCTCGAGTGCAGAGGCTAAATATAGGGCTGTGGCTATTGGGGTATCAGAATTGTTATGGCTGAAGATCTTACTGACAGATATTGGAATAGAGATTGAAGGGCCTATGAGGATGTATTGTGATAACAAGTCTGCAATTAACTTGGCTAACAACCCGGTTCTTCATGATCGAACAAAACATGTGGAGATTGACCGTCACTTCATCAGAGAAAGAATTGATGCTAAGGAATTAACGCTACCATACATGAAGTCTGAAGACCAAACTGCTGATATCCTAACCAAGGCCTTAAGTGTAACTCCATTTGAGAGAAATGTATCCAAGTTGGGCATGTTTGATATGTATGCCCAACTTGAGGGGGAGTGTTGACGGGTTTTGTTGTCCGGGTCCGGATCCTTACCCGATCCGGTTTGTCCTAATTAGGACTACTTATATCTCTGTAAACCCTAATGTTTGAGTTAATGAAGTTTTGAAGAGAGAGAGTGTCTGGAGGCTAGTGGGCACCAGACCTCCTCACCCTTGGTTTTTCTTCCCTCGCGTTGAGGGTTTTCCACGTTACATCTGTGTGCTTTCTTCTACTCTCGTGCATATTTTGTTTCTACAAGCAATAAGGAATCACTACATGTGAAAAATAATATTTATGATCAACAAAACTGTTTTGTTGTTCTTCTCAATGTAGTTGGTCCTTTTTTTTCTCTTTTTGTTGGTTTTTTTTTCTTTTTTTTGGGGGGGAGGGGTTGGGTGGTGGTGGTGGTGGCGGCCCAATAATAACATCTTCAATCAAGTACTGCTTGAAAAAGGAGTTAAGAACTTTCAGATATTTTCCATATGTTTCCTGTTGAAGTGGACTTGTGCTATGTGTATAACTTACCTCATGAGAAGACTTTGGTGGACGGTTTGGAGAGGGACCTTGACGCTGATTATAGACTATTGGAGGGTTAAGAAAACGGCCACATGATAGTGGTTGAGAGGTGATAGAAATCTAGCACCAATATTTGTAACCAGAAAACAGCACTCACGCAGGAAGATAGAGATATATATATATAGAGAGAGAGAGAGAGAGGGAGAGAGAGAATGAAAACAAGAAGAAACTGAGGAGAAGAAGCCGTAGCCAAAATGGTTTGCACGGCCTCTATTTATAATCCCATTTCTAGAATTCTAAGAGTCTCCAATCGTAGAATCCTAGGAGATTTCACAAGCTCCAAGGACATTAATTACATCATAGAAACCTAAGAGACTTTACATATTACAAGGATATTAACTACAACATAGAATCCTAGGAGACTTCCCATATAACAAGGATATTAACTACAACATAGAATCCTAGGAGACTCTTCACATGTTACAAGGACATTAAATATCTTAACACATTCTACAAGGAGGTGGAATCCTAAGAGACTCCTCTTCAACGTGCTGGTGAAGGATTTATATTTTAACACCCTCCCTCAAGTTGTGCATGGTTTTGCACCATGTACAACTTGCCTTTTAGAAACCAGAATTGTTCCTTTGTTAATCCTTTTGTAAATAAGTCGGCAACTTGTTCATCTGTACGAACATAAATAGGCTGAATCTCCTTGTCTTCCACCTTTTGTCTGACAAAGTGTTGATCAATCTCAATGTGCTTTGTTCGACCATGTTGTACGGGATTAAAGGCAATGTTAATAGCGCTTTGATTATCGCACATTAACATTGATGTTTTAATCTTTTCTCCAATGTCTTCTAGCAAATGTCTAACCCATGTAACTTCAGCAGTACCTGCAGCCATGCATCTGTATTCAGCTTCAGTGCTGGATCTTGCTACTGCCTTTTGCTTTCGACAACTCCAAGACACAAGATTACGTCCAATGAAAATACAAAAACCAGAAATGGACTTTCTTTGATCGGGATCTCCAGCCCAATCTGCATGTGTGAATGTCATAAGTTGATGTCCAGTAGTTATATTTTCACTCTTATCATAAACTAAGCCATCTCCTGCTGTCCCTTTAAGATATCTTAATATTCTTTTGACAGCATCCATGTGAGTATCTCTAGGTGCATGCATAAATTGAGATACTTGATTCACAACATATATAATATCTGGTCTAGTAAATGTAAGATATTGAAGTGCCCCAACAATACTTCGATATTGCGTAGGATCTTCATATAACTCCCCATCTTGAGCACTTAGTCTTTGATTTAGAACACTAGGAGTTCCAACAGGCTTACAATCAGACATACCTGACTTTTTTAGCAGATCCAACGTGTATTTCTGTTGTGTCAATGTGAGGCGATTATTGTGCCTATCAATCTCCACTCCAAGAAAGAATCGTAAATCACCAAGCTCTTTCATTTTGAAGTTTTGCATCATCAAAACTTTAGCTTCTTTTATGTGTTTTTCTGAATTGCCTGTGATAACAATATCATCAACATATATAAGAAGTAAAGTAAATATGTTTTCCTTTCGATAAATGAAAAGAGATTGATCTAGAGGACATCTCCGAAAACCACATTCTTGAATCTTGCAAGAGAAACTGTCAAACCACGAACGTGAGGCCTGTTTAAGTCCATAAATAGATTTTCTTAGTTTGCAAACCCATGCATGAGAGTCTCCTTTCGTGTATCCTGGAGGTTGTTCCATATATACTTCCTCCCTTAAATCACCATGAAGAAAAGCATTCTTCACGTCCATTTGATGTAGTCTCCATCCATATTCAACTGCCAATGATATAATCACGCGAATTGTTCCCATTTTGATCACAGGGCTGAATGTCTCATCATAATCTTCTCCATATTGTTGTGTAAACCCTTTTGCTACTAACCTTGCTTTGTGTCTTTCTATGCTGCCGTCAGGTTTGTATTTAATTTTGTATACCCATTTGGAGCCCACTACGTTCTTTTCGTGTGGCCTCGGAACGATCTCCCATGTTCCACATTCATGCAAGGCATCCATTTCTTCTTTCATAGCCTTTCTCCAATGATGTGATTTTGATGCTTGATCAAATGAAGTAGGTTCTTCCTCCTTGCCAACTTTTGCCATGAATAACTGAAAATCAAGTGATAAAGAATCATAGCTAACCCACCTGTGAATGGGATGACGAATGCGTTGGGATCTTCTAAGGTGGGGCATGTTGTCTTCTTCACTTTGATCATCTCTGTCCTTAGTCGTCGACTGTAGATAAGACCCGAATACCGATGTGCATCGTTGCTCTGTTCTTCATTATTGTTTTCGTGATGACTTGATGATTGTGTTGGATCTTCTTGATTTTCACTTTGAGCCATATCCGACGGTTGTATTGCTCTCTCTGAATCTTCACTTTGAGGCACATCATTTTCTATAACAGGATCTGCATTGAATAACTGTGTACTGGTCCAGGGATCATAAGATTCAATGGTCATAGGCATTTCATTTGTATTATCAAAACTATGTTCATCAAAAATGACATTTCTTGAAGTTTTGATACGTTTAGTTGTTGGATCATAGCATCGAAAACCTTTATATTCATCAGCATATCCAACGAATCTACATTGAATAGCTTTGTCTTGAAACTTGTTCCTCAAGGCAGCATCAACGTGAACATAGCATACACAACAAAAAACCTTCAAGTTCTTGTAATCAGGTTGTTTGCCTAAGAGTGTAAAATATGGCGATTTAGACATCAAGAGTGTCATAGGCAAACAATTTATTATGTATACAGCAGTATGGAAGGCTTCAGTCCACAAGGAAATGGGCACATTAGTATCATGCATCATGCTCATGGCACTTTCAACTATATGTCGATGTTTCCGCTCAACTACACCATTTTGTTGTGGTGTGTAAGGGCAGGAAATTTGTCTAGTTATCCCTTTTTCACGTAGAAATTCAATAAAATCAAGTGAGGAATATTCTCCCCCTCCATCACATTGAAAATGCACCACATTGGATGAAAATTTAGTTTGAATCATGGCATAGAAGTTTCGAAATATGTGAGGTACTTCTGATTTGTATTTCATGAAGTAAATCCAGGTGAAACGTGAGTAAGAGTCAATGAATAAGACATAATATCTTGACCCAGACATGGAATCAATAGGGGCTGGCCCCCATACATCAGAAAAAACAGTTTCAAAAGGTTTGGAAGCCCTTTGATTTATATTATGGAAAGGTAAAACATGACTCTTACAAAGTCCACAACTTGAACATTTTTTGACACTTGAAGTAAGAGGTAAACTTGATCTTGGAATGAGACTATCTGTGACAAGTTTTTCAATGAAATGTCGACCACAGTGTCCTAGCCGACTATGCCACAAATCAGACTCCAAAAATTGGTTAGGGCCCCTTACTTTTGATTGAAAATGGCAAGAACTTGGCACTGATGACGCATTATGAGAAAGAGAAAATGTCTTCAATCCTATATCAAAAGTGGATGAATCCTTGGGTAGACATTCCTTGAGGACGTACATATTCCCTTGACGCTCCCCTCTAGCGAACATTTTCTTCGTTTGGGTTTCCTTGACATAGACAGAAGAAGGTGTGAATTCAACAGAAGAGCTTGTATCATCAATGAGTTTAGAAATGGATATGATGTTCTTTTTGATATTGGGAGCAAGAACAACATTAGACAGTGATAGAGACGAGGATGACAATGGAATATGTGCATTTCCAATATGTGTAATAGGATGAGATTTTCCATCACCTGTTATAATGCAACTTCTACCGTAATGAGGGGATAAGTTAGTCAATTTACCTGCATTTCCTGTCACATGGGTAGCTGCACCTGAATCCAAGAACCATTCTCATTGCTCATTTTGCTTTATAGTCATCTTTGAGAATGCGGTCATCAATAGCTGTTGCATATCTTCAGCGGTGGATTTAGAACTTTGTCCTCCTTGTTTATAATCATGTCTTACCCCTTTGTTTTTATTTTGAGGATTAAACCAACATTGTGCCTTCATGTGTCCTTTCTTGTTGCACTGAAAACAAATTGGTATTTTTCTTGAAGTGTCCAAAGGAGACATACCTTGGTTATGTGGTGTTGGTAGAATGCCACGACCACCATGGTTGGAGTTCCCATGGCTCTTACCAAACTTTACATTCATAGCCAATACATTTTGGGAGTTCCCTTGATCAGTCCTTTCAATGACTCTTTTCATATTCATTTCATGTTGGAGAAGTTTACCTTGTAGTTCGTTGAAGGAAGGCAGAACAGGAAGGACCTCAAGAGCTGTAATAAAAGCATGATAATCATGCCCAAGTCCATTCAAGGTTTGCTGCACCTTTTCCTTATCAGAAATGTTATTCCCTGAGGCAGCAAGTTGGTCTGCGACGGCCTTAATACGCCCCAAATAATCCATGATAGACGTTGAACCTTTGCTCAAATTCTGAAATTCTTTCTTTAAGTACATAATTCGAGCTTCTGATATTTGGGAAAAGGTATCAGCAAGGGTTTCCCATAATTCTTCTGCAGTACAATCATCAGAAACTGAAAGTAACACTTGTTGAGATAAAGTGGACAAAATATACGCAACCAGACTTTGATCACGTCTCATCCACATAGCATGTTCAGGATTGTTGTCTTCATGAACAACAATAACTTCTCCCGCCTCATTTTTTATTTCCTGTAAGACGGATATTGGTGGAGCCTTTGTTGAACCATCGAGATGTCCAAAGAGGCCTTGACTTCTTATGAAAGGCATGATTTGCCTTTTCCAGATCAGATAATTCTCATGGTTGAGTTTTTCGGTAATAAGGTGAGGAAGAAAACTTGAGGACATGCCAGAATGCGAAAGGTTTTCCATGACAGCAGAAAGGAATGGTATATAGGTAGAAGATGAGAGGGAAAAAAGACACGATATAACAAGATGTGTCCTTGGGTAAGCAAGAAGAAAAAGGAACAAGAATTGCGCAAGAGAAAAGTAAATTCAGGATAGAGACAAGATGAGAAAAGAGTTCTAACCAGATCAGACCTGTTTGGGCATTTCGTTTGGTAGAGATAACGTAACCTGACGCTCTGATACCATGATAGAAATCTAGCACCAATATTTGTAACCAGAAAACAGCACTCACGCAGGAAGATAGAGATATAGAGAGAGAGAGAGAGGGAGAGAGAGAATGAAAACAAGAAGAAACTGAGGAGAAGAAGCCGTAGCCAAAATGGTTTGCACGGCCTCTATTTATAATCCCATTTCCAGAATTCTAAGAGTCTCCAATCGTAGAATCCTAGGAGATTTCATAAGCTCCAAGGACATTAATTACATCATAGAAACCTAAGAGACTTCACATATTACAAGGATATTAACTACAACATAGAATCCTAGGAGACTTCCCATATAACAAGGATATTAACTACAACATAGAATCCTAGGAGACTCTTCACATGTTACAAGGACATTAAATATCTTAACACATTCTACAAGGAGGTGGAATCCTAAGAGACTCCTCTTCAACGTGCTGGTGAAGGATTTATATTTTAACAAGAGGAAGGGATAGACTCAAGTAATACTGGGAGAATAGGAAGAGGAACAGACACGGGGAGCTCAGACAAAGTGGTATTTGGAGTGGAGAAATAAGGACGAGACTCAAAGAATGTAACATCCGTATTGACAATCTCTTTCTTGTTCTGGGAATCAAAACATCGATAGCCTTTTTGATTGGCTGAATATCCAATGAATACACATTTGACAGCTTGGGCAGCAAGTTTGTTTTTGTTTGTGCCCAAGATGTGTGCAAAGCAAGTGCATCCAAAAACTTTGGGAGGTATATGAAATAATGGTCGATCTGGATATAGTATTTGAATGAGAATGCGTTCTTGAATGACAGATGAGGGCAATCAGATGAGGGCAATCTGTTGGTGAAGTAGCATGCAATAAGAATAGCATCACCCCAAAAATAGGCAGACATATGAGTATGCAACATGAAGGTGCAGACATTTAAAAGTTGTCGATGTTTGCGTTCAGCAACACTATTTTGTTGGGATGTGTGGGGACATGTATATTGTGGTTGAATCCCATGATTGACATAAAATTGAAGTAGAACTGAATATTTAAATTCAAGAGTATTATCAGTGCGAATATTTTTGACAAGAACACCAAACTGAGTTTTTATTTCATTAACAAATTTTTGAAGAATACAGATGACTTCAGACCTGTCCCGTAAGAAAAATACCCAACTGACTTTAGTAAAATCATCAACCAGAACAAGGTAATACCAGAAACGTGAATGAAAGGGAACACGACTTGGACCCCAAACATCAACATGTAAAAGATTAGGGGACTTTGTGTCACACCCCAACCTTTTTGAGCCTCAAACAAATTTTTTTTCTAACATAAAGTATTGAGGTGCAACTACACAACAATTCAAAAAAGAGAGAGCTATGCCATGCGAAACAATAGGGCAAACTTTCATTTATATAACAATTTTAATTCATACAAAATGACATCTATGTATATGATAAAAATGCCCCAAACCATATAATTGATGCCTAACAAAAACAAGGCATCAATATAACCAAAACAAGACGCGCCGTCACTACAAAAGACCAAAAACCTCCCCAGTAGGATGTGAGTTCAACCATCTGATCAACCTGTTGCCCCGGGTCTGCCAAAACCTAAAAAATAAAACAACAGAAGGCTTAGCCTTCGCAGTATGACAACAAGCCAGGAAAATCCCTAACCCTCTTAGGTAGGGCTCAAATATGAGATAAACACAATTATCAAATCATGTCGTGACAGGGCATAGTCACATGACTTGACAAGAAGGTCCCTCACATGGACCACGACATGTAAAGGCCACTCAATGGTCACGATAATGCAATTCCAATTCACAGGCAAGGCATGCATAAACATATCATTCTCATTCATTTCACTCACATGCACATCATTCACATACATTTTATTCATATTGTTTTCATTTTCATTAGCTTCAGTGAATTGACAGTTCCTGTGGGTGCAAACACAGGCACGTGCACACCACGGGCGGCCTACAGCGGGGAGACAACCCCCGTGGTGGCCTGAAACAATATGGATCCATTCTCGCTACAGCGGTAGAACGGTCGTCCATGGATGTGTGAATTCCAAAGAGAGATACTTAGCTTTCCCTAGGACACCCAGTTTGGGAAGGTGGGAGCCCAACGCTCCAAGCACATCATATAACAATACCCTGGGGTCTTGCACTGCTTGCGCTCCGAATAGGCGAGACCAGTGGCGAAGGCGGACAACTCCTAAACACAATGCCACAACCCACTGGCCTCTCATCTCTTATTCTTTCATTCTTATCATTATAATTGCACATTCACACAATGACTGGCTAGCTCATGAGGTTGGTTCACTTCACGAGTACACCCACACCTCCAATTGTCTCCACACGAGGGTTACACATATCATTAACATTCTTAGCTAGCCGTCATAATAATACGGGTACAACTACCCTTCAATCTCATTCAATTGTATCATTGCCCACGGCAATACATATGCAACAATTCACAACATTCACATTCATAAAAGTTCACATCTTATCAAACACATCAATCACATCTTTCAAAACTTAGCCAAGTCCCGAAGAGTAGTCTCAATTCGTGATTAGCTCGTAGCTATCCTAGGCAGTTATCATTCTAGGATGCTTTCTAATGCACAATTGGGGTCAAGGAGATACTCGACTCGATACCCCACCTCATCTGTCCTAAGCAGTTATCAATCTAGCATGCACATGCAATTGCGTAGAAATTTTTAAACAAAACTAATCACATAAACATTAACCTCTCATACATACATTCATTCAATCACTTTATAATCATTCAATCCCATCACAATCCTAAGGTCCAACGATCCTAGGAACACACATTTACAAGTTGGCTCCAGGCAGGAATTTGCTTGGAATGTCGCCATACCTGCCGCGCGTCCACAACACACTTCAAAATGCCTCGAACTTCACGTCTTGTTGCTCAAGGTCTACTGGACGTGCCCGGTGTACCTGCAAACACAATCAAATGGTAAGTTCTCTACTCGCTTCGCTTTCCGATTTATACAAATATGAAAATGCAATCATTGAGGCATGTCATCGCCTCAAGAGGGTGTCGACGGGTAGTGTCGACCCACAAGGCCCTGCAATAGGCCACTTCCCAACTTCTTGACGTTGCCACCAAACGTCAAAACTCAAGGCTTCGATCAATCCATCACTAACACATTTCTCATTTGCTTTCTTTAGTTGAGGCGTCTTCCCCGCAATTAAGATTCTCAACATACAACACATATGTACATCAATAGAAGCATATTTCCCAAGCTCGTTAAAACGGTTCTAAACCTTCTCCACAACATCACAATCTCTACCATGTTTCTTAATCGCTTCGAACATCAACCCACTATGCTAAAAGATAGATATACACGTGGATTCTCGTCCTACTCAAAACAGTCCTAAACTTCCCCAAAAATAGCAATATCGCTACAATGCATTCCAAATCCTCAAGTCATGAGTCTAGCATGCTCAAATAATAATTATACATGCTCCAACAGAAAATATACAACAATCTAGGCTCGATTAGGCCTTGCTCACCCCAGTTTCAAAGTCTTAGCTGCTGCAATCCTCCCGACAGCCACCTCACGAGTTCGAGTGATCCTCAAGCGGCTAAAATCCTTCAATGCTGCTACACCAACGCATTCTAGTCGCTGTTATAAGGAAAAATTGCATCCCCAAACTGCAATTCAATCTAGCAACAATAAATAGGGTAAGATTTAGCAAAAGAGGGGTTTGTCGTTACAAGAAGCCCACTGTAGTTGTGAGGGAGGCTGAAAACGAGTGAAAAAGAGGGCACGAGTGGATGGGAGTGGGAGAGAGGCAGCACACAGAAATGTTTGGTTGAGGGAGAGAGCTAGAGCAGAGTGAGAGCATGCGTGAGGGAGTAAGACTGCACGAGCGGTAGAGGGGAAGAAGACACGGGTCACAGAGGGGAAAAATAGAAAACGGGGAGAGAGAGAAGAAGACGAGAGGGTGAGTGAGAGGACATGAGAGTTGTCGGGAGGGAGCTCGGATTAGAGAGGGAGATGGCAGAGAAGAGCAAGGGATAGAAGGGGAGTCGACAGAAAGCAGCGAGAGAGGGAGGAGGAGAAGAAGGAAGAAGATGAGAGAAGAGAGAAAGAGGCAAGGGAACGACAGGGCTCACCTCAAGCGCCGCCGTCGATCCTTCTTTCGTCTCCTTCTTCTCTGCGTCGGGTCGCCTGCGGCTGAGAGGGCAACGAAGGGGGAACCGAGAGGAAGACGAGGGAGAACAGCCCTCGCCGGGCTCTCACGTAGGTGAGTTACGGGTCCGGGTCTGGACCCGCTCCAGCCCGTCCTGCAAAAACAAAAAGCATTACACTTTGACTCGATGGACTTTGACTTGAAGGGAAACTACTACGTGTATGCTTGTCTAACTAGCATGCATTACATAAGAAAGACTCTGATGCAGGAATATCTGGAAAAATGCGACGAAGCTTGGACACAGAAGGATGATCCAATCTGAAATGTCACTGCAAAGGAGAAGGCTTCGATGTGAAAGAGGATGCAACAACATCTACAGGGACAAATAGGAAATAGAGCCCTTCCCGTTCATAGCCGCCACCAATCATCTTCCCATTTTGTAAGTCCTGAAAAGAACATGAACCAGGATAAAAAAATGACTCTACATTGTAAATCTCTAGCCAATTGCTTAACAGATAACATGCTAGCACATGTGTAATCAAAGGTGTGAGATAGATATCACCGCTCCCCAAAATAGGGGACAACTTGCCATCAGCCAACCTAACATGCTGTGGTGGAGTGAACCTGGTGAATGATAAAAACATCTGTGGCTGATTACAACATGTCAGGATGCTCCTGAGTCAATCATCCATATCATACCTGGGTCACTGGTAGGGGCACAAACAGAGAAAGCCGAGCCTATGGCCACTGTGCTGGTCGAGGCAGGGGTAGACCTCTAAGCAAGAACCAGATCATATTCTTCCTTGCTTAAGTTGAGAGAATATGATGGAGGTATAGGAGAACCAGTAGGAGACTCAACCATAGAAGCTGTAGCCTGTGAAGAAGTCACAATAGATGAATAAGACCCTTTTCCTGCGCTCGTCCTCCCTCTACCACGTCCTAGTGAACCAGCAGAACAGAGGTGGGGATGTTTGTCCCAACATCGATCCTCTAAATGCCTTAATTTACCACAATAGGAGCACTGAAATCTGCCGCTCCTGCACCACGTCCCCTAAATTCAAGAAAAGAACTATGGCTACGTCCGCCTGACATCACAAGTGTAGAGACTGGAGTGTCATGCGTAGGTTGAGTAAGAGTAATTGCAAGACGACTCAGTCTATTATAAGGGACTCTACACTATTCATAATCTACGCCATTACAATGTTATTATCTTTATCCCACGCAACATATTTCCCTTTTTTCTCAAGGGGTTCATCTTCTTCAAGAATATATTTTTTCCGATGACCAGGCACAGACATCATAAAAACCCTAGACCAGATTTCATAATTTGAACCATCAAGTTTGATTGTGGTTCCATAAGAGAAGGAGTTACCAGCCATCTTGTATTCGTTAGGCCCTTTTGACCTACTACCGTCACCATAAGAAAAAATTGTATTCGAACACGAATCCCACAGCCAAATGATGAGCAGTAGGTTGAACACAAAAATAGCAGACAGTTTTCAGACGTGGATAGCAGGCAGCGCTTTCAAATGTAGATAATAGGCAGCAACCAAGCACATGTTTGACAGCAGGGGAAAAACTGTCTTACTTCAACGATGCAGAGAAAAAACATAAATTTGCCTACTCCATATGATTTCAAACGTGTCTCACTTCAAGTCTTCAAAGATGCAGAGAAAAGACTGAAACCTCCCAACACGACATAACTTTGCCTCTGGGAATACACCAGGCACCACACGACTAAACAAATCAGATTGCCCTAGCAGATCATACGTTTTCTGGTCTGAACATCTTCCACGGCAGCACCTTAAAGATTGCAACAACTTTCTGCAACTCAACGACTGCAACAATAATACAAGGGTGCTAATCACGTTTCTACATGTTAAACGTGATTAGCCCCTTTCCACCAACTAATCAACTTGTTTGTTTTGTAATCAGCAGGAACCCTAGGCGTGAAACCCTAGATCGCACAACCCTAGGTCTGTAGCTCTAATACCATGTTGAATATTGGAGGAAGAAAGGGGGAGAGAGAGAGAGAGAGAGAGAGAGAGAGAGAGAGAGAGAGAGGAAACTTTCTGATTTCATTCATGTAACCCTAATCTCATATTAAATCACCAACTTTACAAATTTAATCCACTAAACATAAGATAATAATTAAATGCACCTATTTCAACTTTCTAATATTTCAAAAAGCCGCTACCCGACTCCTAGAGTTATTTAACAATTATGAATTCAAAGTCAACCTTAAATGAAGTTATTATCATCATTAAAACATTATTTTTAACACCTTATCTAGCTTTCCCATGTCAAAAATAAGTTCGCTGAAAAATACCCGAGAAAAGCCTTGCCATAACCCGAGGATTATATCTGTGACAATGTTTGAACGTGGTATTTATGAAAAAAGGTTTTTGATCTTCATACATAGAGATGCTTCACCATGTAATCTGTTGCATTATTGATTTCAGAGATTTTTGTCGCTCTTAACTGCTGAATATTTTCTTTACTTTGTTTAGATTTTGATTCTGGGGGTCTTGCCAAAGTATGTTCAACCTGGATCAGCCAACTATGCGAAGAATATGTTAAGAGCAGTGATTCTTCTTCAATACGTGCCAAGGATGTCTAGGTTTATTCCCCTGCTTGCTGGACAGTCTCCAAATGGGTTCCTATTTGAGACAGCGTGGGCTAATTTTGTTATTAATCTGTTCATTTTTGTACTGGCTGGTCATGTGGTTGGCTCTTGCTGGTACCTGTTTGGATTGCAGGTAGACATTAACTGTGACACATACTGCTTTTGTTTGTCATGCTTGCAGATAAAACTGTATTCTCTTTCTCTCTCTGCAGACACCTCCTCCCCCCCCCCCCCCCCCACCCCAAAATAGTGCCAGTGGTTCACTTTTCCTTCCAAGGTGGGCACTGATAATGACCTTTGTGAAGGAAATGTGAGTGGTGGACATGATGGCACCATCAAATATATATATGTGTGTGTATTGGGTAACTGTATTCATGTTATAATGTGCAATATAAAGTAAAAGAGAAGGCCACTGAGATCTGATGTATTTGTATTTTATATTGGCTTCAAAATTCAATTAGGCTTTTTAGTGGATAAAAATTCAACTTACGCATCTAAGAATCTTGTTTCTTTTTTCAATTCATACATTTTTGGACATTCCAAGCTCATTCTTATTGTCTGACATGAAAACTGGTGGAATAGCTAGAAACGCAATACATTTTCAAATTGAATTTCTATTATGTAAATTTGTGGAAAACCAATTTTGAGTTTTTACTGTCATTTTTATTGATTCGTTCTCGCATTATATTTGGATACTTTTCATGAAGCATAAATCTCCAGTTTTTAGGCTTTTCCAGGATTTTCATGCCTTACTCCAAAATAAATTCTCTTCTAATGTCGGCATTTTTAGTGTGATGGAGGAGAATATTCCTCTCAAGGTTCAAAGTAATTGGATAAGTAAACAAATATCTTATCCACATACACGTCAACATAATGGAGTGACTAAGCAGAAGCATCGGCACATTGTAAAGACTGCCTTAAGTATAATACATGATGCAAATGTATGAATTATGATCTGGAGGAAAGCTTTGTACAATGTTGTCCATATCAAAAGTTGATTTCCCATGTCAGTTTTGGAGCACAAGTCACTGTATTACGTTCTTTATAGGCAACACCCTGCATATGATGATATGCATGCTTTTAGATGTGAGGTATTTTGTCTTTGAGGAATAAGTATTAGGACAAGGCCTTGAAGCCTAGATTTGTTGGATATGCAGATAAATATAAGGGTTACCAATGTCATGATCCAGGCAGTAATCGACTGTTGAATATGATTGATAAAAAATCAACTCCGATCATGCTATTTCATTACAAGAGGAGACTTATGACCCATGGTTGAGTTCATAACTCGTCTAATGCAGCTCAGTCATACATATCTTTTTGTGCATTTGTGGGTCTAGATACCTTCGATGTCTATCCCAGTGACGGTACTAGCACGAAGCATGCTGGTCTTCAACACTTTTCTGGCTTAGTTTATAGTCAAATAGACAAAGATATGAGTGCAAATAATGCATATGAAGGAGATATTCTTAAGGAGATATTCTGCCTGTGAGAAGATCTAAATGAGTTTGGCATCCTATCAATAGTTAGGCTAGTTGTAACGTTTCTCTATATATTTTCAGTTATTTATAGTTCAACCTTCTAAGCAAGAAAAACCAGTCTTCTACAATTATGCTTCTATGTCCCCAACGAGGAGATAGAATCCCTATATGAATAAACTATGGAACTGGTGCTAAGGCCTCAAGGAAAGAATGTAGTAGGGTCCAAATGGATATGAAATTAAATGTAAACCTGATGATAATATTGGAAGGTGTAAAGCTATACTTGTCACCAGAGGTCTTACACAGTAGTTTGGATAGGATTATGGTGAGACATTTATGGCCCTGGTCAAATAGGCACGATATGTATTATTATATATTTAGCCATTTGATCATCATTGAAAGCTCAGTCAGTTTGATGTTAAAAATGCCTTCTTGCTTTGAGATTTGAAAGAAGAGGTATACATGGAATAACACAGGAATATATTGGAAAGGATCGTGTACATTGGGTATGTAAATTATGTAAATCCATTTATGGTTTGAAAGAAGCCTTTTGGTCATGGTTTGAAAGCTTCTCTCAATGAATTCAAAATTGTGGTTTTCATAGGAGCGCTTTTTATCACTCTGTTTTCATTTACCAAGACAAGAATGTCTCCACTTGGTTACTTGTATATGTTGATGATCATTATTGAAAATTTTGATAGTCATATTTGTGAAGTAAAGGCTATATTAGTGAAGATGTTTAAGATGAAAGATCTCGGGGAGATAACTTACTTCCTTGGATTGGAGATTGATGGGCTGGAAAATACCTTGTCTTTGACACACAGAAATATACTTTTGATTTCTTGAACAAAGCAGGTATGATTAATTGTAGACCCATCAAAACTTCTAGTATATTGAACCAAAAGTTAAATTTTGAAGAAGGAAATTTTTATCCTGATCCTACCAGGTGTGGTAGCATTGTTGGTATGACTCACCAGAAGTTGTATATTTTGTAAATCAAGTGTGATAGTGTATGCATGTCCCCATGAATGGACATATGGCTATTGTTAAAAGAATTTTAAGATATTTAAAGGAACAATAAGAGATAGCCTTATCTATCATAGAAGTTACTCCTCTCATAAAGGATGAGAGCTTGTTACCTATACAAATGCAGGCTGGGCTGGAGATCCAGATGAGAGAAGTTTTGTCTCAAGTTCTTGCATTTTCATTGGAGAAAATTTAGTTTCCTGTAAAAGGAAAAAAGCAAAAAAAAAAAAAACAAAAACAAGCAGGACAAAACCCAAAAATGGAAACAAAAAATGCTAAACAAAAAATTGCATTCGTTGCAGCAAAACAGAAGCTGAGAAAGTGAAAAAACTAACAGTCAAATATGACCATTTACTGATCTGAGCATAACTTGTACTGTCGTTAGTTGAATTGGTGACACAACAAAATGAAATACAAACTCAAGAGTGCAATGGGGAAGTGCAGATGACAGAATCAAGCCAGAGACAAAAAGAAAAACAGCTGTTTTGCCGGAAATAGGGTTGAGAAAGATGAGATCACAATACTACTGAAATAGGGTAGAAAAGTCTTCTGTTTCATTACCCATCACACGTCGCCGCCAGCTGTCGTTTGACTCCCTCAATCGTCGGAAATGACCTTCCATTCCGCTGGATGCTTCAATGAAACCAGCAAAACCCGAGGAAGGAGCGCACGAGAGAAGGGAAAGAGAGTATACAATCATGCCCTAAACCCTCTTTTTAATGTTAAAAAATTTTAAAATAAAAAAAATATCGAAAAAAGATGACAATAGGCTTGACACGTTTGACCGCACCCGACTTGAGTCAAACGTGAGTCGGGTGTGTGTCCAAAATGGACAAAAATGATCAGGTGCAGTCAGCAACACTCGACTCTTGTTGACTTGTGCTGGGTGCGAATCCGGGCTGCACCCGTGTTTGCACCCGCACCTGAGTCGTGTTGACACGGGTGCGTCATTTTCATTTTGCAACGTCCATGTGACTTAGTTCTTCATAGCAGGGCAAAACACATTTAGATCGATCAACATTTCTTCTGGTAGAAGGTAGAAAACAAGGAGATCGAGCCATGCCATATTCAGACTGATAGTCAAGTCACCAATTTGTTTACTGAAGGACTGACCAATCATCAACTTTCATTTCTTAAGAGAAAGTTGTGCATGGTCAAAGACCATGTACAAGTTGAGGGAGGGTGTTAAGAAGTGGGTTGACTTGTTTGGACCAGGACCTAGATCCAAACATGTCAAGTCCTAGTCGCTCCTTTATTTAGTCACATGTTTAATTCTTTTCTGTTGATGGCTCGTTGTATTTATCATTGTAATTGGGGTCATTTTTGTGCAAGCTATATTAGGCATGTGATTAATATCAAAATTATGATTGAAGGCTGATTAGTGAAGCAGCCAGCTCCCTCTTTAGTCACTCTTTGTCTCCCACGTCTTTGTTTTTGCAAGATCAAGGCTGTGGTCAAATCAAGGTTGGTACCTCAAAAACATACACCCTTATATTTACAGATTTTAGGCTTTATCTAGTATCTTCTTTGTTCCACATTTTAGGCAGGTAGGAGTTAGGACCCATCTTCCGGTTAACCTTAAGCAACCGTAATTAGTTGTAAATCGTATCTGTTGCTTATGTGATGTTTTTTGGTTGGCTGACTTTTCTGACATTCTGGTCTTTTCCCCTTTTCCCTTACTTGTGTTTGGTTTTTGTTGCTTTGCTAAATGCTAATTATCTTCTTCTATCATCAACCATCAACCATGTTATACATCCTTGTTTGCGTGTATACAAGCAGAGATGAAGCATAGGCATGCTTGCAATACGTATACAGGCACACACAAATGAATATGTGCATGCACGTGTGGGTTCTTGTGTTTGTGCGCATTTGGTGCATATTTGTGCATGTGCATACCTGCCATTGTACGTGCATGTATTTGTGTGCTTGTGTGCATGCATGAATGTATGTATTTGTGAGTGCATCAGCATACCTGCCATTGTACGTGCATGTATTTGTGTGCTTGTGTGCATGCATGAATGTATGTATTTGTGAGTGCATCATGCAAAATTGCTGCAAACTACCCTAAAAGGCTAATGACAAGAAGCATTGAACACTAACTGATGGTCGCTTTCAGCCTCCTCTTTAGGATACTCGTGGTTTGTTCAATTGATGAAATTTCATGATATACTTTCACTTCTTAACGTGATCGAATTTCTTTCCATACTCTGCAGAGGGTTAACCAATGCCTCCGGGATGCTTGCAAAGATTCTAAAATAGCTGGTTGTCCTACCTTTATTGATTGTGGACGTAGCAACAACAACATTGATGAGTACACTGATAATTCAGATTGGAAAAGTTGGAATGGAAGTTCTTTTGCAATTAACTGTTTTGATATTAAGAGCGGTTCTTTTCAATATGGAATATATGGGACTGTTGTTAGTATTACTACACAGGGCAGTATAATCACGAGATATATTTACTCTTTATTTTGGGGTTTTCAGGTAAATTACTGTTTATGCAGCTGGTTTTTATCATACTTTCGTTTCTTTTGCACCATGTTTCTCAAACAAGTCTGATTAATCAAAATATAAATTGAATGATTTTCCATACCAAAGAGTGTGCAATGTTATTTACTCCTAAAAAAATGCTCTATGCATGTGCCTGCTTTATCATGTCTAAGTTGGTAAAATTTGAGTCAGGATTACTGCTCTACTGAGATATTTACTAGAGAAACTAGAAAAATGGTTTGTGTATATGCAGAATTGTTTGTTTTCTACCTACACATCATCTCCTATTATGTCAAATACTGACTATCTCCTTTAAGCTAGGATATTTATGATAAGATGACACTTCTTGTCCATATGCAATTGTGTAGGGTTAAGAAGGTATAAAGAATCTCCTTTTCTTTTGGGATGGGGAAAGTGGTGAAAAGACCATCTTCTAGCACTCATCTACTTTTTGCTTTTTCTTGGCAACCATGAAAATTAATGGCAGATGTCTGAATGAATCAACACCCACATGCAACATGCTGGTGTGGCCCCATCTATTAGAATGAAAAGGAAAACAAGACTGTTCAGCTAAAAAGTATAACTTTAAGGTCTTACATGTTTCCTGATATACTCAAACTTGTTTCTTACTTTTTTCAGCAAATTAGCACTTTAGCTGGAAACCAAACCCCCAGCTCATTCGTGGGAGAAGTTCTTTTCACTATGGCAATAATTGGACTTGGCCTTCTGCTATTTGCATTGCTAATTGGAAATATGCAAAATTTTCTCCAAGGTCTGGGTCGAAGGTATATGTTCTTGCTTGAAAACATAGTGTCCTTGCTATACTTCCAAGTTGTAGCTTCCCTGTATATTCTTCATAATCATGATTTATAAGTTCTAAAACATTATTTCTTTGGCCAATGAGAAATTAAGAAAACCTTTTTATACATGTTTGTCTTAGTACGGTAGTACCCATGTAAGAAGAGCATGAAGGGACATGTTCTCGTATGGTGAAAAGGAATTACAATCATGTGAATAAGAAGAAAAAAGGAAATGTGTGGTTGTTCTAATTGGAAGCTGAAAGGAAATCAAAATAGTCTATGCTCACATTTTTTGTTGAAGAACTTGCATCATTGTTTTCCTCAATAAGGAATGACTTGATTATTTTTGTCTTCAAGGAGACTAGAAATGCAACTGAGGCGTCGTGATGTCGAGCAGTGGATGAGCCATCGGCGCTTACCAGAGCAATTGAGAAGGTGGCTCCTGGTCTTTAACATGATTGATGTCCTTAGATTTCCTATTTCCTATGCCATTGCACATTTTTCAATCACTTGTTGTATGTTGAGTCTTAAGCTACCTATAAGAGTCTCTTTTTATTTTTTTCCTTAGACAATGTGCTAAGCCAAATAGACTTTCAGGTGATCTGCTGCTTATCTTCAATGAATTTATCATTGATGTGATGTAATTTGTGCATGAATTTCGTTTGTATTTGATCTGTTCTTAAGCTTTTGCATATGCTATTTTTCGTAATTTTACTCCATGTCTTTGTTATTCCCATGAAAGAAGATTACTAGAATGTGAGACAATTCCTTTTTCAACACATGTTGATTTAATATAGAAAAACATCTTACAGTAGTTTGACACTCACAGAACAGATAAACCATAGTGTCAAACAAAGATTTGAGAGATTGTCAAATATAAGGATACAATCTTTGAATGTCTTCATTTTGACCATTCGGTTTTTAAGCAGAAGTTTGAGCTAGGAGGAACAAATTAATGGAAAAAAACCAAATGATTTAATATGTATGTTGGAAAGCATACATATTCACATTTTCTAACACGTCATGATTTAGCTGGAGGCACCTTTTTGAAAGTTATCAGTAAAAGTGAGGCATGTATGACAAAAATGAGAAATTTGAGGCCTTTTTTTGGGGATTATAACCTAGAAATGGGTCTAAAATAGAAAATTTCTGTAAAGGTTATGCAGTTGAAACTTGAAAGGTTATTAGAGGTAGGATAGCTAGTTCTTGTAATCAAATCCAAGGAGAATAGTAGTATCTATTTCATGAAATAATTAGCAGCTCGTTTGATAAATCATTTGTTTCTCATTGAAATGTTTGTTACCTTTTTTTTTTACCTTGTCATGCAAGTAGAGATTGTTTTCATTTTAACTTTCTATTGAATTGAAGGTAACCAATAATATTCTAATTTGATTCTGACATTCTGCCTTCTTGATTTTGCTGTTTTTTAGGCTAGTCAGTTAATCTGAAAGGTTAAGTTGGTTAGTATGGTGATGGCTAGATATAGTTAAGCTGGCTTTGAAATTCATTTTTCTTGATTTGATTTTCTTAGACGAGTACGAAAATCTGAAAGGTTCAACTGGGCAGCAACACGTGGTGTAAATGAAGAACAGCTTATTGAAAATCTGCCAGAGGATCTTCAAAGAGATATACGCCAGCATCTTTTTAAATTTATCAAAGAGGTACTTTAGAAGATTTTACCATAAAAGAATAAACTCCAATTGGTCTGATAGGATTGTTGGATGTAACTATATTACTGACATTCTTGTAAGATTCATAAGATTCAAAATTATGATAATGCTCATATAAGATAGTACTTGTCATAGCATGTGAAACAAATGTCTTACGATGAAGTTTCTGTGCAAGTACTGCCATGCATATAAGTTCTTGGTTGCAAGGCACATAGACTAAGTCATCTTGTAGTAGTTACATCCTAGTTCTTCCAAGTCATCTTACCATGTTTCAAACTACCTACATTGTGTCTTACCTCATTAATAGATGAAGAGCTCAACTTCTATCTTAGCATGCATGGGGACTTTTGTAACAAATATTCATATTTCTTGCTGTGCTTACTGTAAAATATGTTGAGGCTTTCTCCAGCTTGAAGAATGAAGTAACTAGTTGTTGCCATTTCCCTGTTATGTACATTAACCAACTTTTTTTTTTTAAACCAACTTCTTTCTTTCTTTTATCCATCTTGCTTTTAGCATATTACAGCTTCCTTTTTGCACCTATTTTTTCAGGTTCGGATTTTCACATTAATGGATGATGATATCTTGGATGCAATTTGCGAAAGGCTTAGGCAGAAACTGTACATAGAGGGAAGTCAAATTCTGCGTTGTGGTTCTGTGATTGAGCAGATGTTTTTCATTGTCCGTGGGAAATTAGAGGTTACATGGGAAGAATCAGGATACAGTGTTCCCCTCTCGGAAGGAGATGTTTTTGGTGAAGAGCTCCTCACATGGTGTCTTGAGCAAACATCAGTGGATAGAGGTACGTTGACCTATTTAGGTTGATCTTTATCTCATTTTCTGTAACTAGTACGGCTGGTAACCAGTTTGTGGACAGTCTCAAAATTGATGCCCATGCAAGGTTTCTAAACAAACAGTCTGTAGAAATTGATATGTAAAGCTATAGCAGCCTTTTCTCCACCCTTAAAAGTAAAAGTAAAGGTGATTATGTGGGGTCATAGAACTCTGATTATTTTCTTCTGTAGTTTTCTCTTCTTCTTCTTCTAGGAAGATAACTAGCGTTAGTCAGACCTCTATCTCTATATCTCAAAAGATGTGTCTTGAGTATTAAACTGAACTATTGGCCTCCCCCAGCTTCAACATCTGAACTACAACACCCTAGCTAGGTGGATAACGGTCCCTATTTTCTTGCTGTTTAGTGATTCTTTGCCAAAAGAAGGAAAAATAAAGGACTGACAATCATGTCTATTAAGTGAGAGGTCCCATCCTAAAAATCCTAGGTACTAAACGTCTGTTCCATTTGGTACCTATCAAAAGGTTATGGTTTACTCAATGGAGTGGAGTCCTGCTCAATTTCCATTATACAGCGTAATTTATATTCTATGAATTAGACCTTACATCAATTTGTTAGAATTTCGCAGAGAAGCATGCTTGATATGAGTTATTTCTAAATTAGAGTCATACTGCTTTATCATAAAAATTTAGTGACTATTATTGGTACAAGAAACATGTCTAAGTCTAAATACCACAGATGACATTTTGGAACATTTTCAACTTCATAGATGGTAAAGATAACATCAGTAGGATTTGAACCACAAAACATGCTAGGTTCTAAAAAACCAATGGCCTTTGCCATATTACCTTAGTCCACAAAAAATTCTAGATACTAGATCCTTTAATAGATTCCGTGATATTAGACGAAGCGCTATGATTAGGGTGGCAGCAATAGCACCTGCTTCCTAACCCCTAATCATTAATGTTAAACATATTTTTACATGATAGACAAGTATCCCTTCAACAGAAAAAGCAAATACAATGAGTCATTAATGAAGCATTTTGGCACATGTTTAAACAAAAGAGTGCACGTAGATTACATATGTTTGGATCTAAATCTAGACATGTCAACTTTTGATTTTAACACCTTCCCTTAAGTTGAACATGGTCTTGAATCATGTATAAGCTATTCAACCCAAAATTGACATCCAGTTAGCCATTTCCAATAGGAATTTGCGGTGAGATAGGCTCCCACCTTTATTGACAAAAAATATATATACATGAAAAAACCAGGATGCATAACCCACTGGTCTCTAATCAATTATTGTTTTTTAACTTATCATAATAAGGGCATATTCACAATAAAACTGGCTAGCACACGAGGTTAGTTCACTTCACGAGTGCACTCATACCTCAAAACGCCTCTATACGAGGGCTACACATACAGTCAATACTTTTAGCTAGCCATCATACTTTATGGGTACTTCTACCTTTCAAATTCATTCAATTGCATCACTGCCCAAAGACAATATTAATAAAAAATTTATAGCATTCACATCAATCAAACATAACAATCACATCATACAAAAACTTAGCCGAACTACGGAGAGTAGTCTCGATCCGTGATTGGCTCGTAGCTGTCCTATGCAAATGTCATGCTAGGATGCTCATTAATGCACAATTGGAGTCGAAGAGATACTCGACTCGATACCCCGCATAATCTGTCCTAAGTAGTTACACTTTCTAGCATGTATATACTATCGCGTAGTAATTTAAAGACAATCAACCAATTTCATAATCAATCCATCACTCACATACATTCATATGGCAATAAGCACATTATAGCACACATCAATCAACAAAACACAACATAGGATCCAACGATCCTGAAAAGCACGCCCTCTAAATTTGGCCCCAGGCAGGGATTTGCCTAGAATGCTGTCATACCTGTCACACGTCGCCACAAACACCCAAAATCGCCTCGAGCTTTGATTCTTTTACTCAAGGTCTATTCTACGTGCTTAGTGTACCTACAAAAATATTCAAAGCGATAAGTTTTTCACTCATTTCGCTTTAAAATCTATACAAGTAAGAAATAGGATCATTGAGGCGTAGATCATCGTCTCAAGGGGGTGCCAACAGGTAGTGTCGGCTCATAAAGCCTTCCAATAGGTTTTTCCCAACTCTTTGAGGTTGTGACCAAACGATTTAAACTCCAAGACTTCGATTCCACCTATCACCAGTATGTTTCTCACTTGTTTTCTTAGTTGAGGCATCATCCCAGTAATTATGCTTCCCAACATAAATATTCTTTCCCAACAAGAGACGTAATATGCACATCAACAATAGAATATGTCACAAGTTCATTAAAACAGTTTTAAACCTTCTCAACATCATCAAAATCTCTACCATGCTTCGTAACCACTTCAAATATTAACCCATTATGCTAAAAAAATAATTATATACGCTCTCAGGGAAAGAATCCAATAAAATTAGGCTTGTTTAGTTGTGCTTACTCCTCTTTTAGCATCGTAGCTGCTGTAGTGTCCCTGGCAGCCACCTCAAGCGCTTGACCGATCCCAAGCGGCTAAGGTTATATGCCCTTGTTGCCTCCAACACCTTTATTCCAACAAAATGGTTATATACAAGGGAAGGCCGAAACAGACCTTAAAAGCACAAAGGATTGACCCAACCCTTCATCAAAAAAATGATAACATAGCGTACAAGCTATTCATTTACTATTCAAGTCAGCAAAATAGTCATGAGGATCATTGGCATGATCCATGGTCAGACGTCCTATGTCAACTGTAGCAGCACCCTGCTCCACACAAATTCTCATCTGAATTTGGTCAAGACACCCAGTCCAGCTTGCATTTGGCTGTCGTCCCTCCAGTCTCTGTCTAGTTTTCGTCACCCAATCTTTGATATGGGAAACAATAACATAGTCACCACTATATTCCTTATGGAATCTGAGAATGCGCTCCAAAACTTTCGTTTCTCCTTCATGAATCCTTCCCCTTGATAATCACCACACAACCTTTGTCACACGGGTACCGCACGGTACCGGTACCGGTACGGTACGGCCTTGGGTGCGGCATGGGTGCTGCGTTGACCGTACCGGGTACGGTCAACACAGCCAGGGTCGAGTCCCTCCATTTTCGGACTCGGTCAAAGTTGACCGAGTCCAATTTCGACCTTTTTGTTGTTTTTAAACGTGATTTACAATTTAACGCGGTTTACTTTATTCACGTTAAAAATATCGTAAGTTCGTAACCCTCGACGCCCAACTGTTCTTCTTCACTTGTCTTCACCAAGACCGACGACGGGAGGAGAGTCTCCATTCCGGCGAATGGCGACGACGAATGGAGAGAGGCGAACTGCGAACTGCTACCTTGCGACGGCGAATGGAGAGAGGCAAGAGGTGAAGGCGAATGAAGAGAGAAGAGAGGCGAGAGGCGCGAACAGTTTCATCTATTGAAAATCTCATTTGTTTTGTGAAGATCGAGCTCCTTTCTTCATTTTATGTTCTTCTGTTTTCTGTTTGTGCCTTTGTAATCATTCTTGGCCGGTTTTGGCTTCTTCATCGGCCCTTCACTTTCTGTTCGGTTCTTTGTAGGGTTTTAGGGGATTTAACAGACGAGATTTAGCATTTCAGTTGATTTCTTAGTTCCTGAACTTGGCTAAATGTGCTTTTCTGTTTTTTATTCAGTTTTTAATGTCAATCCTTTCCCTCTTCTTGCTTTCCTGGTTTTGTTCCTTCTTTATCTGGTTTCATTTGTGGTTCTTCTTTTCTCGTAATGCTTAACATGGAATTATTGGCCACAACGGCACTTTTTGATAGTTGTAGATAGAACCTGTTGTGCGTCTTCAGTCTAATAACCAGTTGAGTGCTGCAATTTTGTCCCTTGAGAACGAGGTCATGTTTGAAAATCGAAATAGTTGCTTTTGTGTCCTTTTGTATATTGCTGATCAATGCAACTGCTTTGTTGGAGTTCTGGTTTTGGTTTTCACGTTCCTCCTTAAAACTTTCTTCCAATAACACAATTTCCATTTTCCATCTGTTTGGTAGGTCATCTGTTTTTACAACTTTTTTGTGTTTTTCTTCCATGTGTGCTTGCATTGTTTTCTCAGTTTTTTGGTAGATCATCATGATTTATGAATATGTTATTGTGTTTGTATTTTTTGATATATATATGCGTGTGAATATGTTATTTTGTTTGTAATTTATATATATATATATATATGTGTGTGTGTGTGTGTGTGTGTGTGTTATTCTATTTGTCATTTTTTGATATATGTGCATGTGTGTGTATGGCCGTACTCCCGCACCCAAGTTTTTTGAAAGTGGTCCGTACCCATACCCGCACCCGTACCCGTACCTATGTGGCATAGCACACAACAATTTGCCCATTATCCACATAGTTCAATCCAGCTATTTTCGATCCATGCCTGGTATGAGCTCTAACAATGTTAATTAACATTCCATTTCTATCGGAGCTTATGGTGTCTACACTGTAGTGCCCAGTTTCTATCCAAATTCTCAGTTTAATTTCTGTCTCAGAAGGCCACTTGACAAAGGAAAAGCTATCCATGCAGCTCCTCCAAACTTCTCTTTTGAACCTACTAACCTGGGATCGAAGACTTAAGAGAAGATCAACAGCGGCAGCCACTTTACAAAAGAGACCCATAAGAAAAATTAAAATAGTTAAAGAACTGTTATAGGTTCTTTAATATTGCAAACGACCGCCTCACATCATTATTCAGCATTTGTCATGTAGTTTTTTTTTTTGGTTGTATATTTAGTTCATTTCTGACAATGTGAACTAATGAGTTTCTGCAGATGTAAGGAAAATCAGGTCTACAGGGCACAGGTTGTTTTCAAGCAGGACTGTGACCTGTCTTTCTAACGTGGAGGCTTTTTCCCTGCATGTTAATGATTTGGAGGAAGTGACTGCCCTTTTTGCAAGGCTTCTTCGCAATCCTCGAGTACAAAGAGCATTAAGGTTTGGAATTTCTCTTCTCTGAAATACACTTTCTCTAAACTTCCCTATACAAGTGTGCCGTTAATACTGCCTACATGAAGTGCTGTCTTGAAGTTTTCATCTTTATTGTTATCCCTCTTGTTGCTAACATGATTTCTCCAATCTACTGGGCTAGTGCAGTTGCTTACTCTTTTAATTTCCCAGTAAATCCCTTGTCGCTTTCACCCCAACTTCATCCAAACTCTCCACCCTCCAGTTAAATAATGTGACCTTTGGCTTTGACCATTAATCCTCATTTCCCTGTGACATGATGCTCAGCAGACAGCAGCCTTTGACATTATCAACATTCACAATTTTCTCTATTTGTTTTTGCATTTTTTTATTGGAGAATATCTTGGCCAGGCCAATGTGAAACCCAAAACCCTGAAACTAACAGTGAATATAGGTAATGTTTTGATAATATTGGTGGTATTTAACTGTTGCAAACTGAAAATTTAAAGCAGTGTTAAATGCTTTTCTATTTTCTGTAACAGGTATCAATCCCCATATTGGAGAGCCCTGGCAGCTACCCATATTCAAGTTGCATGGCGGTACCGGAAGCGGCGACAATCTGCTCGTCTCAATAGTTCTCTTGCCTTCCATTGTGCATGAACTTAATCAATCTTTTTAGAGAGGGATGTCCTATGAAAACTTTTATGCTCTCTTCCTAACATTGGTAACTTTTTGCCTCTTCAAAATATTTTGGGAGGGAGTTGTATAAATCATCGTGCTTATGTTTGATTGTTTTTAATGTAATTGTGCCTCCCACCTGTAACCCTGTTATAATCCGCTGTGAAGAAGCAAGGAGCTCCAACTGTTAGTATTAGCAAAAAAAAGAAGCTCTGTGGGCTGTATTAGGATGAAGCCTTTAATTCTTCCATTCAGTATTTTTTCTCTTTAGAAAATTGTACAACAACGTGGTCTACTTTCGGGTTTGAATTTGTCACGTTTAACTGCCTTGATGTACATAAAAAAGGACACATTTGAAATGAAAGAAATTCAAATTTGAGCATGCCGAAAAGTTGAAGACACCTTTCTGTAAAAGTATTCCTTTTCTTTTTCATATTCATCCATCGATAGCTTATGGGCAACTGACATGTCCATCCCTGCGTGAACAATCTTACCTTTTACATAATCATCACAAATTAGACGTCAAGCTTGATTTTATTGATGAAAGCTGTTTTAACTTCAATGGAATGACATTGTTGCCCTTAAAAAAGGAATTGGAGAGGCTTAGATGACATGCCCCTGCTAGTAATTTTTGAATACTATTTTGCTTGACATGATCCGTCATTAAGAAAAAGAATTACAATGTTTATGCTTGACCGCCTTATTCAACTAATTTCATTTGAAAATAAATCACCATTTCTTCCTTGTTAATAAATTTATTTCCTCGTTCTCAATCTGGTGTCTGAACTTGGTTAATATTTTTCGCTTATGGGAAGCCTGGTATCAATTAGATTGGCCACAAATCTTTGTGTTTTGAAGGAGGAAAATTTCGCCTATATGGCAGTAAGAGCCTGAAAGGCACATCTGGAGAACCGGCCCAAGTGAACAAGGGAATTTGTTAGTCCAGTCCCGTTAAGGGTGAGTTTGCTAGTGGTTGGCTCATTAGCGCATTAGTAGCCGGCCTGATTCCCAAACCTACTGTAAAAGTTATTTTATGACCCTGGACCAACTTATTCTCTAGAATATGTTTATGCGAAGTCAGCTTTTAGTGAACAATATGTCCTGTCTCAAAAGAAAACTTCACTAAATGTATTGGTTGGTCTAAAGATTATAGTTCAAGAAATCTGAAACATCAAAATGTAATGTTGCTTTTGCTATTCTTCCCACATGGGACACATTATCTGCAACAGATGACAAAAACCATGGTTTCTCTTATCATACACATGCACAATACATAATGCATGTGTGGTATAGGTCATATGTGAACTCGTACATGTTTTAGTATACGTTCACGTATCCATAGACATGAACTGGGTCAGACATATAAATAATCGATGCCTCTTGACTCTTACACAGACAAGAATGAGCATCTCATGTGCAAAACCTAGTTCCTATCAGGGGGCGAGCGAGATACGGACGAGGGCTGAATGTTCATGAATAAAAATACATTTAATTTAAAAGAAAACTTTATAACTCACTTAAATGTTGTCAAAAATAAAATTAAAAAAAAAAACGTTATAAGTCTCTTAAATTTTGTTAAAAACTTGATCAGGCCCCTAAAAATTTGTAAAAGATAAAACTGTGCCCTTCGTCAACTTCTTTTCTAGCTTCACCAATAATTGACACCAGATAAGGTGGTTAGTAAACACAAAAAACAATCGTATGTTTTAGTTTCTCTTAGACTCGGAAACCTTTGGATTTTGAAATTTAAAAGCAAACCTTGAATATGCTTGAGAAAAAAAATGGTAAAAGAAAGGCTTTCGATCCAAAACCTCCTTAGTTGGGAAACTTCAAGTGAGACTTTTTTTAATATTACACCGAGCTTTTTTTCTCATGGGCGATGTAATGAGATTTTCGAATGACCCATCTTGAAGGTGTTACGTGAATCCTACATTTAAGTCTCCAAACCATGTTCCAATAAGGAACTGCTGGGAGGTGACCTCTCATCTATTATTAAGGAAAAATAGTATATAGATCAAAAAATCAAAAAATGGGATCCAGAACATCTACCAATAGAAAGCAAGCCAAATGAACCGATTGGCATATACGAACACTGCTACCCTAACACCACCTGGAAAAATTTCTGAGCCATGTTGAAAACGAAGCCAGTAAGGAAGAAGATTGGACGAAGAACAACTAGATCCTGTTCTGCTAGTTTTCCCCAATTGTGAGCGGCTCATATCTAACTCCCTAGCTCTGAAGAGGTGGTTTAGAACTTGCTCCATAATCCTCTAAGGGTTTATTTTAGCAGAGGGCCAGTTAGTGGGAGGGAAGGAGGCTTCAGTCCGAAATATCTTCTTATGATATGACAGCTACTAATCTCATAACTTACAGTGCATATAGAGGCAGGCAACCTTTAGCAAATATATTAAACTCAAATTACCTGAGGAGGTGACCAATGTTATGAGTTTTTGCTGCAACCCTTTGTCGACTAGCTCCTTGACAAATCCAGATACTAAGGTCCTAAATTATGGAGGCTCAGGCAAGGAAAAGGACAAATTTCTCCTAAGATTGGTAAGTGGTAATGTATCCAGATAAATATGATCAATGAAGATTATCCTTTTGGCATGTAAATGGATTACAGAACAGGATTCTGCCATCCACTATCTTGCCTATTCGGAGCACATATGGTGCATGGCCTTACGTTATAGTTGTGTGTGGTGCTTGGAGCATTGGCCTTCTGCCTTTTAAACCTGGGTATCCTAAGAAAGACTGAACAACTCTTCTTAAAATTCATACATCCTTGGTGGATTGCTCTATAGTTGCAGCGTGTATGGATCCATATGTTTCAGGCCACTACGGGGATTGTCTCTCGACTATAGGTCGCCATGGTGTGCACACGCTTGTCTTTTGCACCCAAGAAGCTATCAATTAACTTAAATGAATGTGAATGCATAGAATGTGAATGAAATAAATGTGAATTAATCAAATGTAAATGAAGTGAATGTGGCTCAAAAGTGTGTTGATTGTGGCTATTGAACCACCCCTACATATTATGAAATATGTGAGCGACTACCATGACAAGTTATATGAATGCACTTATGCATCATGATATCATAGTGATTATGTTTCTTTGCATGTTGAACTTCATATTTGAGCCCTTACCCTAGAGGGTTAGAGAATTAAATGGTTTATCATCGTGAAGGCTTAGCCTTCTATTTTTTATTTTTTTTCAGGTATTGACAAACCTGGGGCAGCAGATTTATCAGATGGCTCAGCTCAGATCCTACTTGGGAAATTATGGGTTGTATAGTCATGCTGATGCGTCATGTTTTGTGTCATCTCATATGGATGTATTATATTGAAAAAAAAATGAAGATTAAGGGTCAAAAATTGGGGTGTGACACCTTCTCCCACATGTTTCAGGATCCACCACTGGTCTATTCTCGACGATCTACTTCTATCTATTCTCAAAAGCCTATTTCTACTCATAGTCCATGTTATCATCCGAAATTTTTCCAAAAAAAATATTGTATTTTATTTTCACCCAAACAAAATTTTTAGTTATTTGGATTTAAATTTCAGATCTTAAACCTAATCCTAGACCCGAAAAAATTCACGACTATTCAATCCAAAATGAATATCTAAACCCTTGTTTGAACCCAAATACAAAATTCAAATTCAAAACCCAACTTTAGACGTGAGATTCAAATCCAAAATCCAATTCTTGGATCCGAATTAGATCCAAAACCCAAGTTTAAATCCAAATCAAGAAATTCAAACTCAAATTCCAAAGCCGAGATCCAAATGCTATTGAGCGTCGGGCGCGCGTACATGGACCTTTGTTTGTTTTATGTTTTATTTTTGCACCAAGATATGCTTTTGAGCTTAAACCACTCATTAGAACGTGTAAGCGACCAATTGAACACAATCCGGGTTTAAAACGAGTCCATAATCACTCAAAATGGAGTCAGCCCCATTTCTAACAAAAAAAATAATTTGATCCCCTTTAAATACATGATTCATTTAATAATTCCCTTGAAGGCCAGGTGGAGGCATCTCGCCCTTCCCTCGTTTACGCCTGGTCGCAAGCGCATCATGCGCGCACTCACGTGCTTGCAAGCTCACAAGCGCGCAAGCGCTGTCGCTCACACGCTCGAGTTGAGGCAATTGCGAGCGCTCGCATCAAGCACTGTCGCGAGCACTTGCGTCGAGCCCTCATGTAATGCAAGCGTGTTCGCACGACGCATTTTGACCGTGCGTGGCAGCGGGTTGCCGGGACAGGGCCTGCGCCAAAAACTCTCTTTGGAGACGGTTTTGGCCTCTTTAGGTGAGCAATAGATTTGCTCACGCCTCCAATGGGTGTTTGAAGGCTAATGGCCAATCCCACTTAGTCAAAGTTTATTTAAAAAAAATGAAATCATTCAAAAATGTTTGAAACTTGAAAATCTTGTTAAATTAAAAAGATTTTGAATTTTGAATTTTGACTCCAAAACTCCTTATAAATACCCCTACAATTTTTTTACTTGAGCATGGCTAACCATTGGGAAAATTTCTAATGATTCTTCACTTGAAGATTTGACTCTTGTTTCTTCTTCTTTTCCTCTTCTTTTTCTTTAAGTTCCAACTCTCTTGAAGAGTAATTCTTATTCCATTTTCATTTTGTGTTTTCCCTTGCCACTCCCCATGGCCATGCAAGAACAAATGATTTCTTATCCGGAATCAAGAGCTACATCTTGAGTGCACCGAGAGTATGAGCAAGGCGAAATAAATTCTATTTCATCATTTATTTCAAAAAATATGCTTGTTATGTTGCTTTACTCATCATTTATGCTTGAAATGATATTCATACTTTACATATTAATTTTCCTTAATTGATGAGCAAATGTATGACAATAATGAGTGTTTGGGTTGAAATTTCTTCATTCTTGTGTTGATTTTTGAAGTTGGGACTTGTCCAACCCGAGAAAGCACTTTAAGAATTTGTACATGTTAATATGTATTTTTCATGTCATTCTCACGCTTAGTTTCTTTCTTAATCACCCGATTAGGTACCTCAATGAGTGTTTTCCTACGTCGCTCTTCATTTTATGTATGTTTGGTTTTCTTTCATACCCAACGGTGGAAGGAATATATTATCTTGTAGCCAACAAACTAATAATGCTTTTCATGTTCACATACAAAAATATTTAGAATCATATTTTCCAAAATATTTTTGAAAGCAAAAACTCCCTCTAATGCGGCCTTGGAGACTTAGCTTAGGTTCTTGCATGAGTCCAAGTTTCTCTCTCACCTACATAAAATTTGAAGTCAGATATTTTTAAATCATTTCTTGATTTCAACTCTCATGAAGTCGTATACATATATACATGCTATATACCCATACATGTACATGAATATTTCTCTTTGTCCTTCTCTCTTTATTTAACATATTCTTTTACAAACTCTCATATATACGTATATCTCATTATAAAATCTCTCTCTTTTTAAAACTCTCTTCTATTTTCTATTTGATTTAAACCTGCTTTTTACAAGCTTTTATATATGTATCTATATGTATATATATACATTTATATATGTATATATATAATTATGTATATGAATACGTATCTCTCTCTCTCTCTTTTTCTATATCTCTTGTGATCAAGTCTTTCATCTTTTTCAACCTTTTGAATATTTTTCTCTCAAGATATTTTCATTTGTCAGCTTCATCAAGACCAAAATTCAACTCAACATTGGAATCATGCTTGATGGTCTACAACCCCATTCTATTTTAAAAACTTTTATATTTTCATAACAATATTTATGACAATCTTATAAATAAAAAAAACAAAAAAACTTATATGTACATAGTGGTATGAATACTTTAAAATGAATGTCATGATAAGAATGAATAATTTCATTTTAATCATATAGGATCAATGCATTCATACATTCACATTCACTTAATATTACAAATGATCACAAGTACATCTCTAAAATAACTTAAGCAAGATGAGATAGAGCTCTAATTAGGTAGTAACCAAATTAAAGCAAAACCTTAAACCTACTTAAAGTCTTAAGAGAACACCAAATTAATTTTCAAAAGACGATCTTCAAATGTTTCCAAACAATATTTGTAAAGATTTCTCAATTCACTATTTTCCAAATCAAAATGTTTTATACCCTCAAATGATTTTTCAAAACTTTTTCAAAAATTTAAAATATCAAATCTTTAACACTTTCCAAAACACCACACCACATTTAGAATGAAAAAAATGTTCAAGCAAAAACAAAATGTATCAATAATAAACATAGCCTTTGGATTGATTACCTCCAGTAAAGGCACAGGGAACGGTCAATCCTCGTACCGATGGGCGAGTCCCTTTCTCTCTTATTTTAAAACAAAACATCATTTTTTTGAAGCAATTCAAAACCAAATATTTTCTAGAAATGCGAACAACCCCTCATTGTCATCTCATGCTGAGGTAAGTCCCTCTATTGCACCTAAGGATACTTGATTGAGCATGATCATTTTAGAGAAGCTTCACTTAGTGATGATGACTTGCCTATTGCCCTACACAAAGGCACTAGACAGGACACTTGCATCCCATCTCAAAGTTTATCACTGTAGATAGACTTGACAAAAATATACAATGTTTATTTCAGCCTTAAATATCATGTCCATTCTGATATGTCATCAATAACTTTTTTTTATCCTAATGTAGGCAATGCAAGTAGAGATGAATGATTTACTTTTTGAGGTACATGGGAAATAGATTTTCCTCTGTCTGATGCAGACATAATTGGCTATAATGGGTCTAACCTATCAAATATCTCTCAGATGACTCGGTTGAGAGTGTAAGGCTTGTTTGATTGCAAAGGGATGTACTCAAACTTATAGTGTGGCCTTTTTTGATACCTCTTTTGTTGCCCAACTAGGGACTATATGGTTGGTTGTTGTAGTCATGCATTATAGATGGAGTCTCTCTCAGTTAGATGTCAAAACTGTGTTTCTCTAAGGTGATTTGATTGAGACAATCAACATGCAGCAGCCACCTAGCTTCACTGATAGGGAGAGCGTGGAAAAAAAGTCATATATTGTCTTAAGCAATGCCCAAGACCGTGGCTTCAAAAGTTCTATGAAGTGATGTTTGTTGTTGGTTTTCAGTGATCTCCATCTGACCACTCATCGTTTATTAAGAAGAGACTAAAGAGCATTGTGGTGATGGTAGTATATGTTGATGATATTATTCTTATAGGTGACTCTAAAAAAAATAATACTTAAACCAAGATGTACTTACAAAAGCACTTTGTTAACAACAATCTTATCCCATTTAGATATTTCTTGGGGATAAAGGTAGTAAGGAATAAGAAAGGCATGGTACTCTCACAATATAAGCCTTCATTAAAGCATCTAATCAAACTGGTGATTAGCAGGATAAATAACTGAAATTCCACATTGATTCTTTCATTTAAACACAATAGAGAGCCAAGAGAGAGAGAGAGACCTTTGGTCGCCCTTTTGTCCCTGTTGATGATGTCCTACCCAAGCCTCCTTCCTGCATACCCTTGAAAATTTCCCAATTTCCACCTTCCTCTCTTGTGCTTCCTAAGTTATTCATCCATGTGGCTAGGACCCTAGGATAATGCCTGAAAGCATTCGGCATTTAACGCTATACTATTATTTTTGCCTCTTCAAATATCTATTCAGCAGTCGATGAAGCTTTGACTGTGCAGCACATTCAAAACAAAAGCAGCAGTTCAGCACATACGTGAATAACGAGCAGCTTGGAAGAAACGGACTAAGAGCAATAAAAACAATACACAATAAAAAAAAAAAAAAAAGAGGACACGATTTCTGGCTGTAATAAGTAATGTAGCAAACAGTCTTATCCATGATCAGTCCATGGCCGCAAGTTTATGTACCTTGGAAATCAGAAAAAAAAAATGAAACTTAAATCACTGACAGAAGATAAACCAGTGATCGACAGAAATTTAGGGGAAATATAGTAGCAAGAATCCTCCAAATTTGCAAGCATTAGTTAGAAAGAAATATTTATCGCACTGTCACTGTCATTGTTCCTCACAACCATCAGCGGCTCTTTTGCCACCATCTATGGCCACCAACTGGACCTTCACCATCTACCAGCAGCTCCTCCATTGCCATACAAATCTGAAGATCATAAAAATGAAATGAATTCCTAAGAGAGGTTGAGAGGAGTAGGGACTCGGGAGAGAGAGAGAGGGAGGGACAGAGAGCACCTGAGCCACAAATAGAAGCACAAAACCTTTGGAACCAACGGTGCAGGGGCGCGGAAGGGGGGGGGGGCGCCTAAGCCGTGGCCCCACCCTAGCTAACTAAAAAGAAAAATTACATTCAAAAATTTGAAAATCTTTAGTAGTCTAATGTATTTTTTGTATTTTAATTTAGTTTTGTTCTACCCGGATAAATTCGTTGGACCGTTTGGTCCGATTAAACGACCATTTAGTAATGTCGACAGTTGGCAGCAGGTACTGCAATAAGAGGCTATACCTGTGAGTTATATCGCCGGTATCGATTTCATTCACCAGGACACCATATTTCTGGGGGAGTATTGAGAGGCACATTAGTAACCAACATCATACACATTCAATTGTTAGACTATCGTGAGTTGGTGTAAGTTAGACTGTATGAAAACATGTGAATTACTTCAACTGAACTGAACTAAGAATGGTCGAATTGTTGAGTCGTATTGGATCTGGACCCACTATAACAACCCTGTATCAATATGAATAAGTGACTAAAACTGACTAATCGTGTGAGATGTATAAATGACAGTGTCCCTTGACGAGGACACATTATAGTTTTCATTGCCTTGGGTAAAGTTGGTCTTTCTCAGCCACCATCATAGCCTACTGTGTACCCTCAGTACGAGAGGATGGCTGAGGAGAGAACCAGCACTGTTGCAGGTATGACCGCCACGGATTGTTTCACGGTGATCCCCAACTCAGGTTTGTCTTATGAAAAGTTTTTTATCTTTGTTGCATCTGATTTGTGGCACGCCCCAACACTGGGTTATGGGCCTACATTCTCTTGCCGTTGTGCAAGTCTTCCCCATGAGTTGAGATGGCCAGCTTCTGTACAGGTCAACCTCCAGGGGCGTTTAGTCTCTGCTGTTGGGCAGAGGGTCGATTAGCAGATGCAGAAGCGTGGTTGGCCCTTCCCTCGAGTCTGCTGCATCTGGTTGTTATCGGTCGGCACTATCCGCTGTCTGCTCGTGAGTTACAATGTTTTCCCCCTCTCGTAGAGCGGTCGTCATCTCACTGTCAAGCAAGACGACTGTCCATCTACAACGCGTCCGGTCGGTTCTATGTCACTACCGTTTGGCAGGACACGGGTTGGCCGACCCGCATGGTCACCGGCATCCAGCAAATCGCTGGTGACTTCCAACCTAAAAAAAGAGACGGGGTTTCGGCAGAGAGTAGAAGGCGTTGAGGGTGAGTGACGCTCTGCCAGAATCCCCTTTCGGCCGACCTTTAAGGCGGTGCAATGGGCATGAGACAATCGATTGGCTGCCTTTCTCCCGCGTGGTCACCGCCATCCGGCGAATTGCCGGTGTCCCATGTTGGGATTTCTTCATTTGGATAGTCCTGCGTTGATACGAGTTCATATCCGTTTCGGACCCTTAAGTATAAATACTATTGTCTTGTGATGGTGTGAGACACATCAAGTTTTTACCGTCTGGGTAATCGGTCCTCTTAGCCATACGTGAATTGTCTGTCCCTATCACTGGGCTGCTATGGCTGAGGAGAGAAACCCATTGCCGCCGCCGCCACCGCCGCTGGGAAACGATTCTACGGGGACTGTAGCCGTTCTTCCCACAGCCGCCGACATTCAGTCGGCGGTTGCCTCTACACGTTCTTCTTTCGCCCTTTATGAAACACATGAATCATGAACGTTTCTTTTGAATTTCTGCATTTTCGTTTGTGCGCTATCTAGATTTCTAGCAAAGCTCCAACAATGGGTTATGGGCCCACTCCACGATTCCTCTGCGCGAATCTCCCCTTTGCATTATGTTTTCACGCAAAAGGAATAGGGCAGAAACGTGGAAGAAGTGGAAAGGGAAAGGGGAAGGCATTGGCCTTCCATTGAAGGGCGTCGTTGGGAAGGGAGGCCACCGGTGGTTTCGCCAACGCCGGACGGGGTCGTTAGATCCTCCAGAGCCCATCCTAACCCAAGGGAGGCTTGCCGGTGGCTTCTCCCGCCGCAGTTGCAGACGCCCTAATTTGAAGAAAGGGGAAAATCGGGAAAAGGTGCGGGAGAAAGGGCAAGCGCCCATCTTCGCATGGGTTTTGGTCCATCGGGTTCGCCGGCGCCGGACGGGACTGTGCGACCCTCCCGCGCCCATTCTTAGCCAGTCGGAGATGGATCGCCGTTCCCTGTCGTTCGGTGCTTAGCAGGGAGCGGCGGTTTTTCGATGGCTGAAACCGCCCGCTCGGTCGAGCGGGAGACGATCGAGCGGGCGGCGGTTTCGCGTGAGTGAAACCGCTCGCTCGGTCGAGCGGGAGGCTGGTCGGACCCGGGTTGGGTCAATCCTGACCCGATCCGGATCCATAAAGTTAAAAAAAGAAAGAAAAAAAACGTTTTCCTTTGCCGCTCGACTTACGCCCGCCCGCTTTGATTTTAAACATTTTGGATCGGGTCGGGTCCTGTCGACCCCGATCCGTATCCATTTGGTCTGATTTTATAAACAGAACCGATTCGGTTCGTTTCGAAACCGATACGGTCCGTTTCAGGACCGGTTCAGGCTTTTGGGGACCGATTCAGACTATTTTGGGACCGGTTCGGCCATTTTAGGACCGATTCGAATCTTTTTAAACCGGTTCAGTTTATTTTCAAACCGGTTCATTCAGTTTTAGAACCGGTTTTGGGCCTTTTCGAACCGATTCAGAGTTGTTTGAGACTGGTTCTTTTTCTTTTCGGATCGGTTCATCTAGTTTTCTACCGGTTCGGTCCATTTAGGACTGATACGGGACCGGTTCTAAGCTAGAGGAAGCTGGTATATGTGTTTGTATGCCCATTTAAGGTGTTTAATGGATTGGTTTGATCATTTTAGATCGATACAGGACCGATTCATTATGTTTTATGGTGCTTTAATGAATAATTTAGATAGCATTAAGTTGATTATGCAGAAATGATTCATGAGATTCGTGTATTTCATTTTAAATGTGTTACTGTGACATATTATATTTTTGTATCATGTTTTGTTTAAGATTATGCTAAGGTTAAATTTTATTGCATGATCATAAAGTTGTACGATAACGCTAATGTAAGGAGCCTATGATTAGTTAATTCATGTTATACCTCACCAAAGTGACTACGCATGATTTAAAGGCACATTAGTGTTTCATGTTGTACTTATTCTCATTTGAAGTAGCATAATTACCCAAAGATAGTGTGTTGTGTTCAGGAGAATAAGTAGAGTAAAATAGGAAAATAGATCCTTACATAGTTTTGTCATTTTACACCCAAAGGTGTTATGTTTAACTATAGTTTGGATTTACATTTCTTAGTTTTACTAGATAAAGTTAAGACGGAATACATGTGCGTATTAGGTATATTACCAAAGTAGTATCCTAATGACCCCTGGTATTTGTCTTGGAAATAGTAGACATAAAGAGCCTTTATTTGGTTTACTGTTCCATATGGTTTGTCTCATATAATGCATGTCAACTTATATATGTCTTTTATCGTCTGCAGTGACTGGATCTATTTATTTTAATGGCTCAAATTCTATCCCTTTACTTGATGATTCAAATTATGCTGAATGGAAAGAAAATGTTGTGTTTACATTGGGGTATATGGATCTAGATATGGCTTTGAGGCGACCTGAGCCACCACCTCTTACACCAGAAAGTACACATAATGAAATAGTGTATTTTGACAAGTGGGAGCGTTCTAACCGACTAAGCTTATTGCTTTTGCAATCAAGGGTCGCTAAGAACATACGTGGTGCTATCCCACCTTGTAGATCGGTGAGAGAGTTCTTGGATACAGTTGTGGCTCAGTTTGTTAGTTCTCATAAAGCCAGAGCCAGTACCCTAATGTCAAAGTTAATATCTATGAAATATCAAGGAGGGGGTAACATTCGCCAGCATATGTTAGAAATGAGGAACATTGCTTCTCAATTGAATGACATGAAGTTGGCTATTTCTGAATCATTCTTGGTATTCTTTACTTTGACCTATTTACGAGCTGAATACACACCTTTTAAGATCAGTTACAACACACATAATACTGAATGGACATTCAATGAATTGATGTCTAAGTGTGTTGAAGAGAAGGAAAGAATGAAGGGTGAGAAGTTGCAAAGTGCACATATGGTTTCTCACTCTGGGGCTGGTAAAGTTGGCATAAAGAAAAGTTTAATGAAAAGGAGTGCCAAGAAGAAGTCAACAGGACAAACTGCTTCTCAAACTGCGCAGAGTAACTTAGCCCCTATAAAGTGTTTCTTTTGCAAGAAAAAGAGGCATAAGAAGTCAGACTGCATCAAGTACAAGAATTGGTTAGAGAAGAAAGGTAACATGTCATTTGTTTCACTTGAAAGTAATATGTTACATGTTCCTATTAATAGCTGGTGGATTGACTCTGGTGCTACTGTGCATATTGCCAATAATTTACAGGACTTTCTGAGCAAAAGGGAACCAACACTACATGAGAGGAGCATTTTCTCAGGAAACAAAATGCGCTCACATGTGAAAGCTGTAGGAGAATGCCAGATTAGGCTTGATACTGGCTTTGTTTTGGATCTTCATGATGTTTTCTTTGTTCCATCATATAGTAGAAACTTAATTTCTGTATCAAGACTGGACAAATTTGATTTCTGTTTAAAGTTTGAAAATTCAAAAATGTTGATTTATAAAGATCTTGTTGAAATTGGTTCTGCTATATTGTGTGATGGTTTATACAAGTTGAATGTGAAGATCCAATCTCCTGAATCGTTGGTTTCTAGTCATAATATATTTGGCAATAAGCGTAGTACCATAAAGGATGATTCATACATGCTATGGCACCGCCGTTTGGGTCATATCTCTGAAAAGAGAATAAGGAGACTCATAAATGAAGGGATCTTACGATCTCTTGATTTTACAGATAACGACATATGTGTAGATTGCATAAAGGCAAAGCAAACTAACATATATAAAGAAGGTGTCGAGCGATGTACTGAAAAGTTAGGAATTGTTCACACAGATGTTTGTGGACCTTTTTCTCATTGTTACACAGGCGAAAAGTATTTTGTCACCTTTATAGATGACTATTCTCGGTATTTGTATCTCTACTTAATCTTTGAAAAAACCGATGTGTGTCAAGTTTTCAAAGACTACAAAGAAAGAAGTAGAGAAACAAACCGGTGAGGTTATCAAGATAGTCAGATCAGATAGAGGTGGTGAATATTATGGTAGATTTCAATCTAATCCAGACATGGCACATTGGAAGGCCGTAAAGAGAGTCATGCGGTACTTGCAAGGGACAAAAGATTACATGTTGACATATCGCAAGGTGGACCATTTAGAAGTGATTGGCTATTCTGATGCCGATCTTGGAGGATGTACCGATAGTAGAAAGTCTACTACTGGTTTTGTTTTCCTTCTATCAGGAGGTGTCATCTCATGGGGAAGCAAAAAGCAGACTGTGACTGCTGCTCACACCATGGAAGCATAATTCATTGCATTATATGAGACTACATCACAGGCAATTTGGATAAAGAACTTCATTTCACAGCTCAAGATAGTAGAATCTATTGATAGACCACTTAAGGTTCACTCTGATAATGAAGCTGCAGTGTCCTTTTCCAACAACAACAAAAGTACTACTTCTTGTAAACATATGGAACTTAAGTATTTTGTTGTTAAGGAAAGGACAGAGAATCAACTAGTGTGTATTCAACACATTGAGACTACAAATATGGTTGCAGATCCTCTTACTAAAGCGCTAGCATCTGGTATGTTCTTTGAACATGTTAAGAGGATGGGTTTGTGTAGTTCAATGTAAACACACTATTATACAAACATTTATGAATGTGATCACATACAGTTTGTTGATTCTCATTAAGTTTGTTGTCTATTTATTTTGTATTCTCATTTGTTTGTTGAGAAGTTCTGTAAGGCAACAAGGTGGGACCTTGGAATGGATTTTAAGGCTAATCCATTCATTTTGTTTACCCTTGATATCGACTTGGACTAGTGGGAGATTGTTGAGATTTTCTCATCTGGATAGTCCTGCGTCGATACAGGTCCATATCCGTTTCGGACCCTTAAGTATAAATACTCGTGTCTTGTGATGGTGTGAGACACATCAAGTTTTTACCGTCTGGGTAATCGGTCCCCTTAGCCATACGTGAATTGTCTCTCCCCATCACTGGGCTGCTATGGCTGAGGAGAGAAACCCATTGCTGCCGCCGCCACCGCCGCCGCCAATGCCGCTGAGAAACGACTCTACGGGGACTGTAGCCGTTCTTCCCACAGCCGCCGACATTCAGTCGGCGGTCTCCTCTACATGTTCTTCTTTCGCCCTTTATGAAACACATGAATCATGAACGTTTCTTTCGAATTTCTGCATTTTCGTTTGTGCGCTATCTAGATTTCTAGCAAAGCTCCAACATCCCACACAGAAAAAATAAAAGGAAACAGTCACCTTTGCCCCCTCTGTTTACCGTCCATGCGCCCCTCAATAAGGACGTCATTAAAAGCTATGGGTCGCCGGCATTTGCTGATGACCAACCTCTCCCAACTCTATTCGGAAGCTCCAACAGGCATCATGGAAAAGCCGGCAAGAGTATTGCCAACCATCCATCACTGGGCATGCAGGGTTATCATCGGAGCTTTGTCGTTGCCGCTGCTTGTTCTAGATGCTATGGGGTGACTGGTGGAGGTGTTGGCCAGGTTGCCTAGTCGTCGACGATGGCCACTGGCGGTGAGCTCCCTGGGTTGGGGAGAAAGATGGTTTGTTGGGAAAGAGAGAAAGAAAAAAGGGTAAGGGTGGTCGATACGTGTTAAAAAGAAAAAATATTTTTTATTGAACCAGTTCAAAACTTTGAAACCAATTTGAGCCATTTTTTAAACCTCTTTGAATGCCTTGTAACTGGTTTGTGTATCTTTTTAAAGTAGTTTGTGAGGTGTGTGGCCGGTTCAGAGATAATACCGACAGGTTCAGTCCATTTGGACTAATACAGACTGATTTATTTGATTTTATGAATAGTGTGCAGCTCTTGTGAACTAGTACAATATATTTTGGACTGATAGAGAGCTGATTCGAGGCGTTAAGGGAAAAATTCCGGCATTCTGAATAATTTTAAAGCACTAAAGCTGCAAAAAATTTCATGGCTATGATTCATTTGTTTATTTGATGTTGTTTATGTTGTGTCATGCCTGAATTGAATGATTTCATGTTAAGTATATCAAGAAACTGAAATGTTGATATTTGGGATGGTAAGACTTTAATTGAATCACCTTTAATCCCACAAAAGTGGGTAAACATGGTTTAATTGAGAATTATTTTCATTATAAAGAAAAAATGACATTTAAATTGTGCTTAGACTCATATGAAATGATTGTGCTAGCCAAAGGTAGTCTGCCATGTTCAAGAAAATGAGAAGGATAAAATAGAGAAGATTGGCTTTTCAAAATTTTAATTAGTTGCACCTAAATGTTTTCTGCTTTTATTATTGTTGTGCTTGATTTTTCTAGTTTTGCTAAATCTAGTTAAGGCAAAATACGTGTGCATGTTAGGCGTATCACCAAAGTGATATATTAATGAGCTTTGGAAATTATAAACATTAAGGAGCTTGTAGTTTACTTTTTCATTTTATTGTTTCATGTAATGCATGTCAACTTATGAATGTCTTTTATTCTTTGCCGTTTGATGGTCTGGAAAAAAATTTCTGGAAATATATTGCTGGAAATATAGGAAATGGAAAAATGGAATGAGAAAAAAAATTTCGATTCCAATTTTGGTGTGTGTGTATGACTCAGAAATATATTTCCAATTCTATATTTCTAAGTTTGATAGTACAGAAATATATTTCCAGAAATTTAATTCTTAGTTTGATAATAAGGAAACATTTATCCAGATTTACAAAAATATGGCAACAACATGGTTATGCATGTATGGACGTATAAACCGGATATACTCGCCCACACAATCGATTAGAACAATTCAATGTATTATTATTAATTTTTTTATTTATTCCACATTTACCTAATTTTCAAGATATTTTTAATTTATTAAAAAATTTCTCGAGATTTTTCCAAGATACATAATTTTGTCATATTATACCCAAGAAATAACTCGCCGTACATACTCGTCACTTGACATTTGTCACCGATCACCTCACCTTGCAGCAACTCACAGTTTGTCAAATACTATAACGAATGTTAGGTGAAGATCCCATAAAACCTGGTCAAAAACCCACATACAACCAAAGTAGGTGGATCCTAGAGAAGAACGATATGGCAAGGTGCAGAATGCTGAAGTCTTATGAATCACTATCCTAACTCTCAACATACACCAATTATCAACAACACCAACACCCTCAGTTGATAGAAACTATCAAAAACTGAAATCAAATGTGAATAAAAATCATGCCATGCCAGATCCGATCCACCTGTGTCAGATCTGAATGTAACAGAACCATAACAAAAACGGCTCTGATCTCCACTGCAAGCAGCCAACGACCGTAGCTGCAGTGCCAAGAAAATTGTAGTTGACATCAGACCAACCACCAACAGCATGATAAAAAAAATTGAATCAATCTGGCGTCAAGTCCATCACAATTTCAACACTTTGCCCATATCATCACACGAAATCAAAAATCATGTATTCCTATTCTTGGCAATTGAAATTCAGATTAATGAAGCATCAACTGCACACAGGAAAAGCAGCTCAAATTACAATGGGAGGTCATGCGTCAGTCACCCATACATGGCACATGTTGCCAAAGCTCAACACAAAATACCAACACCCAATAATTGCTGCTCACCTCATTTGCAACTTTTTCAAGCCTGAGGGGCACATGTAGGCCATCTTCTGGAATGTCATCAAAAGCAACTGTAATTGACATCAACAACAAAGCGCAATGATAGCACGACAAAGCGAATAAAGACCACACAAACCACATACATAAAGAAGGATCATATCATTGTTCCCATCAGTGATAAAATATTAAACAAACCACATACATAGTCCCATCAGTGTTAAAATATTTACAAATTCCCATCAGTGTTCAGTGTTCAGAAGAGCTTCAACGTTCAATAGAAAGCCAAGTGCATGTCTCGAGTATTCAAAGAAGCAAATACATATGCAGTGTCTCTGCGCCATAACAAAACAAAAAAACTGAAACTGAATCAAATTTTCCCCTTGCACGACCTTTAAACATACGTCAGACTGATGTCGGTGCTTCATCTTCAACCAGTCCTGAAAACATAAACATAAACAACACATTTCCACTGAGATTAAAGCGTAAAAATCATTTATTCTAAGTACAATAACTAACAACGATAGAACATAAACAAAACAAACATTTGCCTAACTATGGATGGCAACATAATAGTTTATGTGTGTGATAAGTTAATCTGCACCTACGATTTTGAAAATCCGTAAACATTTGAGATGTTATTGTAGTCCGCAGATCATTATTCGCTCCTCGATGATCACTTTGACTCGTACTTTCATCCTCGTTTACAAACGATGTGCATGATGGCCATCCTTCTGTTGTTGTTTTACTCAGGAAAGTTTTGAGATTTTCCAAAAAAAAAGAACAAGAAAAAAAAATCACAAAAAATAGGCTAAAATAAAACAAATGAACAGCTGAAATGAAGGCATTAGACATCTAAGTTAAAAGGACTAATTGAGTTAGAATTTGCTAATTAAGCAAGTAACATGCTAGTTGCATAACAATAACAATTAGCACTAAATGAGTTAGAATTTGCTAATTAAGCAATCTTCACTTTAGTTGTATGACAATAACAAAATTAATAAATAAGTGAGCATCTAACAAGTAACATGTAATTATAACAGTCAGACCAAACCATGTAAGAAAAAGTTAACATAACTCGTCCGACTCTTCTTTGACAAACAGATAAAGCCAAACCAGGTGCATCATTTTTGTTCCTGGTACATCTACAACCATAGCAATCTGAAAAATGTCTTGATGAGCAACCCATCGATCTGAAGCTGCAATTGAACGCAACCCCATCAATCTGAAGCTGCTCAAAGGGCAACAGCTAAGTTGAAGGCTTAATTCTGCAAAATGCATGAAAGAGAACGTGAAGGCATGACCAAAATCATGCCAAAAAAAATCTAGTAGAACAGAACTGATATGAGCAAACCCATTTTAAGTCCAACTGAAACCCAAAATGAAGCCCAGCACAAATCTATTTTGAAATCTAATCCCCAGGCTCAGTTCCAAACTTTAAATTTCAAAATTTAAAGTTCAGTTGACGAATTAATCTCAAAACAACAGTGATAGTAATGTAACTCAGTACATAAACTCAGAGTTTCTTCTTCCTCGTAAGTCGTGAGGGAGTCTGATGTTCCAAACATGAAGAGACCAAAGAAATTGGAAGAGACTAAAGATGTTGCAAAGTTGAACTTTTGCAGTTAGAAAAGCTCACACAAGCAGTCGTGCAATGCTATTCTAAATCATTGTTCATCAAAGTAGAAATCGGAAAAGCATAGCTCTAAAAAGATAGTTGGGTGGCGGTTTTGCTGAACTTTACTGTGCAAAGATTGACTTCTGTGATCAGAGGTGTCACACCTGTGACTCGCCAGAAATACGCTTAACCCCAATCCCAAAACCAAACCCCCAAAATCGAAACCCAAGAAATGGAACCATGAAACATTAGAAACCCAAAACAGCAAGGAAGGAAGAAATGTAGAACGGAAAACGGCCAGCGAACTCGAAACCATTCTCAATAGCAAAACAAAATCAAAGGGCATACGAAGAGCAAGACGGCCGAGCGATTTCTTACCTGACACGCAGCCGCTGATATGCTAGAGAGTTTGAGAAGCAGGTCGGATGAGTTGCCGGAGTAGTATGTCGCGGGAGGCCAAAACTAGCTGCAGATTTGTCGCTCGCGCAGTGGCATCGCGGGGAGAGAGATCTGCGAAAGCAGGGATCGAGGGCAGAGGAGAGCCTCTCCAATAGGTCGATTTGGTTGATGATCGCAGTCTGATGCGGAGAGGGAGAGGAGGCACACGAGGGAGTCTACGGGTGCGTCGACGAGAAAGAAGAGGGAGCGGCTGCGGCACAGGAAGGAAAAGAAGAAACGCAAAGACGTGCTCCCGTGCCCTAACGGCCAAAAATATAATTCCAGAAAAAAATCTCCGTCTCTCCAGACGGAAATTTTTTTCCAGGAAAAATTTCCCGAATTCGACTTCAACGGTCGAAAAAAACTTTCCATGTTTGATACGATGGAAAAAATTCAAATATTTGAATTTTTTTTCCAGGTGAATAGTGTTTTTCCGGCGCATCAAATGCCCCCTAATAGATCAAATTACAATACATGGTAAGAAATTATGATGTTCACTTTAAGGTATATAGAACTAAATCTGACATTGTGAGGAGTATGCAGCTCTTACACCTCAAATTACACATGAGGAAAAAGTGTTCTTTGAAAAATGGGAGCATTCTAATCGACTCAGTTTGTTGTTTTCACAATTTAGAGTAGCAAGATGCATATGAGGTGCAACCCCACAATGTAGAACAGTGAAAGAGTTTTTTGATACCATTGAGGCACAATTTGTCAACTCCAGTAAAGCTAGAGCCAACATCTTGATGTCTAAATTGATATTTATGAAGTACACTATTGGAAGTAATATTCGTTAGTACATCATGGAAATGAGAAACATAGTGACTCAACTAAATGACCTGTCGTTAATAATATCATACTCTTTCTTAACGTATTTCATTTTGGCATCTCTACCATCAGAATATGTACTGTCTAAAATCTCTTACAACATGCATGATGATTCAATGGACAATTAATGAACTTTTGCCCAAGTGTGTTGAGGAAGAAGAAAGACTATGGGGTGCATCTCACCAAGACTCCATAAAGGTTGGACCCAAAAGAAAGGTTATGAAAAAGAATGCGAGGAAGAAATCATCATGAGAAGGCTCTTCTCAAACCAAGCAGAACTTCTTTTGTTGGAAGAAATGACAGAGACATATGGATTGTATGAAATGCAAGAAGTTGTTGGAAAAGCAATGTAATTTGTCATTTGTTTCTCATGAATGTAATTTATTACATGTTCTCATGAATAGCTGGCAGATTGACTCAAGTGTTAATAGTACCTATTGCTAATGTTTTGCAAGACTTTCTGAGCAACAACATATAAAAGGAACATCTTTTCAAGAAACATAATGTGTGTTCATGATGTATCTTTTGTACCATCATATAGTAAGAACCTCATATTTGTATCAATATTAGACAGACTTGGATTTTGAATGAAGGTTGTAAATGTCAAAATGTATGTATATATATATATATATATAAAGATTCTGCTCAAATTGATTTTATTCTTCTATGTCACCTGAGTGCAGGTGTGAGTGGGGGTGGGGGTGCCGGCGCGGCACATCTCAAAAAATTTTGATGCGGCGGTGCGACGATTGTATTTTATTATATAATATATATGACAAAAAACTGTCTATAAACCATAAAATTATTAAATAACAAGATGAAAATTACAATTTGCTAATCATGATGTCATTATCAATCATCAATTCAACATTCAACAAGAAATATACTCTAGTTTTGAGTTCACAAAATCACAGTTCATACAGTCATACTTCATAGTCCATACATCAATACATATTACATCATCAATCAGAGTTGCGTTCCACTTCCACTTCCACAAATATCTTGATTTTCTTGATTGTTTCTAATGATATCATCATCATCAAACGCCTCAGAAGGAATAACAAGATCAAAAAAGTTCATGTTAGTAGTATATAAATTGCATTCTCCATCGAAATTAAATTCATCTAGATTTACATCCGAATATTGAGATGATCCACAACTGCATTTTATTAAAGACGAAAGTTAAACAATAAAAAATATGTACCACAAAAATATAAAAAATCTAATACAACATAAGAAATTGAACAAAACAAAACAACCTAATAAAGAAATACTTGTATTCCTTTTCTTTCCTTGAAAGAAAACGCAAATTAGAATACACATCATCCAAGTCCTTTGCATGTTGGTTAGTGAGCTTGTTCCTTTTAATGTTGTGTATATGACCATATATGCCCCGATTTCTTAAATAACACGATGATGTAACCGGTTGTGATAGTAACCTCAAAGCAAGTTTATGAAGCACGGGCATTGCTGATCCATAGGATGCCCACCAATCAAAAGAACTCAAGTCATCATCTTCTCTTCTGGTATAAGAATCAAAAAGTTTGTCCATACATGACATTTTTTGAGCATTTAATTCATTATCTAGATTTGAGAGTAACATGTCTAGGAGCTCCTTCAATCCATTTTTTAGTATAATATTTGGGACTTAAAGAATGAACCATGCAATGCAAGGGAGTAGTGCTTTTATCCCACCTTTCAACTAATATTATACTTATGCGATCAAAGAACTCTGACTTATCAAGTACAATATCTTTTTTTTTCTTTCTTAAAAACTATACATTGAATTTGTTCAATCATATCGTCTCACATTGCGTAAACTTTATGAGGCATAAGCTCATATTTATCAACAGCTCTCAACATGCACCAAATTGGCTCTGTAAAATCCAAAAAATAAGCAATTTTATCCCACCATTTATCTTCAAAAATAAGGTTTTTCATACTTTGAGCTTTAGCGTCATCTTCAACCCGATAAAAGCTCCACCTTCTACTAAACACCATTTGAATAAGTGCATCTCACACTCTTTGAATTATTTTCAAATGACAATTATTGAAGCAAACCGTGTCTCTGCAGCCTTTAACAATCTCAAATCATAATAACTACTAAAAAGAGACAATGCATGTTGATGATTAACGATGAAATTTCTAATATTTATTGCGAATCGGGAGGTATATATCATGATAATTTTCTATTTGCAAGCATAGTACAAGTCTTCTTCCAATATGGATTTCTAGCTACATTGAAAGGAATGCAGCTAAAATAGAAAAACTTAGCAATCACTTTATCTATTTATGCTCTTCTGCAAGAATCAAAACATGTCTCTATAGTCTTTTTTTTTATCAGAACTCTTAGGATTTGTCACAATAATACTTGTTTTCTTCTTGTTGTGGATTGCATCAGCACGAACTTGCAACCTCTTGAACTCTCGAGTTTTTTTTGTAGAAATTTTTTTACATCCTCGAATTCCATGACTTGACAACTTCAACAAATGTGCCTTAATTCTTGTGTAAGATCCTCCAAATGTACCTTCACAATATTTGTATACAAAATGCACATTTCCACCATCACTGCCTACATCATTAGTGACTGCTTTCATTTCTTTCCATAGTGATTGTTCTTCATATGCAAATGCTTCACCAGGTAGTGTAGAAGACTTTGAAACATCACTTTCATCCACATTCACACTACTTGAAGAACCTATTGCAGGTGAATCTGAAACAACTTCTTTTCCTTTCGTTCTGTTTATGGTTTTACCTTCAAAGTTCAAAATAAAAAATTTCAAATATAACAAATTTAAAATTCTAAGAATAGATAACAATATAGACTATATACTACGTAATTGCAACGTTTCTATATGAACCCATTGAATCTAAAAATTCTCGTTAGGGCAAAGCTTGAAGTTATTGAATTCCCACATTATTTAGATTGTTTATAATTTCAACAAAGAACCAAAAAAATCCAGTTTTACCAAAATAACATGGTCGTGATCATGATAAAGAGATTCTGAAATCAACCCAACAAATTACCGAATGAATCCAGCAGATAACAAAGACAAAGAAGTCACACAAGTAGGTAAACATGATCAGGTGGAACCAGCTACCAATGCAGCTGGAGCACCTACAGAGCCACCAACGTTACATCCGAAGATGAACACCAACTCCTAAGCTGTAAAACTCTGAAATTATTGATCATCTACATCTCAAATTATTCCAAAATGACCAAATTTCTCAAGTGTGTCGACCAATAAAACTGCCAAGAATCCAAAACCAAGATACAGGAACTTATGCTGGAAAGAATATATATATATATATATATATATATATATATATATATATATATATATATAGGGAATCCTATTTTTGTATTCCCCACGCAACCCTTTTATTCCCCCCTTTTCTCCTTTCCTTTCTTCTGCCTCTACAGATTGCCCATCGTTTTTACATTTTAATTTGTTCTTGTTTGTTCTTTGTTTTTACGAGAGATTTATTTCTTGTCTACAAAAACAGGGCTGATTTTCCTTGTAAAAGAAAACTAGGTGTATACTAAAATACCGAAAATAGCAAAATCGCAAGGATCGATCTACAGAATTCAAAATACGCTTTCTAATAGTCAGAAAGACTAACCTGAGGCTAGGTTGCCAGCTGTGGGAATAAACGGCAAAGGAATCGATGGCAAGCCACTGTTCGACTTCGACCGGCGGTGGGAGAGAGATAGGTGGATTGAACCAGACGCTGACAATAGAGAACCAGGCGCTGATAATAGAAAACGAGAAAACCCAAAAATGAAAAAAAAAAAAGAGAGAGCCAGACCAAACGAGAAAACCCAAAATTCCAAATATGCAAATGCAACACCATTCTCGAAACAGAAAACCGGGAGAGGGAGAGTGGGCAAGGGAGATTGCCATTTAACTCGAATGGAGGTCACCCTACAAGTTGCAATCGATGACTTCGTCGGCTCCACCCAATGCGACGTATAGAAGAGGGACGAAGAAGAAGAAGGGACGAAGAGGGATGAAGGTCGAGGAAGAGGGATGAAGGTCGAGGAAGAGGGAAGAAGAAGAAGAAAGGACAAAGAGGGAAAGGTCGAAGAAGAGGGAAAGGACCAAGAAGAGGGACTAAAAGAGAAAGGTCGAAGAAGAGGGAAAGGTCGACTTTGTTAAAAACTTAAAAAAAAAACCCTAAAAATTGGACCAAAGTAGACTTCGTCGCCTGCGGGTCTGAAAAAGACGATTTTAGCTGGGTGCGGCTGACTGCCCCCGACTCTTGTTTGACCCATTTGGGTGTGCACCGAGGGTGCACCTGCACCCACACCCGCACCTGCATCGCATTGATGTGGGTGTGAGACAAAAAAATGGCACACCCAAGTTTCATAGTTGTTCTTTTGTGCGATCTTTTAGATAAATTAAACATAAAACATTTGTTTCTAAATTTGAATTAACTAATACTAAATGTGGCATGATAAATAACTCTTATATGCTTTAAGATCCAGACTAGGTCATATATCTGGAAAGACAGAAAAGAGGTTTGTAAATGAAGGGATTTTAAAATCTCTAGACTTTACATATAAGAGTCTATGTGTTGATTACATAAAGACAAAACAAACCAACACACATAAGAATGTGTTAAAGGATGCAATAGCATATTAAAAATACTCCACACAGAGGTTTGTAGACTTTTTACTCCATGTTATAATGGAAAAAAATATTTTTTCACCTTTGTTGATGATTATTCATGGTATATGTATGTCTGTTTAATCTCTAAGAAATCAAACGTATGTCAGGTTTTTAAATAATTTAAGAAAGAAGTAGAGAACCATATCAATGAAGTAATCAAGATAGTTAGATCGGATAGATGTGGCAAATATTATGGCAGATTTATGAGATGGAACAATTGAAAGGGTCGTTAAGGCAATTTCTAAAAGAAGATGACATTGTACCTCAATATGCTATATATGGTTGTACCTACCAAAATGACATAGCAGAAAAAAAAGAAATTGTATGCTTAAAGAGTTATGTTAAATTTCTCTACTGGAGAAACTCTTAAAGCAGTAGTACATATTTTAAATAAACTCCATACTAAGTTGTACCCAAAACTCTGTATGAGTTATGGACAAGTAGGAAACTTCTTTCTCTTATTTGTACATATGGGGGTGTCATTTGAAGCTAAATTATATAACCCCCGCATAAAAGCCTTCGATCCTATAACAACTAGTGGTTTTTTTGTTGGTTATCTAGAAAGATCAAAATGATACATATTCTATTATCTATCCCATTCATCACATATTGTATAAACAAGTAAAGCTAAGTTCCTAGAATATGGTTTAGTTGGGCTGAATGCATTACAAAACCTCAAATTTGAGGAATTTCAGGATATAGAATATAAACCTACTGAAGAAAATACTAAAGGATTCGACTTTATGATATCTTATGATAATACATAAGTTGATCCATGATGTAGTGTACCAAAACAAATTGAACCAGTTGTGGATCATGCTGATGAGCAAGAACAAGGTGTACATCTTCAGGTTAAGTATGCATTGTTATTTGTTCAAAAATCCACTAGAATAAGAGAACTTGTGATTCCACTTGACTATGTAGTGTATCTATCAGAGTCTAAGTCTAATGATTTCATAAATATTGATGAAGATTCTTAAACATTTATGGAATCTATAAAAAGCAAGCAATACACATACATGATAATGTCATGAAAACAAAAGTTTGACTCTATGGCTAAGAACCACACATGAAGTCTTGTCAAGTTGCTTGAAGGAGTAAAACCTATATAATATAAATGTGTCTAGAAGACCAAAAGGGACTCCAAAACTAACATTGAAAGGCAAAGCAAGATTAGTTTCTAAAGGGCTCATCCAAATGGAGGGCATAGACTATCATGAAACGTATTGTCATGTCTCGACTAAAAAGTTAATGAGAATAGCTAGTACAATAGCCTTTTCTGCAAGCCTTTAGGATCTCATGTAAACCCCCCATGATGTTGTAAAGGGACAATATTAGGGAAAGCAGTGACTATGGATTCCCCTGTAAAGAGCTGGTGAGGGGAGACCTTCATGTTCGCTTTGGAGGGTGGGGTATCACGACCTTACTATCATTATTTATTTACACTATTCCTTGCTTCAATTCCATATGTGACTTTTTTTTGTATGTGGGACTCTATATCTTTTTACCCTAGTAGTTCATTTTAACTTAGAGTTATTCCAAATGAATATTAAAATAGCTTTCCTAGTGGGGATTTAAATGAAGAAATGTATGTGAAGCAACCTCAAGGATCTTCTGATAGTAATACATATCATTTAATTTTCAAACTTAATAAGTCAATATATGGACTTAAACAAACCATCTGACAATGGTATATCAAGTTTTCCAAAGTCATTGTGATTTTTGGGTTTACAAAAAACATTATTAATCGATTTGTAAACCTTAAGAATACTGGGAGCAAGTTCATAATTTTGATGTTATATGTTGATGATATTTTGCTTGCAACTAATGATATACAGATGCTAACAGAAACCAAGCAATTTCTTACATCTCATTTTGAAATTAAAGGATATGAGTAAGACATCTTATATTCTTGACTTCGAGATTTGTCCAAACAGAAGTAAACGGGTTTTAAGTCTTTCTCAAACTACATATATCAATAAAGTGTTTAAGTGATACGGGATGGAAAATTGCTCTCCAACTTTAGCTCTTATAGCTAAAAGAGATAAATTGAACCTAAATGATTGTCCATGCAACAAATATGAAAAAGCATAGGTGAATAACAATCCATTTGAATCAGCAGTTGGTAGCTACAATATGCGCAAATTTGCACTATGCATGATTATTTCTTTTGCTATTGAAGTGCTTGAAAGATTTCAATCTAACCCTGACACATTAGAAGGCTGTAAAGAAAGTCATGTGATATCCGCAAAGCACAAAAGTATACATGTTAGCATATTGTAAGATGGACCAGCCGGAATTAGGTGGTTTGTCAGATTGCGACTTGGAAGGATGTGTCGATAGTAGAAAATCTACTATAGGATATGTCTTTCATTCTTTTAGCTAGAGGTGTCGTCTTAGGGAGTAGCAAGAAATAAACTGTTAATTGTTCATATAATGAAAGTAGAGTTTGTTGTATTATATGAGACTACTTTGCACATATGAATAAAGAACTTTATTTCACAACTCAAGATAAAAGAATCTATTGGGAGACTACTTAAAGTTTATTGTGACAATAAAGTTTTGGTGTCTTTCTCTAATAACAACATGAGTACAACTTCATGTAATCACAAGAAATTCATGTACTTTGTTGTTAAAGAGAGAACTTAGAATCGTCTAGTGTGAATTTAGTACATCAACACTAAAGATATGGTGGTGTATCCTCTTACTAGAGTGCTAGCATCTGGACTATGTTCTAAACATGTAACAAGAATAGGTCTCTTCAATTTGATATAAACATGCCACATGTAATACAATGATCACATATAGTTTGTTGATTCTCATAAAGCTTGATTGTCTATTCTATATAAATATTTTCCTCATTTTCTAGTTGTTTGATAAATATAGAATGACTTAAAGACCTTAGAGTGGATCTCAAGAGCAATTCATCCATAAAGTATTTACTCATTTATAACGATTCAGACTAGTGGGAGATTGTTGAGTTGTATTGAATCCAGACCTACTATAACAACATTGTATTAATACGAATAAGTGATTAGAACTGAATAATCGCATAAGATATATAAATGATAGTGTTTCGTTATGATTACAATTTTCACTGCCTTGGGTAAAGATGGTCATGCTCATCCACTATCACAGTCTGCTACATATCCTCGTTGTATGAGAGGATGGCTGAGGAGAGAAACCCAGCACCTGCTGCAGGTACGACAGCCAACAGTTCCATGGTGCCCCCAACTTAGGTTCGTCTTCTTCTTACTCCATGAAAACTTTGTGCCTTTGTTTGCGTCTGATTTATGTCCCCCTTAGCATGAATGCAATCTATATAAGTTTTTTGTGGTCAAGTTTTTTCTCGAGTTTTCTTCTCACTATGTTCATGAATGCAAACAGAGTTCAAAATATTTTATCTTCTTTATTTTTCAACACTGCCTTCCTCCTTCCCTTCTTCAATCTACGAATTCATTAAGTCGAGGTAATTTGGATAATGAAAGCAGAGCTTTGTTGGCAGACTCCCTTGATTCACACTCAATCGCCTCATTTTGATAAGGCAAAATGAGGAGGAGAGGCTGCAACCATGTAGCCTGCTACAGCTTCAATGGCTACTACTGGTGTCAGATGCGTCAAGTGAGGGAATAAAAACGGTGGCAGCACACCAAGATGAAAACACAAGGTACAGAGAGTACACGATAGGGAGAGATAGAGAGAGCGAGAGAGAAAAGGGAGTCACTCAGTGGAGGCAAAAAAAAAATTCCCTTTCTTCTTTTTGGGCGCTATTCTCAACGACACGAAAACAACTATATATAGAAAAAAACAAAAAAAGCAAAACTTGATCCTCAAGAATAGCAACTACTGATCTTGCTTTCCCACGATTCCCTTCACTTCAGTTTTTTTTCTTCCATGATTTTCTTCACTTTAACTACCCATGAGCATTGGAACTGACACACATTCTAGAACGACGCATGCACACATGTTCCCATGAGCTCCTCCACGACAGGAATTAGAGCAACATCCTCCCCCCTAATCCTGGTGTGGCCTGAGATCTCGAACACCCAACAAGTGTCGCATTGTTGCCAACTTTGCCACCGGCAATGCCTTTGTCATAAGATCCGCTCGTTGCTCATCTGTGTGCACAAAGTCCACAACAATCTGTCCTCTTTCGACACATTCTCGTATGAAATGGAACTTTGTGTCAATGTGTTTACTACGTCCATGGAAAATTGGGTTCTTCATTAATGCAATTGCGGACTTATTATCTACATATAACTTTACCACTTGCGTCTCTTTTCCAACTAGCTCAGCCAGCAGTCATCTGAGCCAGAGTGCCTGACATGCCACTGTGGTTGCTGCCATGAACTCAGCTTCGCACGAAGACAGAGCAATGGTCTTCTGCTTTTGCAAGTTTCATGAGACTAAGCTTTCATTTACATAGAATGTCATGCCTCCAGTGCTTTTCCGGTCATCGATGTCACCTGCCAAGTCACTATCCATGAACCCGACAATCACATCTTCTCCTCTTCGCCTGGTGTATACCAGACCAGAGTGAATTGTACCTTTTAAATATCACAAAATTTGCGTAACTGCATTGTGGTGCATCACCGTCGGTCTCTCCATGAATCGACTAGCTACACTGACGGCATACAAAAGATCTAGTCTTGTGTGAAGAAGATACCTCAGACTCCGATGACTTGTCGATACTCTGTTGCATCAACCGATGTCCTTCACGATCCTTGTGCAGCTGCGACCTTGGTTCCATGGGGAATTTTGTGGGATTGTAATCAAGCATACCAAATTGAGTTAACACCTTCTTGGCATGGGCTGTCTGCTTGATCCGAATACTGTCTTTGCTTTGTGCCACCTCGATCCCAAGTTAATAGTTGAGCAGGCCAAGGTCGCTCATCTCAAACTCAGCCATCATCTGCTGCTTGAATGCCGCGATTGCCTCTGAATCTTCCCCTGTTACAATCAGATCATCAACATAAACTCTCATGATGATGTCGGCATGGTCTTTTTCCCTCGTATACACGGCTTGTTCCGCGCATTTTGAGAACCAAAGGTGCTTCAGGCTTCGATCTAGCCGCGTGTTCCAAGCATGTGGTGCTTGTCAGAGACTATACAATGCCTTGCTTAATTTGAGTACTATATGCTCCTTATTCTTCACTGTGAAACCCTTTGGTTGGGCTACATAGACTTCCTCCTCAAGTTCATCATTGAGGAATGCTGATTTGACATCGAGGTGATGGACTTGCCACCCACGGCTGGTTGTGACAGCAAGGATGCCTCATACGGTGTCGAGCTTGGCGACCGGTGCAAACGCCTCGTCGAAGTCAATCCTTTGCCGCTGGACATAGCCCTTTGCGACTAATCTGGCTTTGTGTTTGATCACCTCTCCGTCTGATTTTTTCTTCAATTTGAACACTCATTTGAGTCCAATTGCTTTAGTTCCAGTCGGCAGGGTTGTCAGCGTCCAGGTCAAGTTTTGCTTAATCGATTCGATCTCCTTGGCCATAGCTTCCTCCCATGTCGGCTGGCCAGCTGCCTCTTGGTAACACAACGGCTCCTCTGTTGCTATGAGCATGACCTCTTTTTCGACGTCTTCATCATCGAGCTCGACGTGCTGAGCTTCTCGATATCTCTATACCAAATGGGTCTGTCATTATTGTACCGTGGCAGTTTCATCTGCCTACAATCTCTGAGCCAGTGTCACCACCGGCGTTGCTTCACCGCCCATCGGTATCGATGAAGAAACCGGGTGGCCTAGCTCCATGGACACCAACCTTCTTGCTTGTCTGCCTGCAACTGAGTTGCCCACTACCAACTCAGCATTAGACTCCTCCTCAATAGTGAAATTCGATGGTTCACTGCCTCCTGCATCCATGTTTCAATTCCACTTCAGTTTTTCTTCAAATTTAGCATCACGACTTACATGAATTTTCTCGCGTCGTGGATCGAATAGTCGGTGCACCTTGCAGCCATCCTCGATGTTGAGGTACACCATTGGTTGGCTACGATCATCAAACTTCTTCAGGTGTGGCATTGTCACCCTGACGTGCACCGTGCAGCTGAACAACCGAAGATGTGCAAGATCCGGTTTCCTGCCACTCCAAGCTTCATATGGTGTGCGCTCGCCCATGGTCTTCGTAGGCGAGCAGTTCAATAGATAGATAGTGTGCCATACCGCCTCCCCCCAAAAACTTTCCGGCATACTCATGCTCTTAACGAGAGATTTTGCCATCGCCATCACTGTCATATTCCTTCGTTCCACCACACCGTTTTGTTGTGGTATGGCGTGGTGAGATGTCGCGCAATGCCCGCCTGTTCACACACATTGGTGAACTCGAGAGAGATGAACTCGCCTCCTCGATCGGTCCTGAGCATCTTTACGTGACGCCTGCACGCATTCTCGGCCAACGCCTTGATCCTCATGAACGCCGAGCATGTTTGGTCTTTTGTTCTGATCACGCACAACCATATCCAATGAGAGAAGTCATCAACTATTAGTAAGAAATAACTGTTACCGACAGGGGTGGGTGGCGTGATCGGGCAGCAAAGATTAGCATGCAAGAGTTTGAGTAGCTCATTCGCTCAATAGTTGGCTGCCGATGGGAATGACTGTCTCATTTGCTTCACCACCAAGCACTCTCGGCATAACTGAGCGGGATGAGTGATCGACGGTACCTCGGTTGTCATCTTCTTCTTTACAAGCATTTTCACTGCTTGAAAGTTCACATAGTCGAGACGAGCATGCCATAGCCATGTCGGATTCTCAAGGTTTGCCAGGAGGCACACTGGCCTAGCAATCTGCAGCTCGATGCGATAGAGACGATTTGGTGTGCGTCTCACCTTCATGATCAGCTGCCATGGATTTTGACGAACACCTCTAGTTCGTCTTCATCCATAACCACCTTGTGGCCTGCCTCGGTGAGTTGCCCAAGACTCATGATGTTGTTGCGAAGCCTTGGATATAATCTACTTCTTGGAGCAGCCATTGATCATCATTTTTGCATATAAAAAGAATTGAGCCCTTACCCATGATCTGCATTGATGAGCCGTCGGTGAACTTCACCTTGCTGGTGAATGCCTCGTCCAACTCTCGAAACTTGACCTTGTCTCCGGTCATGTGGTTGCTGGCGCCGTTATCCAGGTACCAGATATCGGTAGTTTCCTTGCAATGCTCGGTCTCGTGCAGTTCTGGCCATACCTGCTCCTCATTTAGCAGGACGACAACATTGATAGTTTCCTTGCAGTGCTCGGTCTCGTGCAGTTCCTGTCATAGCTGCTCCTCATTTAGCAGGACGACATCATCGGTAGTTTCCTTATAGTGCTTGGTCTCGTGCAGTTCCGGCCATACCTGCTCCTCATTTAGCAGGATGGCATCCTGCCGATCCTACCATTCTAGTCACTCAAGTGCTGCGGGCACCACTTCTTCCAACTCTGCAAGCAGCAGGGCTGGCTCAGTGTCGTCAGCTTGTGTGAGATGCACCTCCTCCTTCTTCTTGGGGGCTTTGCATTGGTTCGCGTAATGCCCCAACTCCTCACAATTGAAGCAACGGATGTGATTCTTGTCATGACCACCACCCCCAGAGCCACCTGCTCTGTCCTTGAGTGGGAAGTCGCCGCGTCCACCTCTTCCATGCCCTCTGCCACGTCCACCCCAGCAGCGAACCCCTCCTTCCCCGTGAGCCCTCACTTTTCGGGTCAATGATGGGTTGCCGCCACTTCTCTTCTGTCGTACTTCCCACTCGGCCTGAGTGAGAAGTAGTTGAGCATCGCCGTTGCCACCGGTACGGAATGCTCGGGACGAGAGCGTTCTTCGTAGGTCTTGAGTCATCCCACGGCCTCTTCTTCGTAGGTCTTGAGTCATCCCATGGCCTCTTCAAACAGCATAGTGTCAAGGTCGCAAAACTGCTCTACACTGGCGATTACGTTGAGAAACTGATTTGGTACGGTGTCAAATAGCTTCTTCACCAGAGCGGCGTCGCTCAGGGTTCCCCTAAGTTGGTATACTTGACGGACATTCCGGTGAGTCTACCCCCATACTGATCCAACGACTCTCCTTTCTGCATTCTCAAGGCGTCAAAGTCACACTTCAATGTCGTAGACGGGCATTCCTCACGCGATTGGCCCCAAAAAATCTGGACTTGAGGCAATCCCAGACCTCTTTCACCATCGCCTTCTTTGCCACCTGCATTAGGAGATCCTTCGGGAGGGCTTGGAGATGATGCGACCTCGCCTTCTTGTCCTTCGTCGTGTCGACAGCCACACTGGCCATCGGCTCGACTGCCTCCCAGACGTCTTGATCCTCCATCATCACATGGACCCTAATCACCCAACTGGTATAGTTGGTTGCCATGAGCAGATGATACTGAAACGTCCCACTGGCGATCTCCCGCGCTGCCTCAGTTGTGATGATCGGCATCCGCTTGAATCGAGGGAGCTTTGGCATACAACCTGAAGCTTTGGTACCAAATGTTGGCAGACTCCCTTGATTCGCACTCAATTGCCTCGTTTTGATAAGGCAAAATGAGGAGGAGAGGTTGCAACCGTGTAGCCTGCTATGGCTTCAATGGCTGCCACTGGTGTAAGATGCGTCAAGTGAGGGAATAAAAACGGTGGCAGCACACCAAGATGAAAATGCAAGCTGCGGAGAATACACGGCAAGGGAGAGAGAGAGCGCGCGAGAGAGAAAAGGGAGTCACTCGGTGGAGGCAAAAAAAAAAATTCCCTTTCTTCTTTTTGGGCGTTATTCTCAACTACACTAAAACAATTATATATAGAAAAAACAAAAAAAGGCAAAACTTGATCATCAAGAATAGTAACTGCTCATCATGCTTTCCCACAACCCCTTCACTTCACTTTTTTTTTTCTTTTATGATTTTCTTCACTTTAACTACCCACAAATGTTGGAACCCACGCACATTCTAGAATGATGCACGCACACACGTTCCCACAAGCTCCTCCACGACAGGAGTTAGAGCAACAATTACCTCGGTGTAGTGCTGCCTCTAAGGGGGGTGTGCGTTTCTTCTCTAGTATCTAACCTTCAAACGTAACAAAGGGACGAAAGAGAAAAGTTAATGAAGGAAAAGAAAATGATGAAACAAAGAAACCAGGAAAGAAAAGGCACGAGCTTACCTCTAAACCAACCAGCCTATCTTCCTTCCGTAAAGGATATTTAATTCCAATAGCATAGAAGAAGGTGAATTAATGGATCGGAAAAGTGCATAAAGAAATACCATAAATAAAAACGAGATTGACAAGGAGAAGAGAAAGAGAAAAATTAACTTGGCTTAATTACCTTGTGTAAGCAAGAGGTTGCAACATACCATTTAACTAAGACTTGAAGACCCTTTCATTCCCCTTTACCTTCAAGGTCCTAGATTGCATCGGGATCTGGGTAAAGTACATTAAAACCTTAACTTGAGTATCATGATCTCACCTTTAATGGTACAGTAGAGTAGATCCCACATGAGAACAGGCGATGTGCCTCTTACTTGTCTACCTGTTCAACCAGTTATGCTACATCCATTAGGCAACTTGGCTTAATTACCTTAACATGCTCTCTTTCTTCTCAAAATATGCTGAGTCAACAAAAAACAAAAAAGGAAGGAAATGGAGATCGGCTCCATAATTATATAATTGTGTGACACCCTGTGATGGATATATTTTAAATGTTTAGAAATTCGAAAAAGAAAATAATTTGAGACTGGAAGGTGGGGATTGAATGTAAGATGAAGTGGACCAATCTGTGAATCTAAATCCAATGATGGCATGTGGATATAAATGTCAAAGCCTATCAGATCCTATTATAGTGTTTGGATCTAATCATCTAACCCCTAGGAATTATCAGATTTTGATATGATTTATCGGATCCCACCGTGGATCTTATCTCTCAGGTGGATGGCGTCATTGTGAGATTAGCCTGATAATTTTGAAGTTTTTGGATTTCTTCGGAATAAAAAACTTCTACCAAATTGAGTGGCTACGATCTTTTGAGGATGACACATGTCATCATATGAGGGATTTAGAGGTTTTCCTTCCAGCAAAAGTGTTTTGGTTCATATAAAAAGAGATCAATTGCATCAGAAAATGTTAAAGGTAGATGCAAGGGTTCGACCCTGAACTGGATGACCGAGATTATTTGAGCAAGCCATGTGTCTAAATCTAGTTAATTAACTCACCCTATTTGAATTTGACTTGATAGAGATTGAGATCATATTTTTCCAAATGAAAGGGACGCCAACTCAAGAGTAATTTAGAAATTGCAAAGGAATGTGTTGTCCAACCCTCGGTTCCATGATGAAAAGATAGGAAATTGGGATTGAACTACTCTGATTAAAGTTGGATGATGTAGCAAGATCAAATAAAATTGACGTTTAATACTCAAATCAAACATGAGATCCGTGGTCCACATCTAGGCTTGGAAAAGTAGGCCGCCAATGGGCATAAGTATATTCAACGAAGCTAGACATTTTTCCTAAATATGGATCTCAGATCCTGGCTTAGGTCGAAGGATTTGAAGATAAGGACTTGATCCAAAAATGATTCTAGTTTCCGGATAGGAAACTAAGAATCGGATTGTGACTTTGAATTCGAAAATTAGGTTAAGATCTGAGAGTCGGATCTGGGATGTGTGAAAGATCATAGATGATGAGTGTGGACTGTTGACTTAGATCAGAATTCATGATCTAAATTAAGTAGATTGTGAACTGGAATCTAGATATAAATCCAGATTGACAACTTGGATCTATGACTTGGACTGGTATTTGATAGCAAGATTCAGATTTGGAAAAAAGAACAGATCATAAATTTGGATTTGAAATCTATGATCTAGATGTAAATTCCATAAGGATATTAGTTTGTATTTTTGAACCCGGATTTGGATAGAAGATGTATATGTATCCAGATTTCGTCCCTCTTGGCGTAAGTGAGTTCAAGTTAAGTTGACTGAAATTGGTTGCAGTGGAAATTTGATCGAAGATGGGTTCAGTGTATGGTTTGGTCAGGGTTGACTGGAGTAGTGCATAGTTGACTTAACTTGAATTAAATAGGTTTGACCAGAGAACCTGGCTTAGATCGGGTCCACCCACACTGCACCCACCTAAATGGATTTCGTGAGCTTGGTGGATTTGGGTTAACCTGAGATAGCCTTAACTGGGTGAACCCGGCTCAGAACAGGTCTGCCCACCCAAATGAATTTGGGTGGGCTAGGTGGATTTGGGTTTAACGTGGAATAGACTTAACTGGGTGAAGTATGCTTAGATCAGGTCCACCCACACTAGGCCCACCCAGACGGACGAATTGGTGAGCGAGGTGTGTCTGGCTTGGGAGAGACTTTCCCATGTACGTTTCAAATATTCATATTAAACATACGTTTACTAAGTTTTAAACTTAGGAAGGTAATGAAATATGAAGTTTGGACAGAAGACCAAAGTGGCCCTATACATCACATGTAAAATGACTGTTTTTCCCTTCATAAAATCATCCAAAATTCAAAAATATAATAAGATTATGTATTGCAAACCATACCACATCAAAGAGCTTATGAAAGTATTCCTAAGCTTGGAATTTCGTCAGAATTCTTTCTGGTTTATCTAGAATTTGAACATTTGGAAATTGACTGGACTGTTTTTGGGAAAAGGCGCTGCTGGAAATGAGAACCTGAGGTCTAGATGGAGTCTTTTTTAGTTGAGCTGGGGATACCCGAATCAGAGCTGCTTGATCGTAATGGCTCAAAGACCGGGATGATTCGGACAAAACGTGGAGCTAGAAATTAGCTCAGAAGGACACTCTGACTGTGAATAGTGAAGTTATTGGGCCTCATGAATGAGGAGTGACAAATAAAGTTGCATCTGTAACACTTGAACTAAATCCAAATTGAAGGTAGGCTAAGTGTTGCATCTAGTTAGTTTAGGAGTACCACTCATACTTTCTGAGCTAGAGCTAAAGTTAGGGTTTCACTAGGTGTATAGATGAAGGTCGTTTAGAACAGGAAGCTGGGCAACTAGGAGCCGGTGTATAGATGAAGTGGAAAATTTGAGTTCTTTACACCAGGCACAAGAATAGTGACCAAGTTTCAACCGGTGACCCAAGTCTCATCGATCGGCTAGCATTCAGGGTATGTATGTTCCACATCGCGCATAACTTGTTTGATGAAATGACCGAGAGAGATGGAAATCAGTTTCTTCACGTGTAACTGTTTTTTTCATATGCAACAGAGGCAAAACTGGATTTTCTGTTCTTGGCATGTGAAAACCCAGCATTCTGTCATTCGATTTCTACAGAGAAGCTTGCCGTTTAAGTATAACCTATGCTGTGTTGGCAGTTTTTGTGGTGTTGTCGAGTCACTGCCATTGTTTTCCTTTTCTTATAGTGCGAAAAGGCCTGTTTCTTTTAATATGTGTACGTAAGTCAATTTTTAACTGAGTGTTACTTGGGACCCTTTATTTTTTTCTGAATGTATTTATTTTCCCGGCACTTCATCGCTTCTTCTTTTTCATACTGTGTTTTTCTTCCTTCTTATCTTTGAGCTCGGGTAAGTGGTATTCCCAGAATCAGAGGGCTCTGGTAAAGTCCCATTGGCCATTCTATGTTGGTTTTCCTTATTGGAAACATTGACTCCTCTTTATGCAATTTTTTCCTAGTGCATTTCTACTAGATGCCTTGTTGTTTTCCTGATTTTGTCTGTCTACCCTCTGAAGGCAAGCAAAGCAAAAGAAATGGTGGGTATTGATGGTTGTGGCAAATTTGCTTCTTCAAGATGATATCAACATGAACTTGTTTAGCATATTCTTGCTTACCTATCTGTGTGTATCAGTAGATGCTGAAAACGGGGCCAAGTTCATCTTTGCAGTTAATCAATAGAAAAAATGTCTTCAATTTTTTGGCATGCATCTATTGACTAATATTAGAGACATAAAGATTTTATGAAGCAGGCAAAAACCAAAATGGTTTGTCTTTAAACCACTTTATAAAATTATTGAAGGATAGGTGGGACTAAATACCGCCTCTTTTCTTATTGGAATTAAGTGTTGATGATATGAATTTCGAAAATTGTACTTCTAATTTTGCTATTCAGATGGTTCAAGTATCATCTCTCAAAAAGTTTATGGGATCATCTCAGAAAACTGGATATATATATATATATATATATATATATATATAAGAGAAACCATGGATGAAAGAGGGCCACCACTTCTCTTGTTTTGCAACTAAAGTTTTGTCAGATATTACCAACAAACAGTGAATAGATCTGGCAATTTATACAAACACAGGGTTTATATTCACAAACAATAGATAGAATGGACAAAACAAACTTCACAAGTCACAAACAGCGGACTATTCAGACAGCATGGACACCATAGGAAACAAACACCAGACAGAAATGGATATAATCGACACACATGTTCCACATGAAACAAATGCCGGATAGAAAGGATGTGGTATTTTGTTCCTAAATTTATCAAACAAAGGACAGAGAACTGTTCTGTCTATTGAGATAAGACAGTGGTGTGGTAGACAAGACTTTCTTTGTCCTCCTATCCCATGGAACAATGATCACCTCTAAGTGGTCGGTGATCTAGTCACATTTTTGCTTCGCTCTCTTGTTATATTGATCTAATAACCATCAACCTTTTGTTTTCTTTTCTCCTAGTCTTGGCTTAAATATGTTCACATTGATTGATGTTAATTCTTGCTCGTCCTTGTCAACTTTTGTTGCATAAAACTTTTTACAAGTCATATGAAACAAGCTGCGGAAGTGAACAGCCACTAATGGTAGTCATAGTCAATGTTTAATGGTATGTGTTCAATGATTTTTATATATATATATATATATATATATATATATATATATATATATATATATATATATATATAGTAAAAGCCATACCCTTTAATTTTTTTGCAATCTAACCTTACTGATATGATCTTAAGAAAAAGGTTGACGCAAAACATATATTAAGTTGATCATTTGTTAGGCTTTGATAGTGTTTTTATAATAAGAAAAACCAAAATGGCCCTCATAACATCAACATTTTGATAATAAAAAATTCATATTTTTCATAAAAAAACAACTTGAATCAAATCATGTTTTATATCAAGAAAGTTTTTATAAATATATTAAGATGTTTATATTTTATTTAATTAATTTTTTAGCAAAAACTTAAAGTGTGTGGCTTTTATTCCTGACCTAACTGTTTGGTTTTTATCAACTTCTCTCTCTCTCTCTCTCTCTCTCTCTTTATATATATATATTTGAAATGAGCCAATTGCACTTGCCAGATGTTGTACATGCAATAGAAACACTAGCAACGGTCTGTAGCATGGTACTGGTTTGTAGTGTTTTTAGTGATTGTTTACGTTGTATTTAGCCACAGTTTTTAAATATTTAGTATCAAGTAACATTTTGTAGTCTGCAGATTTCAATTTTTCTATATACAAAGAAACTCTGTGTATTTAAAAGACGCTAGTTGGTGTAGACATCTTGAAAAACTCATTTTTATCATCCAAACGAAAACAAGGTTCAAAAAAGTTAAAAAAAACGTCTTGTTACACGAACATAATAGGTTTTCGCAGATTTGATTTAAAAAAAAAATCATCCTTTTAGTGCCATACCATTTTTTATTTCCTTCTATAGTAATTAAAAAAAACCCAAAAAGATGGCTCAATAAAAGAGTTGTAGGCATTAGGTAGCTGGACAGGAGTTCGAAACTCATTGTAGCCTGTAGCAAACAGAGGAGTGTGGTCGTGGTTGAAGGTGATAAAGGCTTATGCGTGGCATTAAAAGAGGGTTGGGCCCAGCAAGAGCTGCTGCTAATCGCTCCATAACCTCGTCGATCGTCGACTGAATGGAGAAAGCGCCCCCAACTTTGACATGTGCAAGAATGATGCCCAAGGAAACGGAGCGACGACAGCCATTGTTACAAGCACCGCCGGCCCCACCGTGGGGTCCGATTGCCTTCATTATTGGACCTCGAGGTAGCGTGTGTTTGTGCACACCATGTACTCTCTTTTGCTGCTTTCCATTTCACGGTGAGGGAGGTTGTTGAAGGAGGTGAATAATTTGAAACTACCCCGGATGCATGCATGCCGGCCACCAGCGTATTGCCTCTCATATGCCTTGGCATATATAAACTGCTAATTCTCTCCCCAATCTCGCCTTGCTAATCACAAAAATTAAATTTTACGTTGGTTCTCTCTCTCTCTCTCCCCGCCTCCTCCTCCTCCTCCTCCTCCTCTAGCACCGGCGCACGAATCTTTCTTACTTTCCTCTTTTTCTTTATAACAAAACATGGTAGAGATAAAGTTACCGGTGGAGTAAGAAAATTGTAGCTAAGAGACAGCAGTTATAACTTTTTAAATTTTTAATGAACACCAATATGTAAGTGAAGTGAATTTTCCTAAAATATCAATATGAAGATATAAATTTTTGAATATCTGTGTGGGCAGTTGCCTCCTCAGCGCCTGCACTGCCTTCTTCCCCCCCCCACACACACACGCGCGCGCTTTCCTCTCCTCGAGAGGAGGTAACGGCACGGGAAGGCTTGATTTCACTATGGTCTGTCTTCCTAATGTTTACAAGGTTTGGAGTAAGGTTAATTTGGCTTAATTTCTCCATAAGCTACGGGTGCAAACTAACAACTTTTCAAGCCAACGCTTTATAAGCAAAGTAGCCTGATGCAGTTTCGGACTCGTTAGGAGTTAGCTTGTAGATCCCGTTTGGCATAGTATATATATATGTGTGTGCCTGCGTGGATTAGACCCTTCTCATCCCTTTGTCACAAATCCTGAATCACATATACTTTCAGCCAGCTGTTCAATCAATTTTTTGACGGAATATGTCTTTCGAGCTTTGAATATCTATAATAGTTCCAAGCTATTGGGGTTTCAAAAAAAGGAAAGAACCAACTTATTGGTTCGGGTTTCTCGGGTTAATTGCGCAGTAATTTTTTTTATGAGCAGACTCGATTCGAAGTCGGTTAATTTTCAGGAGCTAATCATCGATGTCCGGTCACTTTAGCCTTTCTCATTCATTCACGTGATCAGCGCCTGAGCTCGACCGAGGCGAGCGTCAACGAGTCAAACCCTTCCCGGCTCGGTTGGTGTGATCAGCCGTCGGTCCTCCCCTCTCCACGGACGACCATTCAGAATTTGGCGGGAGCTCGCTCGAGACCCTTTTTTTTCCCAAGCCAAGCCTTGAACCCGTTGCTGCTATAGGACTGCCTAGTGCCTATCGTTCTCCACGTTATGTCATATAAGTTATGTCAAGGAGGACGAGCGTCTCGCAGAGACGGCAGTGAAAATTTTAACAAACATTTCCTGGTACCGCCAACTGAGTTGGTCATTGGTGCAACTCCCTAAAAATTGTTTTTTCTATATATATATATATATAAAATTCAGTTTAAATAATGAATGCAAAGGATTTCACCTTTATTGAATTATGACAAACTTACTTATTTTTATTCAAAAAGAATTGGTTGGAGCAAAGATTTTTTTTCCCTAAGAACTCGATTAGAAATCATCCAAAGGAGCTCTTAAATATTTAAACAGTATTAACAACATCATACAAGTTGTAGTGTACCCACTTGGGTAAGCAACTTGTCGCTCACCCTTCCCAAAAAAGAGAAGGGGCATTCCAGACAATCTAGAAAGAACGTTGTCGCATCGAATGAAGGGTCATGGCTCCTTCAAGCCCTTCGCTCCATCCTCTTCCAGATTACGCTCAACGCCATCAATCGGATTTCTCCCAAAAAAAAAAAAAGCATAAAAAGGAAATCAGACACCTTTATTCTTTTTCAAAAAAATATTTTAAAATTTTTGCACACCATAAAACTGTGCTCTTTTTTCGCAATCATGAATTGCCGAGCTCAGTATTTAACTCATTTCCGGCCTTCATTTTCATTTCCTTCGGTTGCCCAGAAAAAATCATCTATTTATCTCCGGCATTTTCTGGAAAACAATTTGACAGTCAAGAGGGAAAGCAGGCACAGATTAAAAAAAAAAAGAGAGGAAATTATTCATCGTACGCATGTCTCCTTGACGCCAAATTCACACAGCGCAAAAGTATGGCTTTTTTTCTTTTTTTTCCTTGGTTTTGTCGAGGGGTAAAATCAGAAAAGAAGTGCAGGCAGGCAGCTTTGATAAATGAACCAGAAAAAAAAAAAAAAAAAAACCAACTTCATTTTCATCCATGCATCCATTTCACAAGCGAAGAAAGAGGGAGGGGAAAGGCTAGAGAGGAACTCGCGTCTACTTTCTGCTATAGAGCACCCACTAGAAGAAAGACCTGCACCCTCTGCATGACTGCAACTAATTCTAAAGATTCCCACAAAAGGAAAACAGGAGAAAGAAACCAGAAGAGGAGGGGATGCGGATAGGGGCTTTCCATTTAGGCACTAGGAGAAGCCTGATCTAGAAGAAGGCTGTTCATGGATCGAGCCTTAACGATCTCCTTCTCTTTCTTCTTGTTCTTCTTGCTCCCGTTTGCAGCTTCAGGATTATCGTCTTGCTGTTTCTGTGGTGCAAGTGTGTTGATCGTCTTTATCCTCCTCCCCTTGCCGAGATGGTGCTCGCAGAGGGAGTATCCCACAAGTGTTGGCTTGCTGCACCTCCATCCTCTACCGTTCATCCGAGTGCACCTCCATTTCTTCTCCACCGCCTTGGCTTTCTTCCTCTTCTGCTTACACTCATCATCGTCGCTCTCATCTTCAGCACCATTATCGCCGTCATCCTCACCGCCGTCGAATGCCCACTCGAGATTCTTCCTCTTCTTCAAAGGGAACGCGCTCTTCTCCTCATGCCATCTTCCATCTGCCGTGCCGTTTTCGGTTGCATTATGCACCACCATCAACAAAGGTAAGAAACCATGAGAGATTCAGATATGCGATTATGGGGCTTCTCAATTGCATCAAAGAATCAAAATCCACGCTGCCCCCACCCTAAAACTAACCCCAATGCCAACAGCTCTTATTTTCCTCCTCCATCACCATCGCCGCCATCATCATCAACATCAATAACAACAACAACAACAACAAAAATGCTCTACCTTTAGATATATGTTCTCTCTGTAAACAACACATACCTTGTGAATAATCCTTCTCGGTAGCCTCCACACTTGACCAATTTCTGTTCAAAATCCAGAAGGAAGAAAAACAAAATAACAACAAAAAAAACCCATCAACAACCCATATGATGTTTCCATCACACAAACAGATTTGACATCCTTGGAAGCAGGATAAGGCTAAGAACCATTATCACTTAGTATTGGCACCAATAGTTTCAAGTTTCAACAGCATCACGATCATTACCTCTCATCCCTTGCACCCTCTCTTTTCTCCAGCCGTGCGGCTTCCTGCACACAAACACCAACCCGCATATGAAGAGCTCATCCCCATGCCCTTTTATCTCTTCACCGTCATTATGTTCAGCATTTATTGAACCGAAAAGATCGATAGGACAAACAAAGAGAAATCATGGCTAGAAAAAGAGTGCAATGCTCTCCCCCATTTCCTTTGCACCACCGACCGGAACGACGCAGATCCGGCAAGGGACGGCCGAGGAATCCGGCCCCTAGACCGAACCACACGGTCCCTCCGACTACATTTGTTTAATCTGCAGCCATCTTTGAAAGACGGGCTTCCGTCTTGAACAGCAGATGTGCCTCTTGGGCGTAGGTACCCACAAGAGATGCAACATAAAATGTAGCGGAAAACCAGATGGGCGTCGGGAATCCGACGTTTTCTGGCGAGGGAGGGGGAGGTGCATGCGATTATTGGGGCCGGAAAAGGGGGGCTGAAGCAGCGGAAACGGCAGTTGGGGACTCCCAAAAAGGGTGAGGTAGAGGGCACCTACCTGTGTGTGAGGCTTGAGCAAGGCGGTGTGGGAGTCCCTTGCGGTTTCTCCGGCAGCTTTCTGCAGGAGAGGGAGTGATCCGGAGGTGGGTGGGTGAGAACTGGGTGGCCGGGGGTGTAAGGCTGCACCGCTGGCGGCTTCCTCCTTCTGCTCTTGCCGTGAAGCCTCCGTCTGGGCCGCCCCTTCCTCCTTCGGTTGCACCAATCTCTCTCCTCCTTCCCTTGAGAAATGGGGGAAGAGCAGGAGCGAGAGATGGGTCGATCTGTTTCGTATCCTCATCTTCTCCTTCTCTTCTTCCCTTCCTTCTCTTCCCCTTCTGTGTGAGAAAACGAGGTTTGAGAGAGAAAGAGAGAGAGGAGCCTCAGAAATGGTGTTTGTGGGTTGTCTTTTTGGCGTTTTTATTTTAGTTTCATCCTTTTGCATCTACTATTTTTTTCATAATTTATATACAATTCATTTTTTTTTTTTCTTCCTTTCCACTTTCTTTTTAGAGAGAGAGGAATCGGGGTTTACATGTTTCATCTTTTTGCAATTTTCACCTTTGCGTCGTCGTTCATTTCTTTTTATTGGTTTTCCCATATTGCCCTCCCGGGTTGGTGTTTTCGCACGTGTGGTGCAACCGGTTCCCGAGGTGGAGCGGAAACCGGCTTCACCTGCGGTAGCCGGTGGACGGAGTAGGGGTTCGGAGTGACAACCGACGAAGACGAAGGGTAGGTTTCATGGCGGGGCCCACTAGGGCGAACCACAAGGCCCTCATCTCATGTGCCATGTGTGTTGGGGAGGGGAGGGCTATGGCCCGCCAGTCACTGCCGGGCCAGGTTGGCCCTCTTGTCGGCTCGGCTCCACCGCCCGACTCGGCCCGCACTCGACGGCATCCCAGCCGGTGACACGCAATCTGTCCCAAGATCCTTGCTGCCAATTCCCTACCATACACCTGTCCATCTTAACGGTTCTCGAGTCAAGCGGAGAATCCAAGACAGCCGCCCGCGAGATGCTGGGAGCACAGTCCCGATCAGATGTTTCCGTTCCGCCTGCCAAATCCTTGTTTTCTTGAAATGACTCGGTTTTTCGGCGTCGACTCGGCTGAGAAAACCAGTCAAAGGCCATTTTTCCACTGTAGTTGACTTGACAAGCCACAGCGTACTGCGAGCGAGCCGATTAGAAATTTCGCCGGAGTTCGGGTCAAACCCACCCGAGCTGCTACCGCCACCCAATCAAGACTGCGCACCATGTCGCTCGCATTTTCGCCGCTTGAGCTCTCTGAAGTAATCAATTTCGGACCTCCTTCCGTCTCAGCTGACTCTACTTGGCTTTTTCCAAGCTTATGCTGGAGAGGGGAGGGCAGACCCACCACATCATTGTCAAGACTTGTAATGTTGGCTTTTAATAATTCTTGGTAAATTATTATGTAAAGAGATGGATCTCAAGAATTGAATTCTTCACTTATTTCAAACGCGAAGCCTACATATATTTAGTCATATGCTCCAGCCTTTTCATTGGAACAGTTGCGAGCAATTCTTATTTGACAAATGACTATTACTATTGGCAGAAACTTTAAAATTTTAAGTTTTATTTTCGTGACATGTTTGATACTTCAGTTGACTACCTCTCACACGCTGAATCTTGAATCACTATGTCTTTATATACGCACGCACACACGCACAATAGTAGAAGATGGATTAGACTTTAAATGAGTTTTCTCACTTTATTTATAACAAAAACTCTTTGTACCTAAAATTTAAATGAGTTTTCTCACTTTTTCCTAATATATGAAGCTCTCAAAACCCTAATATGTGAAGTCGATTTAGGGAAGATCAACATTTAAATAGTTGGAACTTTCCCTCTACCAAGATTATTCTGATGATCCAAGAAACAATAGTAGAAGAAGGATTAGCTTTTTTTGGCCTCAAAAATACCCTTTTTTTGGGAAAAATCTAGGATTACATTGTCCTGCTCCCACATTAAGAAGCACATTAAGAAGCGAAAATAATGAGCTCATTTGAGGCTTTTCAACCCAATTGCATGCTAAACACATTCTTTCATTCAAGTCAACTGGACTGAACAGATTGTAGTGTGTGTGTGTGTGTATATATATATATATATATATATATATATATATATATATATATATATATATATAGAGAGAGAGAGAGAGAGAGAGAGAGTTGACGCTATGGTGTTTAAAATAGAAACTTTCTTTCTTGGAGATGGCAATAGAAAGAGAGAAAAAACGACATTAGCCCCAAGTACCATAATAATATTGCTATTAATTGAAATCAACTTAGAAATGTGGAATGCATTGTTTTCCAAATTAATTGCTACAACCCCAGTTAAGTCAATGGACTGTCCAAAAGCTTGATATAAAATTGTCTGGTTATTGATTCTCAAAAAAGAATTAAAAGAAAACAAAAAGATCTAACTTTGACAATAACTTCCAATCATTTTCTTCTTTTTTCTAATAAACAAGTTAAGATTAGGCAGACCATGATTTTGACTGGACAATTTTCTGTCATGATCCTCTGTGATTTTCTACATTTTTTTTTCAAGAACCTAGGGTTCTACCATGGTTAAGTCTTCTTCAAACTAGCTAACTTAGTCCACAAACATGATAACCATTCTTTCATCTAATAAAGCTTGCAATTCATGTTCTATTAACCCTCGGCCACTTTGCTATTTGAATGACATATCATTGTCTTTATCATTAATACACTACCCATGTGTGGCACTACATTTTAATGCTTTGTTGAGCTTTAGTAGGAAGCTCCAAGTTTGCAATACTATTTTTTCTTTATAATTACTCTAGGTCCATTGCACAATGTTTTTGTTATCAGCCATGTTGGTTTTGTTGTCGATATGCTTGTTGTCATTTCTAAACTTTCCGATGCGCCAATTAATGACATGAATATAGGAGAGCTTCTACAACTTCCTCTAAGTCTTATCTCTAATTTTCTAAATCATGCATTACATTAGCTCCCTTTTAATGTTCGCACGGGCTTTAAATAAAACTTCAAACTTGGAAACAAAAAGTTTCCTAACTGCAGTAGCATGGTTACAACCAAAAAATAGATGAGATTCATCATTGCCCTCTCTTGAACACAACATACATCTTAAAGCAAGAACAAACCCTAGTTTTTGCATCCTAACCTTGATAAGTATTTTGCCTATAATAAACAAGGTCCAAGCACCTCTAGGAAGACCATTTCCTTGCTAGATGTGCTCCCTCCATTGCTCACCAACTTTAGAAAGTAAATTTTGCCATCTTAGAAAGTAAAGTTTGCCATCGCTTACCACTTAGCTCAAGCTCCTAAACAACATCTACAGAACTATTAGAGAAAACTACAATTATGTACATTAAATCATGATGTTTAATTCCCAAGTAGTTATGAACCATTTGCCCTCTTTTTCATTTATCAAGATTGTCATAGAGATTGTAGACACATACCATAATTTTATGCATTCATCTATCATCAAAACAAAACCTGCAAAGTGACTTCTATCGAAAATTTATGGCTTATTTTTTGTGAGCATTACTCAAATCAATTTTATACATACAGTCTTGCCTTCTTTATTTTGCATTGAATGTACAATTTTATTGTTCAGAAGAAAATTGTCATAGATATATCATCCTAAGAGAAAGACACTTTGTTCTTAAGAAATTATATGACACTAAATGGGTTTCACCCCATGCATCATAATCATACTTATCAACTTAACTGTGTTGCTACATGGCAGTCTAAAATTGTGAACTTGGGACTCTTTGGAGACTTTGAGAATAAGCGCAAGGTAGTACACTTCACTTTTCAAACTAATAGAGCTTTCACTAAACCACTATCAGCTTTAAGGACTGCCCACTTGATTTTTTTTGTTCTATATAGGTTTTAAAAACAACAAATTTGCCTCTACAAAAATTGAAGCTTTGTCAATCATTTTGCTAAAAAGTTCCTCCAATGCATATACATTAATGAGCAACTTTAAATAATTTTTGACAAGAGCTAACATGATTGCCCAAATACTTGTCATGTTTATCCTTTTGCACCCTTTAGTAGAGTCATGAAAAAAAAACTTGTATTATAATTGCCTCCCTTGGACCACTTGATTCACTCCTTTTGTTCAACAAATCATTTTTTGAAAAAGTATTTTGCACATAACATTCCCTCATAATAAAATTCTTAGCAGTTTTCTTCATTTGACTCCTATTGAACATTATATTAAAATAAATTTTAGTATTTACTATCAACTTCTCAATGTCCCACCAACTAAAGAGTTTTGATCCAATGTTGTTCGAGGTATAATATATAATTCAAAATCTTAATTTGAAATTTTAAATCTAGTTTTTTGCTAACAAAAGGATTCAACTTATAACATTATATATTTACACAAACAATAGGCTATTTTTTGTGAACTTATTATTGTCCATGAATATATTGATGTAAGGTAATCTAATAGAGTAGGAGGTCTTCCAAATTTTTAGTTGTAATTACTGCAATAAAATCACCACGTAGACAACAAGCTCTAACAACTAACTATTGACAGAACCTAGAGCATAAAAATTAGAAGAGCCAACTTCTCCTTCCAAAATCGAGGTCCACTTACATACCTACTTCATCAAATGCTTCTTGTGCTTGAATTAAGCTAAATTTGCAAGCATTCCAGTAGAGAATATAATAAAAATATTCAAGATGTACATTGTTTATATTTAATAAAACAATTATTCTTACCCAAAGATTGTTTTCTTCAATATTATAAGTGAAGTAGTGATTAAGAAATTTATATTTAATGTCTTGAATACTTTGACTGACAAAATGAGATTAATGATGAATGCGATGGGTGAGATTCACCTAAAAAGCAACATCTACTTATCCCATTGCAATGCCTTGTTTGCCAACTCACAAATGTTCCATCTTAAAATCACAATGAGAAAGATTAGATCTTGTCCAAAGGCTCCATGTTTTCCATTCCTAATGTTGTAGAGAAGTCCAACCTTTCTTGCTTTGCGGTTGTTTCTTCCTTTTGGTTATAGTATTTTGCTCTTACAACTTGTTTACAACTTGTTTGGATGAAGAGAAATAGATGAAAAAGAAAGGGAAGGGTTGGGATAAAGATATTTGGACGGAAGGAAAGAGAGGATGAAAAAAATAAATGATGTAAAAATGTGTTTGGATGGGAAAAAAGAGAAAGGAAAAGAAATGATACTTATGTTCATTTCTAAACCCTACAAAAGTAAATGATTTGGATGGAAAGTAGGACTCATATGCGAAAATGTTCATATGCGCACAAGGTTGGGCATCGTGCCGGGCCGACCGGCCCACCTCGATTATCATGTCCAAATCCAAGCCCGATATCATTATTGAGATGGCCTGATGCCTGGCTCGGCCAGGCCGATGGAATATCAAGCCTCGAGCTAGATTTTATGTTTGAAACCTGGCCCGGCCCGGTTAGTAACAGATCAGGTTGGACCGGGATTTGGGCAGTCGAAGAAGAAGAAGACTGCAAAAGGAACATGACGGCGATGCGACAATGACAAGGAGGAGACGGTGATAGTGAAGCAGTGATGGCAAGGAGGCGACGGTGACGGCGAGGCAGCAACGGCAAGGCAAAGACGAGAGATTCAAAGAAATGTGAATGGATTCACAATACTGCACAAAATGGAGAGAAAATGTAATAGCGATTAAGAAAATGGTGTTCAAAATCTTTCTCCCCTACCAGTGGTCCGCCTGAGGTAGATGATGAAGAAGAAGAAGCAGACCTACCGGCGGTTGGGGTCTGGATACCGGTGATCCCTCAATGAAGAGGCGGCATTGGGCAGCAAGCAGTTATTTGCTGCGTTTTAGGCTGTGGGCATGTGGCCTTGGGCAGCAGGCGGCCCGGCGACGCCATGGCGACAATGGCAAGGCAGCGACAAGGAGGAGGTAGGGGTGACAGCGAGGCAGCGATGGCATCGGCGGTTGGCGAGGCAGTCTGGTAGAGAGCGACAACGAGGAGATTCATTTCTTTGTTTGGAAGTCAGAAGACAAAACTTTGATTCTTCAAAAAATCGAAATCGAACAAGCCCTAAATTCCTAATTGAAATAATGAAAAGTAAATTTAAAAAAAAAAAACCGCTGTCCGGCCTATCGGCCCCCAGAGGCCTCCGGCGAGCAGAGTATAGAGCCCAAGCCCGACCCCTTAGGAATCTTGGACATAACCATATTGGTATTGGTGGTTTTTAAAGATTTTCAAATGATATTTGTAAAGGTTTTTTGATTTCGAAATGGTTTAACTCTCAAATAATACTTCAAAAATTTTTCATCCAAAAGTTTATGAGATATCAATTTTAAACATTGTTTTTAAGCAATACACCACAATTAAGATGAAAAAAATGTTTAAGTAAAAATAAAATGCATTAAGAGTAAGTGTAGCTTTTGGACTAGTTACTTTCGATACACCACTAATAGCCAATCCTCGTACCAACGAATGAATTCATTTCTCTTTATTTTCAAAACAAAATTTTATTTTTTTTTGAAACTCTCCAAAAACCAAAAACAAAAAACATAACTGAGATGCAAACAAAATCTCATAGGATTTTCTTCTATGCAAATGCTTTTGAGGAGAGTTTGATTGACCCCATCAATGGTGGCCGATAGCTTTCACACTCTCCTGAGGTTAACATATAACTTTAAAATGAGATTCTAGGTTATTCAGTTGCTGAAAAGTTTGAGTAGAAAAACTTGACCTGTCATGGTAAACCCAGCTAAGCCGAGCGTATATTATATCATGGTCGACAAAGGAATCAAGCCAATGGCGTAGAATTGTATCGAGTCGGCCCTTGTGGACCGATACGACAATCTTCTGACTCAACGGATGGAGACCACTTGGGAAAACAATTCGCAAGGAAACCGCTTTCAGGAATTATGTAACATTATTGAGGGTATATAGGAAACCATCCTTGAATAAAGAAGCGGCAAAGCGAGCGCAAAATCCAAACCGATTTGAAAGGACTAGGGAGATAAAAAGGAAGCAGAAGAAACGAAGAAGCAGAAGGAAGAAATCACCATGGCCGCGCCTCCTTCTGATCAGCTCCCTACCCCTTCTCCTTCAATTCCTAGCCCTAACTCCAACCCCAATAACCTTAGCAACCAGAAACCCAACCTCAACGGCCTCAATCCGGTTCCTGGCAGCACCAATTCGGCGTCAAGGGTTTTTCCTTCCCCGCCGATCCCACCGCCTCCTTCCTCTCCGATTGCCCCTCCACCGAAGGCCGCAACTGCACAGCAGCTCCTCCCCCGAATCCAGGAGTCCCTAGCCGCTCATGGCGCTGTCTGCCCTTCTCTCTCATCATCCAGCCGCGTCGCCCGATCGTCCGCCGATCAGGTAGTCACTGTTGTCAATCCCGCCTTTTTCAATGGCAGCCCAGCTGTCGTCGGCGTTCACCAGGTCCACAGGTTCGCTCCTTCATTCATGGCTGCAGCCGCGGCGGCTGTGGCGGGCCCTGCGGTCAGGGTGCTTAGATCACCTCCGCCACAGCAACGGCCGGTGGTGCCTGTTAGAACGGTCCCAAAGCATGCGGGTGTTTCTGGTCCCCCAAGGATAGGACCGCCTGTTGTTCACAACAAGGTTTCGTCTCCACCGAAAATTAATGTTTTTACTTTTCTTCTTTCAGTAAGTTATCTTATGGGTGTTTCCTAGATAAGATCTGATGAATAACGGGAATCTTTATTATTATTATTTTTTTTCCGATGTGTGAAATCTTATCTAGATGCTGCCATTTATTTACAATTTGAAATATATAGTGCTATTGATATAACATAGTTCTGACAATCGACGTCCTTCACCCAGTAAATTTATGCGATATCTATTAGGATTGTCATAGTGGGCTTATTGGAGTGTTGAGATGAAGTAAAAATGGATACCCTAGAGTCTGCGTAGACTTATCAGATTATCGTGGTTTCTGGGACATTCAGAATTTGGGCTTCACGTATAGAGGTTCACTTGTAAAGCGACATGCAATGTGCGTTGTCAACGGGAGGTTCATTAACTCCAGTTCTCTCTTATTTAGCGTGAAAATGGAGGCTGATCCTGAAAATTAAGTTTATTAGTTCAATTACCTTTTAATGTGGAATTAGACGCCAAGCACAAAGTCTAATTCAGGTGCTCTGTAGGCTTCTGACTAATTTTTTTAACTTGATGTCTTCCAAGACACCTGGATGCTTATGCATTGTCAATAACATATTCCTCTTGCAGCACCCTAAATAGCTGTGGACCTTGAGTTATAATTGATCAGAGTATCATGTCACGAGTCATATTAAAGTACCTGAGAGCATTGCTGAGACTGTTTGCCACTCCAATCAAAAGTCATGTTTCTAGATCTACTTTATGCAGTTTTCTTAGTGAACTTTTGCTGGAAAGCTTATGGCCTGTAAAAAAAAAAATTCTGCATCATGGCCGTTATATGCATCTCCATCAGCGTTGTTTACCGCTGTCATTTTTCATTTACTTCCAAGGCCTTCAATTGTTTCCGTCTGCTCACCTTCACAAATGATTATGAAGAGCATTGCTGTGAACTTCTAAACTACTTTTGAACGTCCTGGTTTTTCCCTTTTGCAGCATTTTATTTCTTCCTTACAATTTAAATTTCCATTTTAGGATCCTGATCCAACGCAACTTGCTTATATCAGGTTACTCCATTTTCAGATGTTCCTTCTCCCTCCGATTTGAATAACTATAAAGATATGAGGTATTTTAAATTCTCATGTTATTTTTTCTTAATTGTACGTTCTTTCTTCATTTAGTGATTAGATTTGATGTTCTTTCAGGGAGAAGAATGGCGAGAATGCTGTTACAGTGGTCATAAATGATAGAAAAGTAATAAAATTATTAATCATTTCCAATTTCTGCAATTGGATCAGTTTTACATATTTAATTTAGTTTTGGTCTTCTGAGATATGTCTTGTAAAGCACATAAGTCCTCGTCCATAAGATTTTATGGTATTCATGAAGATGTTGGATATTATTAATCATTTGAACTCACATATTTTTTGTAGGTCAGGTTGCTTGATGGTGCCCCATCATCTCTTTATGCACTTTGTCGTTCATGGGTTCGGAATGATATGCCTCAAGAAATTCAGGTTTGTTCAAAAGTTCTGTTAGACCAGCTGATACATTGCTGAGAAAACAACCTCTTAACATGTATGTCATTGTCATAGATGGTTTTGTGGAATGATATATATGGGTTTACTACTCATCTTTAGCTCATGCTCAAGGAATAAAACAGATTGTCAGAATAGTTCCTTTACATTCCATCACTTTTCATGACATTTTCTGTGAAATGATATCCACTCTGCCTCTCACTACGCATTCTACCACATGTTTCAAGGAATAAAAGATATTTCATATTCTTGGTGTAATATAAATTATTGATTAAGATCCTTTATAAATCTGAGTAGGTTTCATGAGCAACCCAAACTATTGTCAAGCAATATGAGCTCTACTAGTTTATTAGCTCATTCCTTGATAACAATATTTTCTGCGGGCCTTATTTTTGAACTTATAACTTGTCATATTTATTTGTGCATTGTGAAAAAAAAAAACTCGTAAAGCTTGTATTTGCTCCCATTTAAGTTCAGAACTTCAGATGAATGACATGGATTGTCCAACCTACTATGACCATGGCTATTGTGACCAACTATACTTAGTACATTAGCTATTTGACTTTAGAGTGCATAGGTAGTACTTCATTTGCTTATTTATTTATTTGATGATGCGAGAAGTCCCTTATTTTCCTAAATGCTGGTTGAATTAAGAGATGCATATTTAGTTTTACTTTTTTTGTCCTGTTTATTGCTCACTTGGAAGGTCTTCCCGTTGCTGGCTCTGTAGCAAGGGAAGCACATTTTGGGCATTAAGGTACCACTATGATTTATTGATTTGGAGGCTTTGAACTTATGCTTCTAGCCATGGTAAAAAATATCATGATATTTTTGAAAATATCACGATATTAATGAGAAAATGATAAGAACAAAAAGAACCTGAAAAAACAATTGTGAAAAATACATTTATCATGTTTTTTCCTTTTTTTTTCTGGTATTTTCATTTTTCTCATTTTTAAGGTTAGTGACATCATGGATTCACCTTTAAACTTAAATTAATTATTTAGTATCATTCTTATCATCATTAAGACATTCCTTTTATCATTTTATCTATTTTTTTAATATCTTCTTATTAGTTTCTCATTTGTTTTATTTTTACCTAATTTTTAAGATTTTTTTCATTTTTAAAAAATTTGCTGATATTTTCCTGATTTTTTTTTTTAAATTGCCAAAAAATACTGGAGAATAAAAGTCAAGGACGATATTTGTGGCCATTCTTCTAACTAGGCAAATCACATGTCCAAATGGACCTGCATATATACCAACGTGATTTTTTTTTTCTTAGCCTTTTCAAAAATAAAGTAACAAGAGATGTCAATGTGTTTGGTGTGCTCAATGCATTGGACTGTTGATAATGTAAATGGTAATGTCATTGGTTCAGCTCCAAGAAGTCCCAACTCAGCATGTCTCTAGGCATAGGCCTTCACGCACATAAAGTGTCATTCCTCTATATTTGGCCTTTTAAGTTGGACATAACATATAATATTATCCTCAATTCATGTGCAAATGCTGGAGATAATAGATTTCTTGTCGTATTGCACTTTGTCTAGTCTACGTTGGAATATGTTGCAAATTTGAATGGTCCATGATTTGCATGTGATGAACCCTTGGCTAAATCTCCTTTTAGATGTGTTGGTTCTCCATATACTTGCATCTAATAATTAGCAGGTGAGGTTATATATCTTTCTACAACTTGTATAGGATAGACATATGTCCTAGACTCCTAGTTACTGTCATAGTAACAAATATCTTAGTTTTTTATTTGTGAGGTTTTCTTGGTATTAACTAGAAAATTCAATCTGTCAGAGAAATCTTGGGAATTCAAAATAGTAAAATTACACACAAAATCATAGGAAAAATATGAAATTATGAGTTTGTTTACTAATACAAAAAGTGAAATCTAATTCACAAGTGATTAGGAGACAAAATAGTAAAATTACACACAAAATCATCGGAAAAATATGAAATTATGAGTTTGTTTACTAATACAAAAAGTGAAATCTAATTCACAAGTGATCAGGAGAAACCAGTGGTGGAGCTAGGATTTTTTTGGCTGAGGGGTACTCGAGTCACTAGCTGAGGTCTGATATGGCACCCATGTAATTTTTAAGGCATCATAATGTAATTTTGAATTCTTCACATGGAATTTTTGATGAGTGGCCCACACCAGCCCCTTGTATCTTGGTCACTGGGAGAACCCTAGAGTGGCCACGGACCCATTTCAATAAATAAATGAGTCTTCTGACTCTTCTTCTCCCATTTGAATATGCCAACAAAACAATTGAATATGTAATTCATTCAAATATGACCAATTGAGATGGTGAAGGAGAGATGATTGATAATATCTTAAAAGATCTTACAATAATGCATTGTTATGTGAAAAATTGAAATCAGTGATATTTTGGAAACATAGTAAAAAAAACATTAATAGATTTTAAACGATGAGGATTTTCTTGGGTATTTTTCGACAAAGCTGAAAATCTTAGGAAAATCTTGACAATTTTTTAGAAAAAGAAAAAGTCTTAAAAATTAAGGAAAAGTAAAATAAACACAAAACTAACAAGAAAATATAAAAAATAACTTGATAAAATGATGTTTTAGTAATAATAAAAATGAAAATAAATAATTTAACTTAAAGTTTTAAAATTTAAAGCAAAAATAACATAAAAATAATGAGGAAAAATGATAAAAACGTGAAATTCAATTTGGATTTTTTTTCAAAAAAAAGGAAAAAGGCAGATTTTTTTGTTTTCGTTACTTTAGCATTTTTAGCAGGTCGTTTTCGAAAAGACGGATTTTCTGTGACTATGTTTGGAAATATCACATTAAATTCTTTTTATGTTTTTTGGCAATATTATTTGGATATTCTGAAAATATCGCTGGTATTTATGACCATGGTCGTTGTAAGATAAGTTAACCACCAATTTCTTGCGTATTTGTGCTTGGAGCTTGTTATTTCAGCTTATAAGAATATTTACTCAGTAGCTTACATTTGTTTATACTTGTTTCCTTCAATGGACCAAAATCATGATTCCTTTGGGAGGCTATACTATCCCTTAGGTGCCTAAGAACTTCAATGTGCCAATAGTCTAATACCATAGGTCTTATTTAGGTAAATTTTAGAGGCTTGGGTAAATTTTGACCTCTTAATTTCATCATTGTCATTTTCTTTGACCACTGCCTCGTATCCCTAGGATATGAGCTCTGTAGTGTAGAGTATATAGATAAAAATGCATATGAAAAACCAAATCCAAAGTTGACCATGTTGAACCTCTCAAACCATACTCTATATCCCTGCTTGAAATCATACATAACCTTTTTTGATTTCTATCAACATCTATTTTTATTTTTGTAGAAATTCATATGGGAATGACATGTAAAGTCTTGTGTAGAAATTATTATTCATACCTAATTAGTGCAACAAACATCATGTAAATTGCAAATAAGCATACCATTCTGTTGAATTCAGCTTAGCTGCATATGCAAGCTTTTTTGGTAGGTTACATCATAAGTTTGAATATCTGGTAGCAACTGGCCTTGCTTCTTACATTTGATCTAACCAATTTGTTTTGTACTTTGAACATGATAACATAAACCTGTATTGATCTATACACTTTGTTTGACATCAATTTGTCTCTTCATTTTCCATTGTGTAATCTTCAGAGCTCTTCAGCATTCTTGGGAATGGAAATGTTTTACGTAGTGGGAATGTGTGATATAGAAGAACTCATGCCCCTCTAGGTAGTGCACCTATTCCCTGAACATATTTTCCCTTTCTAGATACAGGGAGGGGCAAGGCAAGGGTATAAATTGGTTCTGTATTAGAAAATTGAAGTGACCATGATTCTAAACTGTGTTGCTTAACATAGACATAGGTGTTAGTCTCAAGCATGGCTAGAGAGTATTAGACAAGCTAAGACTTGTTTAAATTCCAACCACAGTGAGAATTGTGAAACTGACAAAATGCTTGTACTGTTGATTATATGTCTTCTACCTTTTGTCTTTGGCGAGTGATTTCTCCATGTTCTTCCTGCCTTTTTTTTATTAGCCTGGCATTCTATTGTAACGGGTTGGCTTATTATCCATATCAAATTTCAAACTATAAGCATGTTATCACTATGTTGGCAGCCACAGTTTGGGGAAGGGTTAAAGCTTCTTCCAAGGCCATTGCCTATAAACACAGGGAACAATGCCATCCCTAGAAAGGTAGAAGGTGATGTTGATGAAGATGATGAATTTTCACGTCAAAACCAGGTTTGTTTCCTCCAAACCTGTATTTATACTTGCAGTATCTTGCTTTTTACTTGGTCTTTTGTTGTTATTCACCACACTAAGATTGAAAGCAACTTGAACTGTCAGTTGCACAGAGTTATTATGTTAGGGAGTGAAGCTTGTGCTGAATGCAACACAAAGAAAAAGCAAAAGCGCTTCATATACATCCTTTGATATCAACCTAGTGACTAGTTGGCTGATTAGTCAACCTAGTCTATGACCAGCTGACTGGTCCATGATTATCTAGTCGGCTGGAACATGGTTCATGGCCAATTGACTAATTAGGTAGTTAGGTGAAGTTGCTAGTCTATGTGTTGGCGGTGCTGGAGCCATCAAGGTCTCTCTCTCTCTCTCTCTCTCTCTCTCTTTTTGAAAACCTTCTTTCCCTCGCAATGAGAGATGGTTTTAACTTTCTGTTCAACTTTCAGTCAACTCTTTCTTTTCCTCTCTCTCTCTCTCTCTCTCTTCCTCACACACACAATTTGAAGATCATCCCTCCCCATAAGGAGGGAGGGCTCTCAATCATTTTCTCTCTAATCAGTGTTACAAATATTGCAATATTTTAAAAAGTAGCGTGAGACTAACGAGAAAAAGAACAAAAGTGAAAAATCGTGATATTTTGGAAAAAAGGAAAAATGTATTATCACATTTTTTTTGCATTTTTCCCTATTTTTTTCTTTTTTTAAACGTTAATATCATCATGGATTCAAATTTGAACTTTACATAAATTATGCTTTCTCATTTTTATCATCGTTAAAAGTTTACAACATTTTTTTATCACTTTTATCTAGTTTTGTTTATGTTTTATTGTTAATTTCTGATTTACTTCATGTTTACCTACTTTTTCATTTTCTTTCATTTTTAAAGTTTTTGAGTTTTTCCCGAGATTTTTGTTTTGAGAAAAACATCGTTGTCGAAAATTATCTGAAAAACATTTTGCCATTAAAATACCTGAGAACGGTATTTATGACTGTTGACGGATCTTGATGTATGGGTCTGGGTCTGGATCCGATCCAGTATGTCTTGGTTTGGGCATACTTATACCATTGTAAACCCTAATCTTAAGTGTTAATGAAGTTTCAAAGAGAGAGAGAGAGTCTGGCAGCTAGTGGGCACCAGACCTCCTCACCCGTGGTTTTTTCCCTCTAGTTGAGGGTTTTCCACGTTACACCTGTGTTCGATCTTCCGTTCTTGCGCGTCTATTATTTCTACATGGTATCAGAGCCAGCGAGCTTGGAAATTTTTTTAGGGTTGTGAAGTTCCAACCCTAGACCACGTGTTGCTGCTGCCGCCACTGCTCCTGCCGCCGCCGCCCGTCGCCGTCCGCTATCGCCGCCGCCGCCCGCTACCGCCGTGAAGTTCTGGCGTGACTGATCATCGCTCGACACCGTTGGAGTTCCGGCGTTTCTTCCAGCGACGTACTCAACGCCGTTGGAGTTCCGGCGACGTACTGGACACCGTCTGGAGTTCCGGCGTCTCTCTGTTCAGGCGGCTCTCTGTTTCTGCCCTGCTTGTTGCCGTGAACTTCCAGCCAACACCTCCGCTGCTCAGAATCTTCATTGCCTGACGACGCCTGTGGTTCCTGCTTCCGTTTGGCGTGTCTTCATTCTGCTCCAGCGCCGTTGCCGTTTTTTTTTTCCCTTCCAGCGCGACTGATCTTCTCCAACGTCGTCCAAGTTGCTGCTCACTGAGACGACGTGGCTACGCCTGGTCCATTGCTCGATTTTGTTTGTTCGGGATCCACTATACCCAGCGTCGCCCTTCTATCCAGAGTTGTCAGTGTTGATTGGTCGCCCGACTATATCCACCGTGATCTTCCGTCGCCCGACTCCCTGCGTCCCTCTGCCTTCTTGCGGTCGCCTGAGGGGTCTCCATCGTCTGTCTCCTTCAGTGTCGCCCGACGCCGAGCTCTCTATTGCTCGCCCGACGCCGGCTGTCAGCCTTCTACCTCGTCGCCCTCAGCCTGCTTGCACGCCCCCCTTATCGTCACCCGACGCTTTCTGCTCTATCGTCTCTGCTGGAGTGCTCCGAGAGTCACTGTAGACGCCCTGCTGTCGCTGCTTCTTGCTGCCAGACGACTTGTTACTGTCTGTCCAGCATTGCTGTGCCAGTCAGTGCCGCCAGTGTATCTGTCTGCTTCGCCGAGGCTGCCCTTTGTCACTGCAGAAGAAATTTGGGTGTTCTATCAACGTGATGGCGGATTCCTGTATGGGAGAGTGGATCATCGACAGTGGTGCTACTCACCACATGACCGGCGATCCTAAAGTCTTTCATGGGTATAAGCTTTCGTCAGGAAAGGAACGTGTTTCTCTTGCTGATGGTTCCTCTATCTCTGTGGCTGGGAAAGAGAGTCTTCCACTTTTGAACAAGTTCTTTGTCCACAATGCTCTACATGTTCCCCATCTTCCCTTGAACCTCTTGTCGGTTAGCAAGATTACGAAAGAGTTGAATTGCGAACTTATCTTTTCTGCTGATTGCTATGTGTAGAAATACGAACAAGGAGAGGAAGAGGAACAACGATCACGATGTAACGTGGAAAACCCTCAACACGAGGGAGAAAAAACCACGAATGAGGAGGAGTTGGTGCCCACTAGCCGCCAGACTCTCTCTCTCCTTAGATTATCATTAACACATAAGGATTAGGGTTACATGACTTAAGTAGTGCCCAACACGGGCTACAAGGCGGGTCGGGTATGGATCCGGACCCGAAACATACGATCTATCAACACTCCCCCTCAAGTTGGGCATACATATCAAACATGCCCAACTTGGATACATTCCTCTCAAATGAAGCTGAAGGAAGAGCTTTCGTCAGAACATCAATAGTTTGGTCTTCAGACTTCATGTAAGGTAAGATCAACTCTTTCGCATCAATTCTTTCCCGAATGAAGTGACAATCAATTTCAACATGCTTTGTTCTGTCGTGAAGAACAGGATTGTTGGCTAAGTTGATTGCAGACTTGTTATCACAATACATTTTCATAGGTCCTTCAATCTCTATTCCAATGTCAGTCAGCAGTATCTTCAACCATAGTAATTCTGACACTCCCATAGCAACTGCCCTATATTCTGCCTCTGCACTAGATCTAGAGCAAACATCCTGTCTCTTGCTTCTCCATACAACAAGGTTTCCTCCCAAGTAGACACAGTACCCTGTAGTAGATCGTCTGGTATCACCACAACCTGCCCAATCCGCATCAGAATAGCCCTCGATTTCCACAGTCTCTTGTTTCACATACAGGAGTCCCTTGCCAGGATTTTTCTTCAGGTAGCATAGTACTCTGTCCACAACCTTCAGATGTGCATCGGTTGGTGCATGCATGAATTGACTCAAAACATTCACCGCAAAGGTGATATCAGGTCTCGTGAGGGTAAGATAAATCAACTTCCCAACCAGATGTTGATATCTTCCCTTGTCTTCTTCACAGAGAGGCTCTCCATGACTCAACTTGTGCCCAATGTCAAATGGGGTAGGAGTAGGTCTACATCCCAATTTACCAGTTTCTTTCAGCAGATTTAATGTGTATTTCCTTTGGTTTAGTATAAGACCAGTACTAGACCTAGCAACCTCCATACCAAGAAAATACCTTAGCTTGCCAAGATCTTTGAGATCGAATTCTGTAGCCAGTAATCCTTTTAGCTTGATAATCTCCTCCTCATCATCTCTTGTGACAATCATGTCATCTACGTAGACCAGCAGGAGAGTAACCCTGCTCTCATTCTTCTTCACAAACAGAGTGTGATCTCCATTTCCTTGTTTGTATCCATGATGTATCATCACTCTTCTCAGTCGTTCGAACCACGCTCTGGGCGATTGCTTAAGGCCATATAAGGCCTTTTTCAGCTTACAACATTTTCCTAGTTCTTCATATTCTGGAGGCATATGCATATATACTTCTTCTTCGAGGTCACCATTGAGGAATGCATTCTTAACATCTAGTTGATACATCTTCCACTCCTTCATCACAGCTAGGGATATAACCACCCTTACTGTCTTCATTTTCGCAACAGGAGCAAAAGTTTCCAAGTAATCAATTCCATATTTTTGGCTAAATCCCTTGGCCACAAGTCGAGCTTTATAACTTCAACGCTCCCATCTGGTTTGTACTTGATGGTATACACCCATTTGGATCCAACTAAGTGAGCGGCTTCAGGAATCTTCACCACTTCCCATGTCATATTTCTTCTCAGGGCATCTATTTCTTCTTTCATTGCATCAGCCCACTTGGAGTCACTTTGAGCTTCAGCAACAGTCCTGGGGATCACAGCCAAAGAAAGAGTAGAAAAAAAACACTTGTAATCTTTTCCAAGTCTGGAATAAGATACAAAATTACCAATGGGGTGTTGAGTACATGACCTGACACCCTTTCTCAGGGCAATGGGAAGATCTTCATTCTTCTTTTCAACCTCATCATGAGTCTCCACAGTCTCCACGGTAGGACTTGGTTCATCCAGGGAAGGAGTGGCATTGGGATTGGAAGTAGATCTAGCATCACAAGTCATCATCTCTGTCCGAGTACCTCGTCTAGAGTAGAACTGTCCAAACAACCGAGGGCCTTCCTTCTCAATGCTAGTGTCACACCTTTCCTCCTTCTCAGGCACATCAACAGTAGTAAGCGATTCTGCTTTCTTGTAGTCCAAAAAATCTGTAAACTGAAGTTCATGTCTCTGAGAATACTCTTCCCTGCCCACAGACTGCTCCCCCTGAAGAGGATTCTCACCAAAGTAAGAGGCATGTTCTAAGAAGGTAACATCCCTCGTAACATAAACTCGACCAGTAATAGGATCAATACATTTGTATCCTTTTTGCGTAGGAGAGTATCCAACAAAGACACCTTTGATAGACCTAGGATCAAGTTTCTTGACATTTGGACTGTGATCATGGATAAAACATACACAACCAAAAACACGAGGAGGAAGTAGGAATGGTGGACGACTGCCAGGAAGTAACGAGTGGGGAGTCCTACCATTCAAAACACGACTGGGCATGCGGTTAATAAGATAGGCACTAGTAAGAACTGCATCACCACAATAGTGTTTAGGAAGATTTCTTTGAAACAAAAGAGCCCTGGTGACATTAAGAAGTTGACGATTTTTCCTTTCAGCTACCCCATTTTGAGGGGGGGTGTAACTACAAGATGTCTCATGAACAATCCCCTTTTGTCTGAGAAACTCCTCAACAGGCTGACACATGTATTCACGGGCATTATCGGACCGGAAAGTTTTAACATTCGCACCATATTGGGTATGCACAAGAAGAATGAATGTCTCGATGATACGAGGAACCTCACTGCGGTCTTTTAACAAGTACACAAATGTAGCACGAGAGAAATCATCAATGAAAGTGATAAAATATTGAAAACTTTGACGGGTATGAATTCCCGAAGGTCCCCATACATCAGAGTGAATCAGGGAAAAAGCTTCATTAACACAACTAGTAGAAAGAGGGTACGAAGCCCTCACATGTTTGGCAAACTGACAAACATCACAAGAAATGGAAGACAAATCAAGGGAGGAACACAGGTCTGGAAACAAATGTTTCAAAATCCCAAAAGGTAAATGCCCAAAACGTTCATGCCAGTACATAAAGGACTGAAGACAATCTTCTCTTCTCTTATCTGTCTTGCGGATCGCTGTCAACAGAGCAGTAGCCACACGTATGGGAAGACGATATAATCCATCAGAAGCTAAACCAATCCCAATCCTCTTCCCTGTCACCAAGTCCTGCAAAACACAGCGATCGGCAGAGAAAATAAGTTCACAATTCAATTCTTTAGTAAGTCTACTGACTGACAAGAGATTTAAAGGAAACTGGGGGACATGTAATGCGCCCTGCACATGAAATTTGTCTAACAAGGACAAAGTGCCTTCGCCTGCCACACAGGTAGAGGAACCATCTGCAAGAGAAACACGTTCCCTTCCCGAGGACAACTTATACTCATGAAACAATTTTGGATTACCTGTCATGTGATGAGTAGCACCACTATCGACAATCCATTCCCCCACAGAAGAGTTACCTTTATTGCCAATAACTGCAAGAGCATGATTAGCTGTAGTTTCCTCTGAGGTCTCAATCTTGTTGACATCGATCCTGCCCAAATAAGCCCTTAGTTCACGAAGCTGATCAGCCGAAATAGAAAGTTTTTCCCCACTAGATTTGGGCGCCTCAGGCCCAGGTGTTTTCCCACTAGAAGACCTCCCTCTATTTCCTTTCTTGTCTGGATAGAGATCCCAACAATAATCGACGATGTGACCCATCTTCTTGCAATGTGTGCATCGACGAGGGGGTCTGGCCAAGCCTCCAGGTCCACGGCTCACAAGGGCTGATCTCTCATGAGAGAGACCAAGATCCCTCTTGCTTTCATTGGTGACCAGCCTTCTCTGTTCTTCTGCTTCAACAACCGAATATACATCTTCAATACTGGACACCTCTCCAGAATTCAGAATCTGGCTCCGAACACCTTCAAACTCATCATTTAAGCCAGCTAAAAAGAGGAACACTCGGTTTTCCCATTTCTGGGCAATGTAAAGTGCCTGATCTTGGGGACAGTGCCAACAGAAGAGTTACCTTTATTGCCAATAACTGCAAGAGCATGATTAGCTGTAGTTTCCTCTGAGGTCTCAATCTTATTGACATCGATCCTGCCCAAATAAGCCCTTAGTTCACGAAGCTGATCAACCGAAATAGAAAGTTTTTCCCTACTAGATTTGGGCGCCTCAGGCCCAGGTGTTTTCCCACTAGAAGACCTCCCTCTATTTCCTTTCTTGTCTGGATAGAGATCCCAACAGTAATCGACGGTGTGACCCATCTTCTTGCAGTGTGTGCATCGGCGAGGGGGTCTAGCCAAGCCTCCAGGTCCACGGCTCACAAGGGCTGATCTCTCATGAGAGAGACCAAGATCCCTCTTGCTTTCATTGGTGACCAGCCTTCTCTGTTCTTCTGCTTCAACAACCGAGTATACATCTTCAATACTGGACACCTCTTCAGAATTCAGAATCTGGCTCCGAACACCTTCAAACTCATCATTTAAGCCAGCTAAAAAGAGGAACACTCGGTTTTCCCATTTCTGGGCAATGTAAAGTGCCTGATCTTGGGGACAGGGACACTATGTTATGCAGGACTTGGTGACAGGGAAGAGGATTGAGATTGGTCTGATTTCTGACGGGCTATATCGTTTACCTATGCGTACTGCTCAGGCTCTCATGACGGCAGTCAGTCAAGCAACGAAGAACAGAGAGGACTCCCTTCAATTGATTCTACGTTGGCATGAGCGCCTTGGACACCTGCCTTTTGGGCTTCTTAGACAGTTGTTTCTTGATTTATGTTTCAGGTTAGATATGACTATGGTGTCCTGTGATGTCTGTCACCTGGCCAAACATGTTAGGGCTTCATACCCTTTGTCTAGCCATCGTTCTAATGAGGTATTTGCCCTGATTCATTCTGATGTGTGGGGGCCTTCAGGGATTCCTTCCTATCATGATTTTCAATATTTTATCACCTTTATAGATGATTGTTCTTGTAACACTATTGTCTACTTGTTGAAAGATCGTAGTGAAGTTCCTACTGTTATAGAGACTTTCATTGCTTATGTGGAAACTCAATATGGAGCATCTGTTAAGACCTTTCGATCTGACAATGCTCGTGAGTACATGTGTCAGTCTGTTGATAGCTTCTTTCGAAAAAAGGGAATTGTTCATGAGACTTCATGTAGTTATACTCCTCCTCAAAATGGAGTTGCTGAACGAAAGAATCGTCAGTTATTGAATATGACTCGAGCTCTTCTTTTTCAACGTCATGTTCCAAATAGATATTGGGGGGATGCTGTGTTGACCAGTGCGTATCTTATAAACCGTTTGCCTAGTCGTGTGTTAAATGGGCAGACGCCTCACTCTATGTTACCGGGGAGTCGTGAACCTTTCTCTCTTCCACCAAGAGTCTTTGGCTGTGTTTGCTTTATTCACAATCATAGTCCTCACATTAAAAAGCTTGATCCAAGGTCTATTAAGGGTGTATTTCTAGGTTATTCTCCCACTCAAAAAGGGTATAAGTGTCGGGACCCTTCCACTGGTCGTGCCTATGTTACCAAAGATGTCACTTGCCTTGAACATGCTTCCTATTTTGGTGAGAATCCTCTTCAGGGGGAGAATTCTATGTCAAACGAAGAGTATTCTTCGAGTCAGGAAATTCTGTTTACAGATTTTTTGGACTACAGGCGTGAATCCGTTGGTCCTTCTATTGAGGTGCTTGAACAAGAAAAAAGTGGAGAGTGTTCTACTGGGGCAGGAGAGGAATGCAATCGTCTGTTTGGGCAAGTTTACTCTAGGCAAAGAGTTTGTACTGATGAGATGACAAGTGGTGAGAATTCTACTCCCAATCTAGTTAGTCCTTCCCTGGATGACCCAAGTCGTGCTCAGAAGCAACCTGTTGAAGAAGAGATTCAGACTGGTTTTGCAAGTGAAGAGCTTCCCATTGCCCTGCGAAAGGGTGTCAGGTCATGTACTCAACATCCTATTGGTAACTTTGTTTCATATTCTAGACTGAGCAAGGACTACAAATGTTTTGTATCTTCTCTTTCTTTGGCTATGATTCCCAGGAATGTTGCTGAGGCTCAAAGTGATCCCAAGTGGACTTATGCAATGGAAGAAGAGATGGAAGCCCTGAGAAGAAACATGACATGGGAAATTATAAAGATTCCTGAGGCGGCTCACTTGGTTGGATCTAAGTGGGTCTACACCATCAAGTACAAACCAGATGGAAGTGTTGAAAGATACAAAGCTCGTCTTGTGGCCAATGGGTTTAGTCAGAAATATGTGATTGATTATTTGGAGACCTTTGCTCCTGTTGCGAAGATGAAGACTGTCAGAGTCATTATCTCCTTAACTGTGATGAAGGAGTGGAAGATGTACCAACTTGATGTCAAGAATGCATTTCTCAATGGAGACCTTGAAGAGGAAGTATATATGTGTATGCCTCCAGGATATGAGGAACCTGGAAAATGTTGCAAGCTAAGGAAAGCTTTATATGGGCTCAAGCAATCTCCTCGAGCATGGTTTGAACGACTTAGACTTGTCATGAGACAATGTGGATACCATCAAGGGAATGGAGATCATACACTCTTTGTGAAGAGAAATGAGCAAAAGGTTACTATTTTGTTGGTATATGTTGATGATATGATTGTCACTGGTGACGATGAAGATGAACTAATTAAGTTAAAGAAACTGTTGGCGATCGAGTTTGATCTCAAGGACCTTGGTAAGTTGAAATATTTCCTTGGCATTGAAATTGCTAGGTCTAGGACTAGCCTCGTGCTAAATCAACGGAAGTACACTCTAGATTTGTTAAAGGAGACCGGGAAATTGGGGTGTAGACCAGCTTCTACTCCTCTAGATGCTGGCCATAAGCTAAGTCTTAGAGATGGGGAGCCTCTCTGTGAAGAGGCCAAAAGAAGATATCAATGTCTTGTAGGGAAGTTGATTTATCTTACTCTCACTAGACCTAATATTTCCTTTGCTGTGAATGTGATGAGTCAGTTCATGCATGCTCCCACGGATGCCCACTTGAAGGCTGTTGACAGGATCTTGTGCTACTTGAAGAGAAATCCTGGCAAAGGTCTCTTGTATGTCAAGCAAGGCACTCTTGGGATTGAAGGTTATTCAGATGCAGACTGGGCAGGCTGTATTGACACTAGGAGGTCCACCTCTGGCTATTGTATTTATTTGGGAGGGAATCTCATAGTGTGGAGAAGTAAAAGACAAGATGTTTGTTCTCGTTCCAGTGCTGAAGCAGAATACAGAGCAGTGACTATGGGAGTTTCAGAGCTTTTGTGGCTAAAAGTATTGTTGACTGATATTGGTATAAAGGTTGAAGAACCAATGAAGATGTATTGCGATAACAAGTCGACAATCAACTTGGCCAACAACCCTGTGCTTCATGACAGAACAAAGCATGTTGAGATTGACATGCATTTCATTCGAGAGAGAATTGATGCTAAAGAACTTATACTTCCTTACATGAGATCTGAAGACCAAACAGCTGATGTTTTGACGAAAGCCCTATCTTTAACTTCATTCGAGAGAAATGTATCCAAGTTGGGCATGTTTGATAGGTATGCCCAACTTGAGGGGGAGTGTTGACGGATCTTGATGTATGGGTCCGGGTCTGGACCCGATCCAGTATGTCCTGGTTTGGGCATACTTATACCATTGTAAACCCTAATCTTAAGTGTTAATGAATTTTCAAAGAGAGAGAGAGTCTGGCGGCTAGTGGGCACCAGACCTCCTCACCCGTGGTTTTTTCCCTCTAGTTGAGGGTTTTCCACGTTACACCTGTGTTCGATTTTCCGTTCTTGCGCGTCTATTATTTCTACAATGACAATGCTTTGAACCCTCTTTCCAAGGGAAGAGCTGTTGACTTTTTTTTTTACCCAAAAAAAACTTTAGAAAAGAGAGTTTAAGGCTTGTGGATTGGTTCTGATCGGAAATCTATCCTGATGTACCTATAGTGTATCAGGGGCTTGGGTATGACAACCTTTCTCACATACCCTTCTGATGTAGAACCTTAGGCTTCAATAGACCCAAAATATTTAAATGGGAATACAACTCAGGTGGGTCAACTATATTTGGGACCTCTTTGGTCCACAACCAACTTATTTATACTTATAACTATGCTTTGCTTTCCGCTATTTACAATCCTCAAGGTGTGAAGGCTGGAAACATCATTGTAGCCAAGTAGAGTACTCCCATCTCGGCCATGGTGCCTGGTTCTCTTGCCATCTTACATGGCTGCAGGTGGCTGGTTGTAGCGAGGGCACATATATGATATATATAATCTGTTATGTAAGTCATTACAAGTTTGACGGTTTTATTTGTCTACGTTTTTTAATTTTTTTATGGAGATTGCTTTAATCCATAGCCACAAAAAACCTGTCTTCTTCAAAAAAGACCCAATAAAAATGTTAAGAATGAAAATGAAAAAAACATGTATTTTTAAACTTTTTTTGAAAAAGTTCTAAAATGAATTTTTTGCATTTTTTTAGTTTTTATTACGTTTTTGTCATTATTTTTAGGTTATTTTTCTTTAAAGTTTAAAACATAAGTTAAATTGTTTATCTCATTACCAAAACATCATTTTTATCATTTTATCAAGTCACTTATTATGTTTTATTGTTAGTTTTTCATTTATTTTGCTTATTTCTATTTTTTAGGATTTTTTCTTTTTAATAAAAATTGCTGAACTTTCCCAAGATTTTCAGCTTTGTTGAAAAATACCAGAGGAAAACCTCACCATTTAAAACCCATTAATGACATTTGTGACTAGTCTTTAATCTCATTGGCCCTCTTCCTTACTATGAGAGAGATAAAGAGAGAGAGAGAGAGAAGGAGTGGGGGGGTGGGGTGGAAGTAGAAAAAAAATGGGAGAAGAACCATGACCATCAGTTCATGATCATAGGTGGACTTGGCCTTAAATCAGCTCTCCTTTGTCTTACTGAAGAAAGCCATAGGGTGGTAACCTTGGCTCAAAACATCCCCTATTCCAACTTTTGATTCATCAATATCAACTGTCACTGGCCGACTAAAATCTGGCCAAGTCAGTATTAGAGTGCTCATGATGGCCTTCTATAATTTCTCAAATGTGACCACAGTGTCTTTCTTTCATTTCCAGCTATCTTTCGTAAACATTGCTGTTAATGGCATAGTTATTTCCCTGAAGTTTTTCCAAGGCACCTGTAATAACCAGTGGGCCACACGAAATCTCCCAGTCCCTTGATCCCCTTTGGTATTTCCCAGTCTTTAAAACCTTGTCTTCCTCCATCTGAATTCCTCGGCCAGATATAGTGTGACCCAAATAAGTGACATGTGGATTGATGAACATGCAACTTGAAGCGTTGGCATACAACTGATTGCTGCACAACAATTTTAGTACTTCCTTCAACTTGACAATGTTCTCGGCTGCTACTATGAATTGATGTGTCATAAAAAAAAAAACATAAATGAATATGTAGGTGCGAGTAAAAACTTCATTTGTCAGAGCTTGGAATGTTGTAGGGGTATTTGCGAGCCTGAATGGCATGACTCTAAATTGACCTCGTGTTTGAAAGGCAGCCTTCTTAATATCCTCATGATCATCCTTACCTTGGTGGTACTTATCCCGTAAGTCAAGCTCGAGCAATATGTCAGCTCCTTTGAGCTCATCCAACTGCTCCTTAACAATTGGTATGGCATACCTATTCTTGACAGCAATTGAATTTAGGGCCCTCTAGTCGATGAAAAATCTCTAGTGCCCATCCATTTTCTTGAATAATGGGGCCTCTACTGGGCTGGATCATTCCTTCCTGCAGCATTTCTATAATCAATCTTTCTCTCTCACCTTTCTGCAGTAATTGTACTGATAAGGTCCCAGCTTGACATGAGCTGAACCAGGCTCTTTCAAGATGCGCTATGAGAATTTAGGTGGTATATTCACTATGCTTGGTTTTTCTTGGCTAAACCCTGCAGTCACAATTGTTAACAAGTGCAGGCCTTCTCACCCTCCCCTAGTCTTAGCCGACTTCGTCACTTTTTTTTGCCTCCAATCAATCAACTTTAGAAGCCTGGATAGTCCTTTCTCCTTCAGGTCCTTGAAACTTCATCTGTATTTTCATGAAATCCCATTCTATCTTCCCTAATTGCTTTAGCCATTGGATGCCAACATTATCAAGGGGGTACAACTCCACTCTGAAGCACAACCCTTGTATCTCAAAGCATCTCCTGAGAGCTCCTTCCTTTGCATAACAGAGAGCTTCCGTTGCCTACAACCACCTTAAATTTTGGCTGCTCCATTTATTTGCTCCAACCGATCTTTCCTGTCTTTTTGCTTATACAATTATGGTGGCACATCAGGATGTTGATTTCTTCTTCCTTTAAGTCGACCTTCTGCTGTCATTACTTGTGGTACATTGACCCTAGCCAAGGTGTGAAATGATATATTTGAAGCCACGTCCAAGCTTTGCTATGCTAGATGCTGCTACCTTCTTTGCTTCTGCATTGACATCTTTGCCAGCTTCATCAACTAAATACTTGCAAAGTTTCTTACGAGTGTGTCCTACTGTCCACTTTTCATCACATTGGAAATGCATCTATGTCACATGGGGGATACGGGTGTTGGTATGGGTATTGAAGCACTTTTAAAAACATGGGTATGGAAACACAGTCGTGTATAAATAAATAAATAAATAAATATATATATATATATATATCTATAAAAAATAAAATTTTTAAAAAATAAATGCATCATCATCGTTTACATTTATAAAATATACATTCCTGAACATAAAATGCTAAAATACATCAAAAACATATCTAAATATAAAAGTATACCCAAAAAAGATTAGAAAAGTTAAGTCAACTGTGTCCAAACAGTCCTGTGCCAGCACCAGTGTCGTGTTGCACTGACACAAGTACTTTGTCTGTGTTTTATAGAAACATACTCCTTTGTCTGATGACTTTGATCCGTTATGGCGTCAACCTTTTGAATAGAACTTGTTTACCCTGTGACAGCCACCTTGCCATGAGATAGTTTCATTGTCGTCCTTCATCATCCTAGGACTTTTCCCCAAGGAAGCATTAGTCAGATATCCTTCCCAAACTCCATTTCCCCGCCTACATCACTTCTTCTCTGTTACCCATGCTAGCCATTCCAGCTCGAAACTCTCGAGAAGTGACAGGGGTATGGCAGCTTGTATTTCAATTTGTATTTCTCTTTCAAGCACCCAATAGATGCTTTGATCGAGGCCTCCATTGGCCAACCTGTCACCGTGTTCCTTAGTTCTTCAAATTTCTCCTATTAATCCACTACCCACCCCTTCTGTTTGATCTTGACTGCTCAACATTATAATTCAAGTAGGCAGAAGGCTCAAATCTTACCATTAGGGCTTTTACAAATTGCCCCCAATTAGGCTTCCTGTGTTGCTAAATGCACCAGCATATATCCAGGCTTTCTAAATAAACTGCTGGGTCAGCGACCTTGATCTCAGCAGCAACCCCTTGACAGTTAATCATGCTCCTGCCTAAAAGACGTAGATGGTTGGGTCCTTAATGAAAAATTTAGGAAATATTTTTTTTGGGCCCCTAGCTAATTTGGTATATTCTCCATTTTTGGTGAAATGGGTCAAATGAGTTCCCAGGAGGAGGATGCATACCTGGAATGCCATGTGAGGATGAGCTCTATCACATGTTCACTTGTTCCTTTCCTTGTCCCTCACCAGCTGTGTGATTCCTACTGGAGAAGTGTTAGAGTCGGGTCTTAGCAGAGGAGGAGGGTCCTTAATACAGTAAGCAGGTTTTATTTCTTGATCTTGTTCTAGAGGATCTGAGTCAAGTCGGGTGCAGAGCTATAGAGGTACTAAACCCAACTCAGAATACTTGTGCTTAAATATGGGGAAATTTGCCCTAATTGGTAATGAAAATAATTTCCTGTTATGCAAGAGTTGGATTAGAACTCTATTATTGTTATGCGGATTGCGGGGTACTTTGTAGTTGGGTCTGCATAGTTTTGTAATGCTTATAGTAAAATTGTTGATGGGTGTATCTTTGCTACCTGGAACGTCTCAAACCTTCAATGGTAATACTAATTGAAGGCTGTTGTGGAACTTGTTCCTGGTGTCGGGATAAGTAGCAAAGACTTCTTGTCGCTTATGTTTCCTTTGGATATTCAATTTCAAAGATTCATCTTAAAATATGTCGAATATTTCTGCATAGGATGATATGCTTCTAAGTATTAGATTACTAGCCTTATCTCTTTTTTTTCCAGTGCCAACTGATTTTCAAAGTTTATGCTTTGACTAGGTTTCAGAAAAGATGGTTATCCATATCCGTTCATGAACTTGGAATTTGTTTCAGATTATTTATTGCAAAAATTCTCATCTTTTCACAAACATCTCTTCATTTCACAGGCAAAAAATTCTGTTGATAACCTATCTACACGTGAGTTACTGGAGACGCATGTAAGACATGCTAAAAAAGTTCGGGCAAGGTATGACCTTTAACATAGAGTGATGAATCCATTTGTTTTATTTATTTTTTTCAGTGCGCCTGGATGTGTTTCTGCTAGACACATTTTCCTTCATTTCCTTGGAGGAGAACAATTATCAGAGCTAATGGTTATTTTAATCCATATTTGTGTTTCACTGAACAATAGTGTGATTTATGTATGCTCTCAGACTAGTTTAAAGAAAAAAAAACTTCTTGAGTCAGTTTCTAAAGTTGGCAGATTGTCCTTTTGTACAGTTTATCTGAAAAACAACCACGATTTTCCCTTTCCAAAGTTTGGACACTAAAATGTAAATTATGGGTTTGGATGAGCCTGCTAATGCTGGTAACCAATTGATGAGAAAAGTGTAATAATCTTGAAGTACTGTTAGTTAATGGCTGACGCATCCTTTATTCGTTTGTTCTTTGTTTTTTTATTGATTGAAACTAACTTCCAAGTCATTGAGTCTCTCATCAGCTTCTCGGGAGATAAAAGTAGGTTTCTTTTTCCTGGTTGTTGATTTTGCAGATTGCGGGAGGAAAGATTACAACGCATCGATAGATTCAAACAAAGGCTTGCCCTCTTACTTCCTCCTTCACTGGAGCAGAACAAAAATGATGTGGTGGCAGGAAGCTGACACTCCAGCCTTGCCGTGTCATTGCGTCACATGTAATGCTATTGAATGTATTGTTTGGACCTACTGTTAGGTTCAAAAAAGGAAAAAAATGAAGGGAGGAAAAAACCAAGTCAAAAAACGCAGACCAACTGAAGAACCTGCACTGGCCGTATTTCCCCACTAAGAAGATTCATTATCATTCAGAAAGTTTTCATGCATTCCAGTGCTGAAGGTACGATGGGAGAAAGCTGCACTGTTAATTATGTATATTTCCTGTCATGATTTTCTTGGTCTCAGTCCTGTAATAGAAACCAAATCTCTGGGTTTCTTCGACGAGCAACATGGCAATGACAACGAGTAAGCATCGAAGACATCTGAGTTGGGTAGCTTGTTATCTTGGCTAGGAGATCATTGCTCAAAAGCATCGGCAGCCACCATGTATTAAGTTGGTCATTTTTTTACTTTTAATCATGTTTTTTTAATAATAAAAAATGAATGGATCTTATAACATAAAGCTTTGATAGTAGAAAAATCAAAATTTTTTATAAAAATAATTTGAATGAAAACATGATTTATATTAAATTAGTATTTATGAACATGTTAGGATGTTCACATTTTGTTTACGATATTTTTTGACACAAAATCAAGAGGTCTCGTTTTTCAATGTTACCTCTGGTATTTGTCGAGTACTCACGTAGAAATCGGTAAAGTACCAGACCACTCGGGTTATATCTTTTTCTCATCTTGCGATTCTTTCCACGCGCTTCCCGCTTTCTCCCCTTTCGGTGATTCTCTGAGGGGCCGTTTGATGGCAGGAAATATGGAAATGAAAAAAAATTTTCAGAAAAAATTTTCTGGAATTGGTGAATACGAAATAAAATTCCAATCGTCCAAAACCACGTTTGTTACATAGGAATTATTTTTCTGGATTTTTTTTTTGTTTGATGAAAAAAAATTGGAAAAGAAGGAAGAGGACGACGGTTCTGTGCCCTGAGGAGAGGAAGACGACGACCACCGCCATCACCGAGGAAACCCCGAGTCGTCTCTTCCTCCGCCCTCTGGTCTACACCACCACCATCCCGGACCTGCAGAAGTGGCGTTCGTGGGCCAGAAATCTCGCCCTCTCTGTGGGTTCGAAGTTTGCCCAGCTCGACAACGGCCCCCACTCTCACACCCTATGTAGAGAGGTGGAATGGCTCTTGGAGGATGCCGTCGAGATCTATGACCACCGATATACTCTGGAAAATTTTCTCAACGGGAAGCAAAAGGGGGACGGAACTCCACCCATGAGAAAAGAGGGAGGAACTGTAGGAATCTCATCCTTTCCCTCTCCCTCCCTCTCTATGTCTCTCCTTGGATTAGGGCAGCCATATCCGCTTGCGCCTTCAACTTTTTGCGTTCCATCTCTGTTCAAAGGGTTTTTGCCACATCCAATTCCACCTGACGGCTGACGGCCGATTCGTTTGATCAGAGGGGTTAAGAAGAGGAAGCAAAAGGAAAGAGGAGGAGAAGATGATGATGCAAAACCCTACCCAGATGACCGTCGCCTGCCAGACTTGGCCTCTCCAATCCCCATTCCCCATCTATCCTCTCTCCCCCATCATCCACTAGCACCAATCCAACGCCACAACCGCCAGTACCACCACCATCAGCGGCAGCAACAAGGTCAGCCTCAACCGCCCAACAGAAGCAAACATTCTTCCTCCCAACGGATTCCCAGGCGAAACCTCAGGTGGGTGAACGGGCGAGAGGAAGACGCTGTGAGAGGGTGAGCGGGCGAACGGGCGAGAGGAAGACGCTGTGAGAGGAGAAGGCGAGGTTGGTGCGGCTGCGGGCGAGAGAGAGGATGATGCGGCTGCAGGAGGAGAAAGCCAGGAGAAGCGAGGTGTGCCCTAACGGGCAAAAATATTTCTCCGGAAAAAAATTTCCACCCACCCTGAGTGGAAATTTTTTCCGGAAAAAAAATTTACGAAATCGACCGTAACGGTCCAAAATTTTTTTCCGCGTTCAGAAATTTTTTAAAAATTTGAATTTTTTTTCTGCTGCTACAGGATTTTTCCTGCCCGTTAAGCCCCCTGAAAGAAATGGAAAAATTTTGTTCAACTATTTCAGATGTTGCCTGTGAGGAAGCTTTTTAATGTTGCATTTTTAACGGTTGGCACATAATAACGGTATTTGGGACACAGGTGTGCGTAAAAGGGTTTCAGTGGGTCTGGCTGGTTCGACGAAATGGATGGATATTGCAAGCATCTGAATTTTGCACTTATCGATTTTTAATTTCATCCATCACATTTCTATCAGATACGGATGAGGGGATAGATGGTCTCTAATTAAAGGAAAATAAAGGCTCACTTAAAAGCGAGTATATCATCCAACTTTTCTTCGCAATAATAATAATGGTAGCAGTTATGAAGACAATAATCTTTTTCCTGGAATTGTGCTGGATTTCACTTATATGAGACGATCTTCCACTCTGTCTACTTTTGTTCCTTTGGGGAATGGATTTAAAAGGTGCAAAGAATCTCAAAATGAGGTGGTTACTGTTAGCAAGAGGAACGTGCAAGTGGAGTGTGCACATATCGCCCCAAGGAAAAATGTCCAGCTTTGTTATAAAAATGCTAAAATGAAACAAACATTAAACATTTTAAACTTAAGTTTCTTCTGGCGAGAACCGTCTTGAATATGTTGGGGGATTGTGTGGTGCAGGCTGAATTCTATGGCTATGTTTAGCGAAGTCTATTATCATGTTAAGTTTAATCACTATAAAGCATCATAAGATTCTTTAACTTGTGATTGCCTAGAAGTCAAACGGTTCACAATTGAAGCACATGTGATCATTCAGAACTAGTTCAGAGAAATATAATTCAGAGATTTATTTTAATTTCGGATTTGTACTTTTGCATCTCTCTGTCTCTCTCCCGCTGTCCCTCTCTCTCTCTCTCTCTGAAAATATAAATATCGATGCACACACAAACACACACACACACATGCAGATTCCATTTGTTTTTTTTTTTTCTTTTAACATTCTGGAAAATGTCCAGCGCTAAGAATGGGACTTACAGGATTGATTTAGTTCAAATCAACTTTTGAATTGTTGAACAATATATGTATCAACATTTTTTGGTAATCCAAAAATCGAAGACCAAAAAAGCGTCTAACTTTATTAGCGTAAAACACATTTATTTCTATCAGAAAACCAAATAAGAGGTCGACTTGTGAAGTTGCGATCCTGTTTTGCAAAGCTACAGACCAAGTTAACTAATTAAAGTAAGACTCTAAAAATTTAAGCTTCGTTATATGTACAACCAACTGCATCATGAAAGATAAAATCATAAGGGATATGCCACGTATATGGACTTGTCCTAAAGGCAAAACATGTTGAGATGCTCCAACAGTGGATCTTGTTTTCCGAGGTAAAAGCAATCGCGCCTTTATGAGCCATTAATTGACTACAGGAGAGCGAGAGAGTGGTTGCATGTGCAATACATAATTGAGCGTGTGACCAACGCGTTTTTAGCTGATTCTTTGTACCAAGACATTGACTGAGAGTTTCAAGCACCCGTACTTGCTGGACCACTGTATTACCTTCATTGATTATTAAGAATATATCTAAAGCGGACGTCTACTACTTCAATGAAATGTGTTTTTCGGTCGCTGGGTTTGCTGCCTCAGCCTGACATCCCCACTCTAACAACGGTTCGCATCAATTCCTTAGACACAGAAACAAAGGAAAAGGAAATGATAGAAAAAGAAAAGGAAAAAAAAAAGTCACAAAAACTAATCTTAAATAGTAAAGGGCCTAGGTGGCAAAAGTTTGGTTTGCATATTTTGACCTTGATTGGCAATTTAGACAAAAGAAAAGGATAAAAAAGATCCTTGCAGATCATCTGAGTATTATCTAATATATTTTTGAGCATATTAATCAACTCAGGCCACGAGCTGACATCAGCTATTGATGTTAAGGAAAATTCTTACCAGTACATTATGGCAGTATCTGGCTGTTATTGGATCCTTTACTTCTTTAATTTGATCGTTCTATGCCAATCACTAGACAGATGTATGTATGCTTCTGTTACTTGGAAAATTAATCAGTTGTCTGTGCTTCTGGATGAGACCATAAAGAAAATAAGTCATGAAGAGGCCAGTTATTTCAATTAGCATGACAACCATAGGCCATAGGGTGTGCAGAAGAGCTTGAGATCTTAAACTTAAGGATCTGATGTAGCATGGATTTGTGATTAGGCAGGAATAGGGATGTCAATATGTTTGATTTGGATTCGATATCCGACTGAACCCTTCTGAAAAAATTAGATATGAAAAAAAAAATATCCAATTAACAAATCTGACCTAATTCAAATTTAATAAATGATATCTGACGGATTCAGATTTAGATTTACATAAATGACCGATCTGATTCATATTCAAATTACGATTCAGATTGGATTTAGTTTAAAAACAATATCATGTATCCAATACTTTTACATTTTGAAAATTGACCAATTTGGATTCAGATGTGGATATAAGTGTAAAAATCAGATTCGGATCATATTTAGATTATGATACTGAATTTTGGAATTGGATATGACTTTTTTTGGTTCATATTGAAATCTGAATTCAAGTATGAATATGTATCCGAAAAAATGGATACGGCAAAGGGTATGTCCCATTCAATTCCAATCTGTTGACATCCCTAGACAAGAACCAACCGACCAAAATCAAAGAATTTTCTTTTCTCAAGCGGAGGTTTCTGAAAATCATCCCTTGTACCACTTTTTGAATCATAGGCTTTAGGATATTGACATCATCCGATGCCACCATTAGGCCGGGGGATAGCTGGAGTCTGACTGTCTGAGATATGATCGTCGTCGATTTTTCAAATTGGCAGAAGATATAACTTCAACGAACGGATGAGGTACGTCAAAAGACGGGGTTTCTCAATCAAACTGGAGCTGATACTGTACATCCTGTACACTCCTAACAAATGTGAGCAGGGTACGTCAAGATGTTTGGTAAATGAGTTTGAAATTTTCATGATGAACGGAGTCAGCTTGCTTGTCCGGTTATGGAAATCCCAACCAGAACCAGCATACTAAGATTCAAAAAATCAAGCACCACTAGCACGTGAGATACATATTATGGACTCGAGGAGATCATTGATGCGAAGAACATGATACTCTTGAACAAATGTTTAGGAACAGTATGTTCTTGTTCATGAAAACATGGTGTGATAATTTATTGTTGAATCTAAAAACTATGTGTTGAGGTGTGCTGTTAGCTTTAAGTTCAGTTAGAACATTTTACAACCCACCACACCACTTTTTTTTCTCTCTCTCTCAAAAAATGACGTCAGGCATATATATATATATATATATATATATATATATATATATATATATATATATATATATATATATATATATATATATATATATATATATATATATATATATATATATATATATATATATATATATATATATATTAAAAGCCAACTTGCCCAGAGAAGCCAAGAAAGATAGCCAACTTGCCCTAAAAGGTATAAGTTAAAAAGCCTATTGGAAAAGATAGAAGTGAAAGAAAATAATTAGGTATTGGATCCAAATGGCCAATGAAAATTAAAGACCACAGACCAGATATACAGCCTTACATAATTATCACATCAGAGTTTTAAATTAATCCCAACATATTTTGGCACGAAGTTGTCCTTTCTTCCCGTGCTTTTAGTTTTTGTCTATCGACAATGTTTATTTCTCTTCTTTTTTTTTTTTCGTCACGAAATACTGGGGGGGTTCATGGTTTGATCATTCAACTTTTTGGAATGTAATATGCAATCACATGGAAGAAAATGGTGTGTACAAACTCGATCTGCTTTCTTTTGTCAAGGAAAAAATTCTGTTTCCTTTTGTCACAGAAAAATGCAGCTTATTTCCTGAATTGAGGGGCCTCAATTGCTGTGACGAAGTACCATTGTACCGAAATTTTCCAGCAACGGCTTTGAAGTTCCATACTCGGGGAAATCTTCTCTCTTACACGGGAGCCATAGTTCCTTGTTAGAACGCTAAATTTTTTGTCAATTTTCTTTTTCTACCTGAATCCTGGTGATGCAGCTACGAGTGTCCAAGCCTAAACCTCACAAGAGTTCGAACACAAAAAGTATGAACCATGCATATGAGATATGATTCCAATGCAACCAGGGGTGGAACCAAGAATTTTTCGTGAGGGGTGCCAAATTATAGTTTCGGCTGAACTATAATTTTTCAAAATTTTTATATAGAATATATGATTTTTTAAAAATTTACATGTAAATTTTTTAAATTTTTTTTTTTTTTTTTAGGGAGGTAAGGCTCCTGTCGGTCCCCATGGTTTCACCCCTGAATGCAACCCTACCAAGGGAAAACCCACCCAAATTTTTTTAGAAAGAACAAAAGAATTGAACCAAAAAATAAAAGCTGCACAATAGCAAAAACCAAAATCCTGAATAAGAAGAAGGCAGCAACCTACAAACTATGCAGCATCTTCCCGAGGATGTCGTGACCTTTAGGGCTTCACCAAGAATAGTGAAACCACCTCGGCTTTAGGATTCCAATTTGGGATTCACGTAAGGTGACAGGCAAGAGTGCCTTGGCAAACCAGATCAGTCAGAGGAGACGAGGTTCCTCAAAGTTTTCCTCCAGATATATGAGGTGAGTGTAAAGCATATGTGAGCGTCACCAAATTCTTTAGGTCATCCCAGCAGAGATGACAGAAAACAAATGATGTGATTTTTGAGTTCTCATGGACTATTGTATTTCAATGGTTCCATAGTCTCGAAAGCCAACCTCATTTGAAAGAAAAAGTCTTCCACTTCTGCACACCCTCCCTAAGCCCTCCATTGAAAGAAATTTTGTAGAATCGGCTTGAAAGGGAATTTAAATATAAATCAAGTCAAGAATTATACCTGAATGAGAAGAGGTTCGCCAAAGACTGTCTCTCAAAAATGGATACAAAAAGGTAATGATTCTCACATAACCAAGAAACACATACTTCCACAACTCTGTTTGCAAAAAAAAGACAATGCACCCTATCTCTCTTGGGTTCCGTAAAGAAAAAGACTGATTGTCACTATCTCAGTGTATTTTGATCTTTGACACTCACCCAATGTTTATAAGTGTATAAGGTAACCATGTTTCTCAAACTAAGGGAGTGAGTGATTTCTAAAGCCGCTCCCTCTACTTGTTCAAAACTTCGAATTATAGAAAGATTCAAATTTGAATATGAGAAAGGTGAATTAGATCCTATTTTCCGTCCTAGGTGGATTCAAATCCAATTTTCAAGATTCTCTCACTCGCACAAGATGAGAAAAATAATACTGCATTATACTATGAGCATTTCATGTGAACATGCTGGCAAATAGATTGTGCGACCCTGCGAGCATGAATGAATGAAAGGATATTGTACACCGGTTAAGATCATACAATACCTTGTACCTGCACAAAGAAACAAAATGTATAGCTCTCATACATATAGGTTGCTTGGTGTGCCCTAAATCAAATTCAATGTTCACAAGTCTCAACATATTCAATCCATCTGTATTAATAAAACTGAATATATTAGACTAACATCTCACCTTGTGCTTAATTTTTTACTATTGAAATCAGGCTTTCTAGGCAATTCAATATCGCTAGCTGTAATTATTAGCATCAGCGAAGACACGAGTGATCACTTTCCCTTGTACATGTATTTTTTGATCATAAATAACTACTTTCCTAAACATGAGCCATTCAAACGAATCATTCATGGCCTTAGTGACATGCTAAAGCAACAACATTTACTTCATCTTCTTAAGGTACAATCAAGAGTAATGAGGGCACAAATATTGTTTGAGATATTTAATCTTGTATCTCTAGGACTCACACAATGAAGAAGCAAAAATCATTCTTCATTTATCATTATTGTTCGACTAAAGTATCAGTGCAACACACATGGTATGTCTCAAATGACTCATGTCTAAATAAGCATATGCAGGTACTAAAATGAAACTCTTTTGCTGTATAGATCACCAAGAGTTCACTTTCTTCTCGAGAAATGATTTGAGATCTCAAGGATTGCTCATTTCAGTTTGCAAAATATGAGTTCTCAGACCTGGCTTGCCATGTTTATATGATTGGGCTAGATCATGCTGGTTTAGAAATGATGAGTCCTCAGCTTGAAACTTTTAGGGCAATGCATAGTATTATGTGAAGATAAGTTATCATTTTTAGAGTTTCTTAATATTTAAAAAAACCTATCTTGCTATCCAATAAGCACTTCTAGGTTTTCAACATCTCATCTCAGCTTCCATCTCATGTAGTAGTTCGTGTGAGGGAACGATATAACCTGGTTGCATATTCATATAGATGTGCAACATGCTTTGAAATAGAAAAAGAACATCTATTGATAAATCTGATTTTCTAAGGTCCCATAAACCTTACATGCTTCAAGTACAATTTCTTGGCTATTGGTTTTGTGAAACGATCAGCTACCATCTCTTAAGTAGGTATAAAGTCTACTTGACTATTCCTTTTGATATAATGTTACATAATATTTGCACCTACTATCTATGTACTTGGTTTTTCTATGAAATTTTCAATTCATTGCATATGCAACCAGACTTTGATATAAAATTCTTTGATTATCATAATAAATAGTCATTGACAACTCCATAACATGAATTATTCATAGATGCTTAACCAGTCTTCTTAACCAATCACCTTCTTGCACTGCCATTTGTTAACACCCCAAATTTTTCTACATCAGAATTGAAGCAATGTCAAAATTTTACAAAAAAAAATTGTGTAAAATGCAATTGTAAAGCCAATTTCGAATCTAAAGAACAATTTAGATTCAAATCATGAATTTATCTCCTGAGACGAACCCCAATGTAGGATTACGAGTCCAAGGTGTGACAAAATTAGGACTTGAAATCCAAATTCAATTACAAATGTCATTTGAAATCCAAATCCAATTGCAAAATTCAAATTTTGACTTAAATCCGAGAATTGGATCTAATTCAGTCTAAAATGCTATGTGGGACCCATGGTGGGCCCCACCTAGCACGTGTGGTCAAGAGCCCCCCAGAGGTCACGCACCTCTATTTTCTTTAAAAAAATAAAAAAATATTTTCTCTCAATTAAATGAAAAAATCATTTTCAAGAAGAAATAAATGAAATCATAACAAGAAACCAAGGAAAAGAGAGACATTTATGTCTCTCTCTCTCTTCCTTAAGTAGGTTCTCTTTATGCAGGGGCCAATCTGCAAGAAGCAATAACTAGGCTGGTCAAACTCACTTAATTCAAGTTGGTTCGACCCTAGTGCACCCAAACGTGGCGCCAATCTCAGCTAGGCTCAGTCAACATGAGATCAGCTTGGCAAAAAGGGTAGGTCTGTCTCACGATCAAATTTGTGGAAAAAAATAGACTGTGATCAGATCAAATCCACTTTGACTAGACTCAGTCGAAGTACAATTCACTTCAATTAGGAGCTTTCTTAGCTGAAATTTATCAAATTACTTCAAACAAAGTCAAACTACTCACAAATGAGCTTTGACTTTGGTCAATTGGTCTAATTTGACCAATCTGAACAATTTTACCCTTTTATGAGCAAATTGAGATTATAGAGCCTAAATTGGTTTATGAAAAGCACATATACATTTGGATTTTTCAAATGTATAAATTAAATATCAAATTAAAATTCAATATTTCAAACCAAAGTTTGATTCAATTGAAATCCATCTTCAATCAAGTTTTGGACGAAAATCCCCTTTTCGAACCAAATTTGATAGAATTTTCAAATTTTATTCAAATTTTAATTGAATTGTCATAATTCAATAACATTTAGAGCTTAGTAACTAGGTTTTAACCTAATGAGCTCGATTTAAAAAAAAAAAAATAGAACAAGCTAAAGCAAAACCCTGCACAAAGGCATTTTCATCCAAAATTTTGGTCAAAGTTGGTTAGTTAGGTCTGAACCAGGGTTGACCACACCTAGCCCAGCCCACCTAGCTCGTGTAAATGAGATAAGAATGATTAAATAGAGTCATTAAAAACTCATTTACTCCATTTTCTAACTCCCTAAGCCTTGATTAATCTTCCAAGGCAAATTAAAGAAGGTGGTTGAACTCTTCTTCTCCTCTTATATAAACCCTCCCTTGGCAACCAAGTCGGGACGAATTTTTAAGTATTGCATCAAGTTGATGCAGCTAAGGGCTAAGAGGGAGAAGCCAAGAAGGAGAAGAAGAATTCGTCCAAGCCCCCTTTCCCTTTTCTCCCATTTTCTTCTTCATTTTCCTCTATTCTCTCCATTGATTTTGCTAAGTTAGGGTGCTTAAGTGAACCCTTACTTAGGAATTTTGTGGTGAGAAGCTCTCTTTCCCACTGCAAATTCCAGCAAGTAAGCTATTCTTCTTCTAGCTTTGCTAAGCTCAAATCCATCCGAGGAGTTCCATCGAACTACGAGAGTCTGGTCAAATTGTGCTTAAACCAAGAAACACGTCTTCAACTTATGAAACATGATGTTATTGAATCACCTATGGCAAAACAAGTTACTATAACAGCCTTCAATACCATCTGAGGTCACAGATGTGGGCACGGTCGAGGATTTTATGAAGGAAGAGGTGGTCATGGTAGAAATCAACATCAATCCAATAACCATCAACAAACATCTGGAAATCAGGCAAACCATCAGCCATCTAAAAAATCCATTGAGTGTCAATATTGTGGCCATAAGGGCCACACAGCCAAGGCATGCTGGTGATGAGTATTCAGATACAGAGGCAACCAATAATATTGTCTCTAGTGACGAACATTTGGAAAACAAGCAAACTTACTCGGGTTCGGAATCCAAAATGGTTGGAAATGGTACGTTCCTACCTATTTCTCATGTAGGGACTTACCAGTTAATATTCAACTGACTTCTTTTATTTTGAAAAATAGTTTACATGTCCCTAAGATTTGCACATAATTTGATTTATGTGGGTTGGTTTACATATGATAATAATTGTACTTTTGAATTTACTCCATCTGAATTTGTGATCAAGGACCACAAGACAAGCTCAGTGCTTCTTCGATGACCGAAAACTAGTGATGACCTTTACCCGGTTCAAGTAAGCACTAGGACTATAACTGACGGTGACATCAAGAAGGTGCATGTGGCTTGACAAATAAAGAAAGTTCAAGGGTCATATGAGAAATGACATTGGTGACTAGGGCATGCTAATAGGAACATAGTGTCTTTGCTTAATTCTCTCAATCATATTTCAATAAATAGCCCTGTTCCGAAAAAGGTGTGTGAACACTCTCTTATCGGAAAGACACATAAATTGCCTTTTCCATTGCCTTCTTTTCATGCTGCTAAGACTCTAGATCTCCTTCACATGGATGTTTGGGGACTAGCCCCTGTGGAGTTTAAAGATGGTCTTAAGTATTTTTATTGATTATTGATAACTATTCCTGCTTTACTTGGCTATTTCCATTGAAAAGTAAAGGAGAAGTATATCAGTGTTTTGTCAATTTCAAACTTATTGTGGAAAAACAGTTGAGAACCACCATCAAACAAACAGTTGAGAACCACCATCAAACCTGTTCAGTTGGACAATGGAGGGGAATTTTGCAATAAAAATTTTGAGAATGAATTGGAAAGTCAATGAATTATGCACCATTTTTTATCCCCATGCACACCTGAACACAACGGGATTGTAGAAAGAAAGAATCGACATGTCGTCAAAAACCAGGTTAAGTATGTTCATGATGCTCAACTTCCCCATCGATTTTGGGTTGAGGCTTTTCAAACGGCTGTCTATATAATTAATCGGCTGCCCACTCTCAAACTAGATCAAAAATCATCTTTTCAAATGATGTTCAATCAAGTTCCCAACTATGGATTTCTTCGGGTTTTGGATCCAAGTGTTACCCATTATTGATGGCGAGCAATGATATCAAATTTCAACCAAAGATCACCCATTGTATTTTTATTAGATATGGAAGTCGACACAAGGGATATATGTGTCTAGATCTCAAATCAAGGCAAGTGCTAATTTCTCGTCACGTCATTTTTGATGAGCATTCTAGATGCTTCAGCAACTCTTATGACATCTCCTTCCAAGAGGCTGATTTACAACAATGGGTGCATCAATTTATTTCCCCACTATTAATGCATGTAATACAACCGATCCAACTCTTGCAGGACCAGATGCAATAAACGACTCAAATCTAGGGGCCATCATTATTTCACCACTCAATAATATAGAGAGGCAACCTCCATCGAGGGTTGTTCAGCCTGAGGCCATCTAGACTTAGTCAGAAATTGATCTAGATCTTCAAGTGCCAACCACAAGTGAACTACAAAGTCAAGACACCACCATAGCTACTAGTCAACCATCAACTCATTCACATCAAATGATCACCCGCTCTATGACAGGTTCTTTCAAACCCAAGACGTTTTCTACTCAAATAAAGATGGATTCAGAACATGAACCTGTCACATTCAAGGATGCCAGCACTGCCACTCACTGGATTAAAGATATGCAACAAGAAATACATGCTGCATAAGAATCAAACTTGGATTCTAGTGCCACAACGACTAGAGAATAATATCATTGATACTAAATGGATATACAAAATCAAACAAAATGCTAATGGTTCCATTTCTAGGTACAAGACATGCCTGGTTGCTTGACGATTTTTACAAGAAGCTAGGGTGGATTACCTGGAGAATTTTAGTCCCACTGTTAAGCCCCTACCATCTAAGTCATTCTCACCATTGTTGTGCAACACGCATGGTCACTTCGCCAGCTCAATTTTGATAATGCATTTCTAAATGGCTTTCTCAATGAATATGTTTATATCGCTCAACCAGAAGGGTTTGAGGATCCAAAGTTTCCATCTCATGTATGCAAACTAAATAAGGCACTTTATGAGCTAAAACAGGCCCCTTGCGCATGGTGTCACCATCTTAGCACCTTTCTCAGTGCCATTGGATTTCATGTATCTCAATCTGCTGCATCTCTTTTATTTTTGGCAAAGGATGTGAAAAGACATACATCTTTGTTTATGTTGATGATGTCATTGTCACTGGATCATCAATTGAGTTCATAAATCAAACTCTTGCCAGACTTCAAGCATTCTTTTGTCAAAGACTTGGGAGATTTATAATACTCTCTACATAGAGGTGACTCGGCAACCTAACTATTTGGTCCTTTGGCAACAATCATATCTCCAAAACGTATTATAAAAAGCTAAAATGACCAATGTCAATCCAATCCAAATTCCTATGCCTGCTGGCCATGTTTCAGGATCTGCCGCTCCATCTCGGATCCTACCCTCTATTAGAGCGTGGTGGGAGCATTACAATACGTCACTCTCACGCATCCAGATGTAGCATTTGCAGTAAATCAAGCATGTCAATAGATGCATAAACCGTTTTACTGCCATTGGAGCCTTATAAAGTGAATTATCATTAGATATTTAAACGACACAAGTCAGTTTGGATTATGTATTCGAAGATCAGATCATCTTCACTTGAGCACATTTGCTGACATGGATTGGGCTGGAAGTATTGAAGACAAAAAATAAATTCATGGATGTGCGACATTCTTGGTGATAATATTATATCTTGGGCATCTAAAAAGCAACGAACCGTGGCTTGGTCAAGTACAGAAGCTGAATATAAATTTCTCACATATACTGCAGCTGAACTTTTGTGACTAAAATCTCTAGTGATAGAATTAGGAATCTCATGCAATGGAACCCCAACCTTGTGGTGCAACAATATAAGGGCATTATACTTAGTAGCAAGCCCTGTCTTTCAGTCTCGCACAAAGCACATCGAAGTTGATTTCCACTTTGTGTGAGGCCATGTGTCAAAAGGAAATATTTCAATTAAATTTATTAGATCATCCGAGAAAATAGCAGATGAACTGACAAAACATATTAGATCTGTTAAGTTCAAAGAATTCATAGACAAGCTGAGCATTGTTCCTACCACAATCAACTTGAGGGAGCGAGTGAAAGATTCTTCAGATGTCAAGGAGAGATCAGTGGGTGGTTGAATCAGATTAACATGGCAAGAAGAGATCGCCAGGTGGAGGATCAACACAACTAAGGAAAGGAACTTCAAATTTTAAAATCCTATCACAATTCCTAGATATTGCCTTCATTATGTTGTTACTATATTCTCCAGCCATTGTAACGTCTTGTAAACTATATTATATAAGACAAAGACTATATTATATAAGCTAATGATTACTCTTGCTAATGCTCACACAATATGTTCCCTCATCTTCTTGAGTTGTTATTTTTTGTCTCAATCCTCATTGTTTCAGGATGAATGAATGAGCCAATGTGGGATGGGTTTTTTCCTATTTCATTCTAGGCTAGGAATGATGTCCAGCCAGAATACCTATGTAACATGTATATGCTAATGAATTCCAATGCATGCCTACAATTGGGTTTTGTAAAAAAAACCTACGTAAAAAAGCAAGGTTCTTCTCAATAGACCCACTTATGGACTTAAAAACAAGTTTTTAAAAGTCATAATCAAGGAGAAAATACAGAGTGAGATATCCCCATAATAGGATGAGTGATGCATGGCTTGATCGTGTGTTGCTTCTCTATTTTGCTTTCCTTTCCATTTCACATTCTTGTCATGGTGAATGCAATACGTGAGAGAGGAAGAATAAAAATGAATGAAGGGTGTCTCTATTCAAGTGTGGCAATCATATCCTAACATGCCAACTATTTCAATCTGGTAAGGACTGAACTCACTCAAACAATGAGTATAGTCTACATTACAAGCAGCAAAATCAAACTTAACGAACTTGTTTTAAATAAGCCATTATTTTTTCAAAATATATATTTTTCAAATTTTCAAATATTCCTGCAATTTCTAGAATTTTACTCACCAAAATTGATGAAAAATCAATTAATCTAACTTGATTAACAATGCTACAAATAAGTGCTCCCTCTCTTGTTCAAGAACACATGAAATCTATCTAACAAATAGTCAAATTTGATAACCATGAGAAGAAATCAAATTTATCTTCTAATTTTCTTATCTAAACCAGCCTATGTGTTTATCAAGCAATATCTGAAAATGTAAATTCTCAGATCTCAAACCGGCCGTTTCAAAGTTGGAAATGGCTGTTCAAATATTCTGGTTTATTGAAGGACCAGACTCCTTCAAAATCAAATTCCCAGAATCATCTCTTCCAAAAGTTCTAAGACCATCCAAATGTGAAATTTCAGATTTCTAACATTCAAATCAGAACTCTTTTCAGTTCGAAAGAGTGATAGGGTTAGCCGGCCAATGACCCAGACTAGACCCATAAATTTTCCATCATTTCAATGTCTCAAAAATCTGATTTTGAGCAACATCAATTTTCTGTATACACAAATAAAAGTTTATTTCTAGTAGGAAAATAGACTGATTTCCAAACTAAAAATGACATCAACATTTCAACCAAAATGGTTGAAATCAAATCCTAAACCAGAAAGCTAAAGCTTGCCGAATTGAGCAGATTTTCCAAGATCATTATTGGTTGTCAATAGCTTGATTTGTAAATCCATCGGTTAAGTTGATTCAGAAAAAGTTTTTCAAATTTTTTAGGATCTCAAACTTCCAAATTCCAAACTTTGATTTTCAAAATTAAGCCAAGCTCATTGACTATTTTCTAGAGTGCATCCTTGATTCCAATGCCAAGAATGAATAGAAGTCATCCAACATTTTCTATCTTCAAAAAACCAGACAATATTTACCTTTCCATACATGAAATCCAAATTAATTTATGTTGGAGAGATGAGAGAGTGAAGTATGAATGACACATATAGTTTACTTTCACAAAACACACATTCAATCACTGCACATGCACACCAATTCACTCATCGCTAAGATGTAAGTGACATAAGTTAGAGTTGCTACCGTGACCAAGTCATATTGCGTCAAAGATTTAGTTCCCTGACTTATCTCAAAGTGGAAAATACTCAATTCAATCTCAAATGATTTAAAAAACTTGAAGTTTCAAGCCATCTAATTCCAAAATTTTTTAAAAAGAATTTCATCTCAAAATCCCAAAATTGAGTCTTCCAAAATGGACTCCCAAAATACGGCAAAACAATATTGCAATATTATCTATTTTTTAGAAGAAATTCAATTTCAAAATCTCAAATCGGTTTAGAATCTAAACATTCAACTACTTCCCAATCCAATTTCTAATTCAAATTCCCAACTTCAATTCAATTTCCTATTTCCAAATCCAAATCAAAATTTTCCAAATCTATCACATCAAATTCTAGGATCAAACAATAGTCCTGATCCTAATCAAATTCCAGATCAAATCTTCAGTCAATTTGCTCAATTATCATTGTCTCTCTTGACAACGTCACAATCTCGCGGTGCTGCCCTCTGCAAGGTGAGCACTTGAATCCAAATAACAACAAACATTAGAGACAACTCTGAATATGACACATCCTTGAGGTCCGAAAGTGATTTTAGAATATGGCCCCCATGTATCACAATATATAATATCAAAAGTATATTCTAGTGAAATATAACTAGACCAAAAAATAAGATGAGACTATTTGATGCAATGACAAATATCACACATGTAACTATTAAAGCAACTTTCGACCATAATTACAAAAAAAATTCTATATGGAAAAGGATGAGTGCCCAAGCCCTTTGTACCATATCTCAAAGTTAGAAAGAAAAAGACAACAAACAATTGAAGATGGTGGATGATGAGCTGAAGGATGAAATAGTAGCTTCCATTATGTTCCTCACCTGACCAATCACAGTCTTCGACACTTGGCCCGGATCATACAAAAGGAAGAAGAGAAAGACAATGTATAGTTAAGATTTTTCAGTAGTTTGCTAACTTAAATGATGTTAACATTGGAGGATTATATATATATATATATATATATATATATATATATATGAAACATGATTTCAAAAGTAAGACTGTCAAACTAAGTGACACATACTGAGTCTCACAAATGATGCTGTCAATGGCAACTGAATGGACCTAGGAACCAAAAGAAATGACGAACAAGTCTATCTCTAAAATTAATTGTCCAATGATCGATGTAAGGATTACCTACAAAGTTCAATGAATTTAGTTGGAGTTTGTACTAGAGTTATGAGCTTTTGACACTCATTCATAGTGAATGTAGACCCAATATTGTTGGTCCTACCACTTCCTTTGCCTAAAGGTTTTGCCTTATTAGTGACTACTGTTGCAATAATGAGTTTGAATTGAAGATTATAAAGATGATGACCATGAAGATAGTCATGCGGTTTGCAATACTTCCTTTAGAGTATGTCCAATCACCTAGAAATGAGAACGTACTAATTGATTGCCATTTTGTTAATCTCTTGGCTTACCTTTGAAGTACTTGGCACTAGGAGTTTGTCATTGGAATGAATTGATCCTTTCTTTGTTTTATTCTTAGAGAACCAAGGCATATGCCTCAGCAATGTTAGCAATATATCAGAAAGTAAAACTTGTGCCGGTGCAACATGGTAGGAATTATTCAAGCCCTTTAAGGACTACATGGCTTTTTGTTGTCGATATTCTAAAATAGCTTCTATGGCTCCACATATGCAACCAGGAAATAAAAAGTATGAACTCAGTTTACCCCACAATTCGTTCAATTTTGTAAAATGGAATGCAAAAATCATGATACCTTGTTGCATGCAACATATGGAATTTTGAATATGATATACTTTAGGAGTCAAATTTTGGCTATGTTATCTTTCAATTCATTCCAAACATTATGAGTATTAAACTATACCTTTTGCACTTGAATTACGATCCAGGAGAGAATCAAGGTGTTGCATGTTATCCAGAGATGATAATATCCATAAATCAATATCAAGTTTAGAAATGGTACCATTTTCAAATGTCAACTTGTTTTTTTGGAATATGCCATGATCATTGCATGGCTCTAGGCTGGTTGCATACTTGCCATTGATGAGCTACTATATATCAAGAGCATTTCTTGGTCCATTTGAGTGGTGCATGTAATACATTTTGGATGGGGTTCGAGGCAAATATGCTTTTAGTCAATTTTTTTGGGACAAAAAAATTGGATAATGAATTAGTCATGAGCATATGGTTTTGAGGTGTAGAAACAAAAAAATTAGAATACAATATGTTTCGTTGGTGCTTGGGGTGTCAACAAATGCTTTTGTTATGCTTGATGCAAAATATGTAATGCAAATAAAAAAGACTGGTACTAAACATGCAAGGAAAGATATATAGGGATGTCAAACATTCAATAGTTGTGCCATTGGTTAACTAGATAGTGCAACAACATACAATATGCTCTGATACCATATGAATAAGCAACAAACAGATCAAAAGAAAAAAAAAAACTTGATTCTATTAGATATATACCATACAATTAGTAATTTTATAACTCATATAACTTACAACAGATTTCTTCTTTCTCAAAAAACTTGTTTTGAATAACATGGGAGTAAATGCAACCATTGCAGATCAACCTTCTAGTGTGGTGACCATCTTTCATTTCACAAGAAGTTATCATTAGAGGAGGCTTCCATTCTACTTAAAAAACCATCTTATGAATTAATGATTAAAGGAATTTAAGGTGGATTTAAGAACAAAATAATATCAAGTTCAAGCAAACAAATTGGTTATCTAGGTAATGGTGAAAAGGTAACAAAAGGAGAAAGATAGAAATATCTAATTCACTAAACTTTTTCTTACATTTAATATTGTAGTTTACATCTAAATATAATAAAGTACATAAGTACAAGCAAAGTAAAGAAGGAAACCATTTGTATAAAATGGCAATGGTTCCTGAACACATGATTCAACATAATCAATTATTTATCTTGCAGGATATAGCTTCAATTGTATCACAATAAATGTCATCTTAACTGCCTTCAGTCTTGTCTCTTTAATTAACACTCCCCTACATTCACATATGCTGGTTGCTCTTTTGAAGTTATGAAATTCACGCAAATGAACTTTTTGCACATGATTTTGTGTAAAGTGAAAATCAATTTCCACATATTTTGTACAAGCATAAAATATAAGACTTGTTAAATAGAGAGCCCTGACACTATCATACCACAACAATGGAGGTATTGAAGGTTCATGTCCAAGTGCTTTAGCTAATGCATTAACCAAATAAACTTAACTAGTGCACATCCTAAGGCTTTATATCTAAACTTCATGCTTGATTGAATAACTATACATTGCTTTTTTAAGGCCCATGATATGTAACATGGTTCCTAGATAAGTAATAAATCCAATTGTGGACTTTTTACCTTTAGGAATGCTTGCCAATCTATGTCTATAATAGTTGATGCAAAGGCGTTGTATTACTGAATGGATCTGGATCAAGGTGCAGATTTGAACTTGCAGTGCTCCCACAGGCTAAGAAGATAGTCTGAGGGTGAGGGCTTCTCAATCACTTAGAAGAGGATGAAGAAGAAGAAATTGAAGGAAGAGAAGAACCGGAGTAGGCAGAAGCTGGGTAAGAAGGAGAAGGCAGAAGCTGAGGAAGAGGAGGAAGAAGTAGTGGCAGGGAGAAGGTAAGTTTTCTCTCTCTTTCTCTCTTCCCCTTGTTCTCTTGATTTTTTTTTTCCATCTCTCTTTCCCGATCTCTCGCCCTCATGTTCCCTTTCTCATATGAACCTCACCCCTCTCCATCGCACTCTCCCCCTCTCATCTGGCTTCTCCCTCTCCTTCTCTCTCACTCACCTACTTACCCTTTTGGTCTCTCACTCTATTATCCCCTATCTCACACTCTCGCTAGAACTCTCTCCCACTCCTCTTTATTTTCCCCCACTCTCTTGTCTGCTCCCTCTTTCTCGCCAAAACTCCCTCACTCTCATTCTTCTATTTTCTCTTTCTCTTGCCGCACTCTCCTATGGTCTATACCTGATTTCCCTCTCAGTCACTCACGTGCTCAATCTCTCCCATTGTCTCTCTTCGATTCTCCTTCTTTTGCCCTCACAGTCCCTCTTGTGCTCTCTCTCACTCTCATGAGCTTTCCCAAACTCCCTCCTATTTTCTCCCTCAATCGAACCCTTTCTCTCTACTCCCTCCCTTTCGTTTGACTCTCCTACCCCCTCTCTCGTATGTGCCCTTTCTCACACACACACACACACACACTCTTGTCTGACTTCACTCTCTCCCTCTCTTGTTAGATTTCTCCCCTCTCCCTCTCCCTCTCATCTCTCACTCTCACATCCATCACTCATTCTATTACTATTTGAATTGCACTTTTTTTTGTCCTTCATGATCCTTGTTGCAAGTTGATGACAGACCTATTGAGAAAATTGATTTTTCTTCTTCTCGAGGCTGCTTGTATTGGTGTTGGAACACAGCAAGTTGGGAATGCTGGCTGCAGGCCATTCTTGCCATTTATTGGTGAGAGGAGCACTTGGGGTGATTTCCAAGGATGTCTACATCAGCTAGTATGCCATATGAGGGGTGAGGAAGGCCAAACAAGCCTAATTTTAATGGATGTTTGTTTTAAGAATATTGATAATGATCTTTTCAGCATATTGAACTTATATTTCATTTGTTTGGGGTGCATGGTAGGGATTTTCTTATATTAAAGAATATTTAGGACTGTTTTAGTGGACTATTAATACATGCTATCTTTGATATGAATATTGTGTTGTTTGTGGGTAATGAGAACTTGTGTGGACTTATATATTGATTTTTCTTCTTCTCGAGGCTGCCTGTATTGGTGTTGGAACACAGCAAGTTGGGGATGCTGGCTGCAGGCCATTCTTGCCATTTATTGGTGAGAGGAGCACTTGGGGTGATTTCCAAGGATGTCTACATCAGCTAGTATGCCAAACAAACCTAATTTTAATGGATATTTGCTTTAAGAATATTGATAATTATCTTTTCAGCATATTGAACTTATATTTCAATTGTTTGGGGTGCATGGTAGGGATTTTATTATATTAAAGAACATTTAGGACTGTTTTAGTGGACTATTAATACATGTTATCTTTGATATGAATATTGTGTTGTTTGTGGGGAATGAGAACTTGTGTGGACTTATATATTGCATTTCGGGTTTAATAGTAGACAGATGCAATTTACTAGAGTGCAGACATGCACTAGTGTACGAAAGAAATGCTCTTTTCTTGTTATTTTGATTAATTTTATGCTCTTTCTAATGAAATAATGTTGTGCCATCATCAAATTGTTAACGGGAAAGCATAATTGCAATGGTGAAGCCTCAACAGAGTGTTATCCGTCTAGATTGGGTGTCTAATTATTTGATGTTGATTAGTAATGTAATTGGGCATATTCATATTTAGTGACCTCAATGGAGTGGTCCTGCAGTCGCTTGGGACTAGCAAGTTAGTGGTGCAAACTATGATTAATAACATGAGGGAGTACTTGCGCTGGACTATATTTGAGTTGATCATGCTTGATTTTAAGTTTGGGTGAAGACCCTTGCGGGCATGCGACTGTTAAGCAAGGGGACCTTATGAAGTAAAGAACATATATGTATACATGGGTATATGTTTCCACATGGCAACTCGTAATTGTTGATAATGCGATCTGAATCTTTGTATCGGAATGACACTGTAATTTCTATTCTAGTGTCGACTGGAAATGTGAGTTGAGATGTATGCAACCAATTGACTGAGTGGAAGATTTGAGATTTAGATTGGTCTGTCTTGACCTTGCAAGTGTGGAAAAGCTTGAAGAGATGTCTTACAGGCATATTCAATCCATTGACACTTTCTAGAATCGACAACCTTCGACTTGATAGCCTTATTTCTTACCTAAATATATTTTAAGGGCACAGTATGTTAAAAAAATATTGTTTTGAATTTTTTTCAGGTTAACCAAGAGCATCGAGTAATGTTCGAGGTGATTTTCGTATTCATGGAGGCATGCATCAAGTATGACAATATTCCAAGCAAATCCATATCTAAGGCTGGGCACCGGGCCAGGCTGCTGCCGGGTACCTGGCCCGACTCGGGCTTGTGTTTGATTACAATGAATTATATGTATATATTATTTTATATTTACAAATATATTTTTAAATTTAATCGGCCCGGGTTCGGGCTCATGTTTTCCGAGTCGGGCCAGGCCCGGGCCCGGTTTTTGGATGTCGGACCAGCCTGGGCCCGAATCGTTGTCGGGTTAGACTGGCCCAATGCCTAGGCTTATCCCTATCTATGGCCAAATATGAATTGTTTTTTGCATTTTCAAGTGTGTACAAATGTTCTCTTGTTTTAATAATGAGTGAATCGGTGTGCCTTGTGACAAATAAATATTTGTTTGAGATGTTTGACTGTTTTTAATTATGACATAATGACATAAGCATGCTAGAATTATAAATGCTTATGATAGCTTAGGTGGGGTATCAGGTCGAGTACCTCATCGACCCCAATGGTGCATTAGTGAGCATCCTAGTATGATAACTGTTTAGGGTAGCTACGAGCCAAACATGGATTGAGACTACTCTCCATAGTTTGACTAAGTGTGGATTGATTGCTATGATATTTTGTTTGCATAAAAATTGTGAAATGATGTGTTTGATTGGACTAAATGGGTAGAGGTACCTAGGGAATGTGGTTTGGCTAGCCAATAGTACTGGTTGATTGAGTGACCTTCATATGAAGGCAGTTTAGGGTTTGGTTACATTGATGAAATGAACCAACCTTGTGTTCTAGCCAATCATTAAAAAAATGTGTTTCCATATTGATAATTTAGGAAAGATTGATTGAGTTGAGGCTAGTGGGTTATGGCAATACTTTTTTGATACATCCCACCCTCGCCATTGGTCTCACCTATGTGGACTGCAGGTGGTGCAAGAAGATGTGCTTGGAGTGTTTGTCTCTCATCTTCCTAACCTAGGTGTTATAGGAAAGCCCAAGTAATTCTCTTTGAAACTCTTTCTTGGCAGATTGTTCTACCACGTGTATGGATCTGTAGTGTTTTGGGCCACCATGGAAGTTGCCTTTCGACCTGAGATCACTCGTGGTGTGCATAAACATGTTTATTGCACCTTCAAAAGCTGTAAATTAAATGAGAGAATGTCAATAAATTTAATTGTAACCAACTGAGTTTGTTGTTTGTGATGGTTGAATTGATCTCTACATATTGTGGAATATGAAAGGGACCACATTGATAGTTAAGAAAATACATGTATATATCACTATGTGAAAGCAATTATGTTTCTCTGTATGTTTGGTTCCATATCTAACCCTTACCCTAGAAGATTAGAGATTTGTTTGGTTTGTCATCATATTTTGAAGACTCGGCCTTCTATTGTTTTTCTTTTTTATATTTCGGTAAACCCAGGGCAATAGGTTAATTAGATGGCTCAGCTTATATCTTATTGAGGAGTTTTTGTGCACCATCGTGTTGGTATGTCATGTCTTTAATTTGATGACTTGTTTTTGTTAGACATCAACGTTTAGTCATTGGGGGCATTTTTGTCATGGGGGTCATTTATAACAATGTAAAGTCGTTTTTATATGACCATTCCTTTGTATATGAATGAATTTATGGCCCCAATCTGATTTTGAATGTGTAGTTCTCCTTGACCATTGTGTCGTCACACCTCGATGTGTAGTGTTGAAAAAAAATACGGGTAGAATGCCAGGGTGTGACAATGTCAACAAACGTACTTAAAGATAATGATAAGTCTTGCTAAATATTTAAGTCATAGTGAAAAATATTCTTAAGTCAACATAATATCCTCTTGACTATATTCTAGTGAACCTCTTAAGGTGCATGAATACATTCACATGACCATTTTATAGCAAATGTAACATGTGGTCACGTAAGCATTACCTATTATATTGTAGCATACTTCAATGTAGAGCATCATTTTGAAACCATGAAGATTTGAACTGGTTGAGGATAGTACTCATTGGCATCAACATAGCCTTGGCATTGACTCATTGTGCTCAATCAAGTATGTTTCCAATGTGTGCATGTCGGCTAAGGATTTCTCCAATGGGTTGATATTTAATCTCAACACCAATGAAAATTGAAAGTCATTCCAAGTTACTTGATCAATAACACATGTCCTAAAGGTTTCATCAATCTATTCATAAGGCTTGAGGAATTTCCAATGGCAATCTATTTGGCAATGTAAACCAAAATGTAAAGGCAATTATTTCTTTTGTGAAGGATAAAAAATGATGCATTGGATTGAGAAATTTAGAAACTCATTTAGTAGAAATAACTACTTAACATTTGGTACCAAGCACGTGGTTCAGTTTTAAGACCATATATGACTTTATCCAGTTTGCATACCATAATATTGTTTGTCATAGTATCCTTCACGTATACTTATGTGAATATCTTTATAGAGAACTTCATTAAGAAAGACATTGAAGTCAAGTTGTCAAAGTGGCCATTGATAGAACTGCAAGAGCCAACAAAACTCAAACGGTTGTGGACTTTATGATTGAGCTAAAAGTTCATGTTTAATCTATCCAGCTTTTTTGAAGGAAGTCCTTTTCTATGAGTTGAGACTTATATCTGGTGATGTTTCCATGTGTCATGCTATTTGAGTTTATAGATTTATTTAGATCCAATTATATCGAAATGAGGTTGCCGCAAAGCTAAATGCATGTGTGATTGTTAATGAGTGTTTGATACTTTTTGTCTATCGTGGCTCATCACTTAGATTTTTTTGCTTGTCAAAAAGTAGGTTTTGTTTGATCAAGATTAGAATAATGATTGTCCTACCATATGCAAAAATAGGCTTTGGGTTTGGGCAAAACCCACCATTGACCTAGTTGCCATGGGTTGTGAACATTCAACATGTTGTGCAATATGAATATAACAAGCAAGTTTGAAACCAACTCCTTGAGTAGTCTATTCTTGAAGATGTTTTCATGACATTATGAAATTCATCATCTATAGAATCCATAGATGTGAGGATGATGTAGATCCATTATGATCCTGAGCAAATTGATCTTTTGAAACTCGAAGGTCATAAAAATGAGTAAGGGAGATTATTTTAGGATCACTATTATTAAAATGATCTTATGTGTTGACTACAGATGAATTTTTCTAACACATTATTTAGATGAATTTTTCTAACACGTTATTTCATGACTCAAAGTCTACTTTAGATGAAGTAGTGCTACCTTGAGTCTATTATTTGATTTTCATCAAAGTAAACATGGTGAAAAATGGTACCACATCTAGATAATGCATCAAAACACAAATACCTTTTGTGGTGGGCACCATAGCCAACACACACAACTTTTAGCTTTCAATTGAATTTTTAATGTGTTTGAGGACAGTGTAATGCTCCAAATGCTTGTAGGTGAGAATAACATATAACACAATGAAATAATAATTCATATAAAGTTTTTCACCTTTATGCAAATGTTGGCAACCTATTAATAACATCAACTGCAATGCATAAGGCCCCAACACACACACATCTTTTCGCTTTCAGTTGAAGGTTTAATGCATTTGAGGAGTGAGAAGAGGACAGTGTAATTCTCCAAATGCTTGTAGGTGAGAATAACCTAGAACACAATGAAATAATAGACCATATAAAGATTTTCACCTTTATGCTAATGTTGGCAACCTATTAATAACATGAACTGTAGCATACAAGGCTTCCACCCAAATGTAGTAGGTAGACATGAATAATTTAACATAGTGGTCATTGCATTCAACCAAGTTGCTTCACTTCAGCATAAGCAGACATGAGAACTAATTAAGGATGCCATTGATTTGAAGAAAGTCCTCAAGACAAAAGCTACAGAAATTTTCACTATTATTAGTTTGAAAGTTTTGAAGAATTCAAATGCCTTTTAATTAATGTTTTAGTTCTTATAAAATTATCTATTTTTTCAACTTTATTGTTCAAAGGAAAAATTTAACTAAAATGGGAAGAAATGTCAACAATAAATAAATAATATTTGAAGTCTTCTCTAGAGCAGGTTGGTGATTGCTCTTACATGTTAGCATGCAAGAGTTATGATGTCTTTGTAGCATGAAATCCAAATTTGGAGAAGGGTCCCATGTGAAATTTGTTGATTAATCATTCCTCACAAACTTTGTGAGCATGAGACTCATGACTAATTTCAATAAGCTTTTTAAATTTTAGGTAGTTGGCAATTCTTTTGTTGGCATCACTTAGATGCATATGCCAATCACGAAATGTTCTTTTGTCTCTGGCTATAGCAAGAAAGGTGGTGTGCTTTGGGTCTTTATTTATCTTAAATGGATACAGTCTGCTGTAAGTTCTTAGCCCTATTACATGAATTTTGGCCATCTAAAGATCTTTGATGACAAAATTAGAAGGTGAAAATTCAAAGGCATTGTTATTATTTGATGTGGGTTGTCCAACAGATAGTAAATTACTAGATAAATTAGGAACATTCATGCATCCTTAAGAGCCAAGGATATGGTTGTGTTTTTGACAAGTGAGAATTCATCACGAACTTGAGATATGGAAAAAGACGAACTACTGCTGACTATAATGAAATCGTTGCTTTGGTACATAGTTTTATTATCTATGTTTTATTATTCATTCCTTTCTCATCCATAGTCATGTGTTGGTCACTCTCTTATTAGGATACCAGAATTAATTTCTTGTGCTTTGTGAAGACATTCCAGCAAGTGTTTTTGGAATGTCCCAACAAGAACAAGCAGCATGCCCTTTGTGATCACAATGTTGACATATGAGTTCATATTTGGCTCCTTAACTTTGTTGTTGATTTGCTTTATTTTGAGTTGCATTCTAGAAGTTCGGTGGAGACTAGTTAGGAAATCATCCTCATCCATGATATGAACCATGACATCTCCTACCACAACCATTAAAGGCATTAAAAGTAGTCCGAATATCTTATGTTGGTTCAAGGACCATTGGATGAAAGATTGCAATTATTTGCTTTTTATTTAATAGTAGATCATATAGATCAACAAATGAGAAACTAGAGACATTTGATCTACCTTTTATTGGTTGTTATAGGGCTCTCATATTCAGCTACTAGACCATCTAAGGTCACTTGTATGAAATTTCATCACTTGGACCACGTCTATGTCGGCGCAGTGGAAGTATACAGAGCAAAAACTGAATATAAAAGTGTATAAGAAGGAAAAATGGTCATACTAAGGAACAAGTTTTTTTGGATTAACAATAAACTAAATAGACTATTGAGTAGAGGAGGATGAGAATGAAGAAATGTTATGATGGAATCTTTCTTCTTTTTATTTGCTTTTTTCCGGACAACAAAAGCTTTGGCCTTTATGTCTTATGTAGACATTATATGAGGATGATTTCAATTATATAAATACAATCATTATATCCAACAACTACTTAGCGTATTGTAATCTCATTGTTTGAAGCATTTTTCGACTTTCAATATTTTTGGAGAGATGGAAAGACCTTCATTTGAGGCACAATACTCTTTTTCTTGTTTTGTGTATGGATATTGTATTTTAGATCCAATAGAATTATTACAAATTTCTAATAGTTTGACAACAGAAAAGACATCAACAAAAAATTACACTTGTTGAAGGTAACTACTCATGTAAAAATCCTTTTGAATGGAATTTAACTGTCTTTCAATACAAACTTGCTGAGAGATGGCTCCCACCATTTTATTACTCAAAGAATAATAATGATAGAATTATAGGAGTTTCAAAATAAAAGAACAAAGAAAAACTACACAATCTTACAAAGGAGTCTTCCAAAAATATCTATCCAAAGCAGAATTAACAAGAATATCTAGATCAAGAAGTTTAAGCACATCCTTTGAAGGACCTTGGCCACAAAGAGTAATGTCCCTGTGGTCTCCGATTCAAGCTTCGAAGAGATTTAAGTATATCTCTGAAGCTTTTACTTTTTCCAATTCCTCTCAAACAATTCCTTGTTTTCTTTTGTCAACAGGAAGATTCATGTGAAGGGTAAGAGACAAATCTCGATCATCCCATCTTGAGAGACCTCTTGCATAGGCCACTTTCAGAAAACATTGTTCATCATCTCTATATCTATGGAACAGGGTTAGTTTTCGCTCTTCACCTTTGTAAGTAAAAACAAATTGCACAATAATGTCAACATTATCAAAAGAAGGTCACCGATCAGGCCTCAAGCCGCTCTTCCACCATTAGTTGAGCTCTACTTGAAATTGAAAACTCCACTTGGTACTAACCACAACATCTTTAATATCAATCTATAGTCTCCATCAAATTTTCCTTCTAGTAGTTTTAAGAGACTCATGAACTATCTCGTTCCTCCTATTCCAAATGTGCCAAAATGCCATGGGAAGACTAAGCCTCTAGCATCAATGATCCCATTTTTGAAGGAGTTTCCTCTTCCACCACCACTTAATCATTTCAATGGGTCCCTTTGAGACATAATAAAAATATTGAATTTGTTTCCAAAAAACTTCAATACCCTTCCAGATTCCTTGAAACCATGGAAAAGATGGTTAAAAATCGATTTCATCTCACACTTACATAGGAAGCATCTATTTGCTAGCTGGATTCTCATTTTTTGGAACCTATCTTGAGTAGTCTTCTTAAGGATGCTAGGTAAAGAACTAATTTTTCTCTCTAGATTACATCTTTCTTCCAAACTGCTTTATGCTTATCAATAGAAGGACCTTTGGTCTAATACTATCATAAATCTCTCCTCTAATATCAAAACATGTTGATTTTCTCATAGTAATCAATCTATCCCCTAGGAAATAGAAAAACAATTAAAGACATGAGTTAACTATGGTGATTTAACCTCCATCCTCAAAATTAACTTTTTGGTCTGAAAAACACGACCGACTGAAGCATTGAGAAAGTTACCTACTCAAAAAGTCTGAGCTTCCACCAAATTAACAAGCAAACCCCAGCCCCAATTTTCATTCTACGTCTTAACAATACATTCATCTCCAATCTGTCATACCATCTCCCGATCAACTTCCTTCCACCCCACGGATCCTTTTTCAAGCCCAAGAGCACTTAGAATTCTTCTTAAAAGTCCAAAGCTTTGATTCTTAAGATACCTTTGTCTGTAAAATTTTCTCCACAAAGTGTCAGTCACTCTAACACATGCTGCCAAGGGAGCCATCTGAGCTCTATTATACTAACTAATATCATGAAGACCTACTCTCCCTCAGTAGGGGTTGCATAAATCTTCCCATCCAATCAAGTGAATCTTACGATGTGGCTCGTCATTACCCCAAAGGAAGTGATCTATCATTCTTTTAATACATTGAGCCACTCTTGAAGGGAGTTTAAAAACCATGGTCTAGAAAGCCACTAATTGTTGTAGTACATGTTTAACCAGGTTGCATAAGAAAAAACATATCCATTCCAATTTGATAATTTCTTCTTCACTTTATTTCACATGTCTTCTCACAAACCCATGCTCAGGTTTCCATTAAACACCGGCAGCTTTAAATAGGTCACAAAGAGTGATATGACATTCCATTCTAGCTGTTGTGATATCTCAGACTTTCTAGGCTCTTGTAAAATGAGTGGAATAATATGATACTTTTGCTTATTCACCACCATCCTTGCTTTAGAAGCAAACTCCACCAGACAAGTTTTTATGCTTGCTATAGATCTAATGTCTAGACAAAATCTTTGTAACTACAACAAATAGCAGAAAGGAAAAAAGATTCTCCTATCGGATGCCTCATTTACAATAAAAAAATATTCTGCCAAGGTTACATGTTGCCCCATTATACCCTAGTATTTTTTGTAGAAATCTATATAAAACCCATTATGTCCCAATGTCTTTTCATTTTTCATGATAAAAATAGTTTTCTGCACTTCATCAGCAGTAACGGGTATTAATAGGGATTTATTCTCAACCATTGAAACCGGTGGACCTTCTACCAATTTATCAAGCAATTCATCCTTGATATAACAATCGCTAAAACCTCTTAGGAAAAACTCACAACAAGCCCCATAAACATGTGTGGAACCATCTACCTTATTGCCATTCACCTCAACCAAGTACATATGCCACTTGCTTTGTTTATTCTTAACATAAGCATGATAAAAATTTGTATTCTTATCTACCCCAGTAGGCCATCCACTCTAGATTTCTGCTTCTAAAAACTCTCCTCTTCACATAGATTTTTTTCCAGCTCTTTGTGAAGTGCCGGATCCAAGTTAGCATCATAAGAGTTGCCATCAGTTTGAACTCTACCAGTAACCTTCAGGGAATCAATTCTCTATGAAATAGTCCCATAGCTGATATGGTTCCACCAGCTCAGATTTCGCCTTGTATTTTCCAACTTCTGGAGGAGCTTTCTCATTCGACACCCCTTAACATTAGTATTCCAACTAGAATTAATAATTTCTTGACAGTCTGGTCTATAACTCCAATAATCAAAATACTTAAAAGATTTTCTTTCCCTAGTAAAGCCCATAGTATGAAAAGCAAGGATTTCGATTCTTGATTTCTCTCCAAGAATTATTTGTCAGCACCCAATCAATATAACATAGAATATTATCCATATCCCTCCTATTATTGGACCAGAAAAAAAAGGCAAGCAGGATCGGTAGCAAAGCTCACATCACAACTATAAAGAAAATCTTTAAAACCATCGCAAAATGATCAATTTGGTAGGCTTCCTGTTTTATCTTGGGGTCCCGCATTGCATTGAAATCCCCAAGGGCAACACAAGGCTTATCCAAGCCCTTTATCACATTACTAATCTCCCAAAAATATTGGTTGTGAAACCAAGCATTGTTATGCAAATACCTATCACCAAAAACTAAAGATATCTTCTACTATACAACTGATATCCAAAAGGTGTTACTACGAACTATCGATGCTCTCAACTCCATTGGATCCCAACCAATAATAATACGGGCCTAAGGATTCCATTGGAAATGCTATGATGAAATTCATACTTTGTCTGCGGTTGCATAATTTGAACATACCTACACACATCATAGAATCAAGGATGAGAGAATGTGTCGGGTTAAATTGCAGCAAGCATTTGGCTAGTTCTCTTTGAGCAAGGGACCTTAGAAGACCCATAATATTCCATGCTAAGAGACGCGTTAAGAACTCATAGATGCCTCTTCCACATTTCTTCCTTCTCTTGGATCAAGGTTCTCCTTTTTAATTTCCGCAAGAACTCATTACCTCTATATTCTGAGTATTCAACTTAGTCTATTGGATCCTCTCTCCTTGAGGCCAGTTTTCCAAAGGTGTAAGCACAAGATCAGAAAATGTACGCCGCCTCATTGATGCTTTGATCTTGGGCCATTCTCCTACCTAATGAATTATGATTGGGGCACTTGGGAATACCTGTCTTGGTCCCCTTATATCTCAATTTCCTACCAATCTAATTAAGGTCAGGGGTATCACTCAACTCCAAAGGATATGGCTTACTTGAGGAGGAAGTTGTCCAAATCCCAGCGTTCAACATCTGTATCAAGAAAGCTACTAGTAACAGCCTCTGTAGTTGAATCCTGCAATTCACATTCTCCACATTAGATGGAAGGGAAGATTGAAAAGCATAGTTGGGACAGTGTTATCCACTGGATTTTCTTCAGTTTATTGGACCTCCATGATATCCTTGCAATCAAAGTTTGGTCTTATAGATTCTCTTTTGGAAGATTGTCTACCCACTGCCCACACCTCTCTTTGATCCATGACCACCATTAGATGTTGTTCCACTTCTTCTCGAGAACGTTGATCTGGTTCAACCAAATTGGAGAGACAATCAAATCTGTTCTTAGAAATCAACATTGTCTTTTAAGCTTTAACTCCTCATGGTTCCCCCATTTCAAAGCTCCTCATTGAACACCCAAACCCCCCCCCCCCCCCCCCCCAACCAAAAAAAGAAATGAAAAGCCCAGGTTGATGATAGATTCGACGTTGCTCTTAGATACCCCTACACTTTCTTGCTAGGAATTACATGACTCCCCTCTTTCAAGTTTTCATGTTGTTCCACCCAAATCTTCTACGAATTTTTCAACTCTCGGCATGGGTTTTCTTCCCTGTCTACATGAGATGTTGACCTCATTCCATCTGTCACTTGCCTTTCCTTGAGGATCTTTCTCTCTACTACAGACCTCCTCAAATTTGCAATCCTCCATCAAGTGGGTATTAACTTTGCATCGAGTACAAAATTTGATGCTACTTTCATAGACAACCTCTTGAGAAAGTATCTCACTAAACCCCATGTCCACTTCAACTTCAGGCTTGGGTTTGAGTTCAGCGGAACCTCAATACAAATGTGTGCAAACTCAAGTTGAAGGAGTGTTGTGGTTAATTCATCAGAGCGCATATAGTTGCCACCAAACGAATTTGCAATACAAGAGAAGGCACATCCATGTCATTGAAATGACAGGAGATTATGGAGACGTATCCATAGAGTTCCTTCATATTATCTTTCAGTTTCATCAAATCTCCAGGTTTCCAGCAATAGGCAACTAGGGTTCTGCCACCAAGTTTCCACCTTCCCCTGCGAAAACTACTCTCAACTCTTCCTCTGAATCTACTCAGATCAAGAACAACCCTTTCCCTATGAAGAAAGCCTAGGGTTGTGAATTTCCTACCACATGGTCCTCAAACCATTAGTAATAAAGTCGTAGTCCATGTTCCTTTTCAACGCATCGTCGATAAAGCAACCCAAAGCATACCATCGAAATGGTCTCTTCAAATCACTTGTGGCTTTCCTTCAACCCAAGAGATTATCAAGGGATTCTCATCTTCTTCTGCCAATCACTACGAGAAAAGGCAGCACCAGCAACGGTTGCAAATCCATCACAACAGAACAATCTTAGTCGAACTGCTGTTGCTGAACCCGCTCTTATAAACTAACACGTACATGTATACGTGCAATGTAGTGAAAAAAAAAAATTAAGGAAAGGAGACAAGGGAGCATTTCGTCAACTGAAAGCTTGCTCCCCTTTTCCTTTCTCTGCAAGAGGAAAGACATTTTCCTCCACCGATCTGCACAAGGGAGGGGAGAGAAGCCGAAGATGAATCAGGTCGATCTTCGGACCGATTGTCATCGGTTTTCCAAAGAAATGGAAGGCATTCAGTGAGAAGTAGAGACAAGCCGATCTGCACAGGGGAAAGAAAATTGAGAGACAATAATCCTATCTAGCCGACGACCTTCATAAATCACCCAGAAAAGTGGCTTCGAGCCCTCCCTTGTTCAGTTTCTCTCTTGTCCTCACCCCTGCAGGTACAAGCGATGTGGTCATGGTTTTGTGAGATCGTGTTTTTAAAGGAGAGAAACTTCTCATTTTCTAGGGTTTGGAGAGATGGCCGTTCTCTCTGCACTTGGCGTGTGGTTGAACACCGAATGAGTGGTGGTATCCTTGAGAGTATGCATTAGTCCTGATTAGAGAACCGTGAAGATCAATAGCGTGGCTCCAATTTGTTGAAGGTTGGCTGCTAGAAAGATGCAGAGTGGAAAAGGAAGAGAAGACGGACCCCACAAGCGTAAACTATGTGCCTTCTTTGCCCCATGCTTTGAAGGATTAGTCAGGTTTCTTTACGAGTTGGGGGTCAAAAGGGTCACTTGCTCTGCTTTTGTGCAAGTCATGTGGGGGTAGCAGCGCCTGCCACTTCACAAATGACTTTGCCACGCCACGCCAGTGGGGAAGCCAGTAACATGCTTACTGCCATTTCGAAAAACGGAGAGATCAAAAGGACTATTTTTTAAGTTGCGAATAACTTATTTTGTTGATAATAGTTTTGTTTTTGTAGCTCACTTTCTCTCTATTCTTGGGTCGTGTTTGGAGGCCGTGACTCATTTTAGTTTCATGGCGTATTTCGGAAGAGCGCAACAACAGGGTCTTCATAAACACATTCTTTTCGTCAGTTTCTGTGGCTCGTCTTGTGCAGGGAGATGTCCAGTTTGCCATTCGATTAAGGCGCCGTTGTCCGTTTGCGACTGGGTGACTGTGCCGCTCTGTCTATCCTCTCTCACCCCGCCTCTTTTATTTTTCTGGGCATTGTCTTGTATATTTCATCTTCTTGCTTTTGTTTTTACGGTTTGTTTTTGTATTTAGGGGACCTCTTGTTCCCAAATTTTGTTATATATTTCTATTTTATCGGCTTTTTTTTTTCTCTCTCTCTTTTTATATATATATATATATATATATATATTAGTAATTTGCAAGTACTTAAGAAAACCGTCACTAGAACAAAAAGCAGGGCGTACAGGTTATTAAGCACAGCCTTACTAGGCAGGGTTTGGGTGATTTTTGGCAACAGTTTGCAACTGTTGCTAAAAACATGTAGCGATGGTTATCCATGGTTTGGGATGGTTTTTGCGGTCGCTAAAAACATGTTTTTGCTGTGAATGGAGGAGACTCATAAACCATTACAGCCCAAGATTTGGGCGTAGGCATATCATTGGTCCAACATAAAGCTAGCTGATCTAAACAAGCTATGAAGGGAAAGCTGGATTAGCTTCCTATTCAATAGTGATGAATTCATATGATCAGCTCAAGCGACACTTTGATCTGACACCATGAAAAGGTTACAAGAAAAGATCGTAGATGACTTTAGCTCGGCCAATTCTTTCTTGTATATTGATATTGTAGTTGAAAACTAACAGAGCCTCGTGAGTACAAAAAGGAGCAAATGATAGGACCCGCAAAATATATGGGGATGATGATTTCACATAATCACGGGCACGGTTAGGGTCACAAATTTTTCATTAAGGTGATCCAACTTGGCTATTTCGCTGGATATAGCTTTCAACGTCATCATCGCTTCAGCCTTATCTCTATCCTTTATAGACGGACACCAAGATATTATAGGGTTTAACAAACTAATGGTTTAAGACGTCGAACTATGAAAAGTTTTCTATTTAATTTACATCTCAAAATGTCAGCGGCAAAATTGAATCGGAGAAGTGAGTGTATTTTTAAATCGATGGATCTCAAAATTTTGAAAATACAAAAGAGGAAGAGGTGAAAAAGAAAGGAGTGTTTAATGTTGAATTCATGAATCTCAAAATTTGAAAATATGGAATATGATGAAACTCAGGGCTTAAAGACTAGGGTTGAAGCTAAAATTTTTTATTAAGGGACATTTTTTATATAATTTTAAAAATTTTAAAGGTCACGTGTGTGTGAATAAGAAAAGTTGTCATGAAGTTTTAATATGAAACTAAGCACTTTTTGTGGGCTTGTGTAGGCAACTGCCCACACGACGCCCACGGCTGCCTCTGCCCACCTTCTTAATTAGGATTGGAGTTGTTGATTTTATGGTCCGATGTGAATATCATAAGTAAGATCCAAAGGTCGTAAAAATGGGAAATTGAATGGAACGAGTGTGGTTGTGGACTAAACAATTCGGTTGAACTGCATACAGATGGGCAAAAAGAAAAGTTATTATTGTTAGATATATTCTGCAAAATTATTTTAAAACATAAACAACAAAAGTCTATGACAGGTTGGATCGTTGAACAGGTCGATGGATGGAATTGGAATAATATTTGCGATGATTTGTTTCTCTTCTTTCTTGGGGAAGGTGAACTAGTGATTTGGACTTTCCGTGTTCTGTTCTGGTCAGGGGATAGCCGCACCATGTGGAAGCCCCGTGTTTCAGATCAATCTCTTGGTCCCTCAGTCCCCATGTTTTGAGGAGCGGTTCTCTCCGAGTCCAGGACAAATTGGTAGATGCGGCAATTAACTCAAGGCAGCCTGTGGACTATGAGTAATTGAAGGAACATACGTAGCATGTGTCCGGACGCCGAGACTCCGAAGACCGTTTTAGTACGGACCAAACCTAAAGCGTTCATTTGGGTTCAGATTAGGTGGAACTGGGGACCATGAAAAAGGGACCATGAAAAAGGTGTGAAGCTGCTGCATGGAACGACATGTAATGTAGTTAAAATAACGATCAAAAGTGTGCTTTTCTAGCTGGCTGGTCAGACTGGTAATGCTTTGAAAATTGGTCATCAGTTTTGGTCTGGTCACTCCATTCTTTTGGATTTCAAATGGTAGGTATGTGATGATTGGTTCATACGTGTCCGACTCTTTGCCAAAATCCCGAAACAACCCTGAATTCCAAGGGAATGGGAGAAAAAAAAAAAAAAAGGTGCTTCAGCCTGTTTGGGTATTTCTCTTCTTAACAACAATCCATACGGTGAATGGTGCCGTTTGGCAGTAAGAATACCGAACTAGTGTTTCGTAAATATGCTTCAAAATTAGGAAAGGTTCGCTTGCACAAATGTTTTATTGTAAGGCAAATTTATGAAAGATTCGTGCATGTTGGTAGGGACCCAAGGTGAGTTTGGACCATAGTGTTTGGTTGGGAGGGTTCACGCAAGTGGGAAGAGAAAAACGGACGCATTCAAAAGTGGTGGGCAACCAAACCAAATGCTTGGAAAATGAGGGCGAGACTCACACCGGACTCGAGGAAAATCAAATCATGAAACTAAGATGACGCAGACGCGCACCGAAATTATAACAACGAAAAGAAGAGGTATATATTGGTTTTTTTTCTTTTTATTCAATCAAAGGCTTTGGAAGAAAGGGGAGATGGTACCATGGGAATGTTGGGGTCGCATTTTCACACCGGGCGAGATCTGAGAAAACTTGAGGTTGACGTGGGAAAAGGCGGGGAATTCCTTGGGTTTTCGCATCATGTTCATATATATAACCACGGGAAAGTGGAGACCGGCCCACCCCCAAAATCCCGTCACTCGACGATCAAAATTCGGTCCAACAATATTTGTTGCATGCCCCACAGCAGGCGCCGAACAAGCCAAGCTTAGCTGTTTGCCTTGGTGGCTTTGAAAAAGCGTGATGGGAGAGGACGGTACTTTTGGAAACGTTTTCCCTGAAATTCTCACTCCTCGGGCACAACTTTCGCAAAGGCATGTGCATGTGTCCTTTACTTTTTTGGCAGTGTATATGTTTATGATGCTTGGCATCTGGTGCGGCTAGGGTCTCTCCACTCTTTTCGCGTCATGAGATGTGGCCGCCGTTGCCGCTGCATTCTGCCTGCCTGCCCACTGTCGAGCTACCATCGCCTTATAATATTATTATTATGTATCTAAGAAGGTTTGTTGGAAAAAAAAAAAAAAAAAATCATATGTTACATTAATGGTAAAAAATCGACGGATTAGGTTGGTAACATCGCCAAATGTGGTTTGCTACCAAATCAAATTTTAACTTATTATAGTTTTGGAGAGTTCCTATCAGGTTAATTTGGGCGCTGCTGCGGTTGAACTTTTGAAAAACGGCTGAAATGAGCATTAGACGTAAACATGCATTAGTGTCATTATATTTAAAACATGAAGCGGATTTGCCTACACGAATGAAAATTTTCGATCAATCATTTCATGCATCATGTTTGTTTGCCCAAGGGTGATCTACCGGGGAAAATAATGCTTGGAAAATCGATCATCATACCTTTTGTTGTATGAGTTGAGAGTTGATTTATTAAAGAAATAATGTCTCTTCTCCTTACGCTAGTGGTTTGGCATAAAGGTACGACGGCATCAGATACATCGTTACCCAACGCCATTGAACCGTTTTTGCAGCGGAGAATACACTTCTCGTTCCCCTGCGCAGCTCCGATGAGCATTGCCGGAGCTGTGCAGAGGGAGGAGAAGTCCTCGATTTCTTTTATTTTTTTAGGAATATACAGTTTTACTGTTTGTCGTGCCCTTTTCATTCCAACTAGGGATAGAGTCAGGAGAATTTTTTATGAATGAGGTTTGAATTATATTTTCAAAATTTTGACAGAAACTAAAGTATTATTTTTTAAAATTTGTATACAAAATACATAAAAATTTTGAAAAAAAAAAATTGGGGCTCCCTTCCGTGCGTCGTGAGATAGTGGGCCTACGATTTGTCATGTAGCTGAAGTAAGTAGTGGCTGTCCTCTTTTAGATGGGGATGTGTGGCTTCGTATATGTAATAATCAAGCACATTATCCGTGCAACGTAAGAAATGAAAGCAACTCTCAGAGGTGGACAGGCAATATGCGGTAGCGCGTTTAATAAGATTGGTTAATGCGTGATTATTGATTAGATCAGTCATTATATTGATTTAAATTGGTTAATGCGCGAAAATGTTCTCATCCCTCAAAGTTAGATGAGGGAATTAAACATGAGTGAAAAAAATACAAGCAGCGGTTGCCTCAATCACCTGGGCACCGCTTTACTGCGCGCAAAAAACTTTCCAGTTGAAAAGCAGGTTGCAAGTTCAAAATCGTGGATTTTCTTTTCTTATTATCATCTGGTCATGTCATTCCAACTGAATGCCTAGTTAGTTGAAAAGAAAGAAAAACAAGAAAAAAAAAAAAACGTAGTCACAAAATATTCATGATCATATGTCTCACTCAGGAAACCGAAAAAATTCCAGTTACGACAAGTACCATAGAAAATGAAGAAAAAAAAAATCAAGAATTTATTGAATATATGCAAATTCTATAAGGCTGAAGATAGCTTTTGAAGCACAGCCACCAAACCGTATATTCCGCACATGAGATAAGCCACCTTCCCCTTATCTTTTCAAGCCTATCCTTTTATTTTGTAAGTTAAAAAATCCGACTACCTTTTGCTACATTTTTAATGAAAAGTTATATTTGTCATGCAGGCAGCCTGGCCTTTTGACCGGGCACTTCACCATTGTTTACAAGAAATTTACAACACAAGATCAAGTCTGGTGGGGTGGGGGCTATTTTGATCCAGTGCAACAACAATGGAAGACGGGACGGAGGGCTCGAACTGAGAGTGCAATCAAGGACTACTGCCCTTTGGGTATTTACTGCAAGGAATTTTGACCATCCATCCAGCTATGTTGTTTTTGTTGGGAATGTTCAATGGAGTGGTTCAAGGGATTCATCTGTTTACAGTTACTTCTATCAAGCTCATAGGGGCGGGCGGAATCAAGGGAGGGCTCGCATGGGTCCTAGTGCTACCTTAATTTAAAAAAAAAAAAATTTACATGTAAATTTTAACAAATTTTATTTGCCTATATAAAAATTTTAAAAAATAATATTTTGATTTGTGTTAAAATTTAAAAACTTTAATTCGACCCATCTCATATAAAAAATCTCTGACTTCACTTCACTAAAATCTCTGACTTCACTTCACCCTTGTATGAAAAAAAAAAAATTGTTAATAAAAGATCAATGGCCCTCTCTATCCTAAGGACTCCTGTTTTTTGTCCTGTAAATACTGTTTTTCGGCAATAAAATTATGGGGACTCCTGCGGCAGTCTTCCTCCGGAAACTTCCATTAACACTTCCTGTTTTGTTTTTGGCTTTTCTTATCATTCCTTGATGTACACAATATTCGTTGGGGGAATAAAGTGGGGAGGGCCTTCCCTTCCCCTCCAGCAGCTTTTTCATTGGAAACTTCCATGAGCACCAAAAAGAAAAAAACTTAGGAAACAATAATTAAATTTTCTTCCTATCTTACCTTTGAAATTGCAATTTTACCTTGCTTCACTCTGAATTTTACGTTGGTAACGCATTAAAAACTGATAAAGGAGAAGTAAGAATCTAATTATTTGAGGAGCAATATTTTGAGAAAAATTGCAACAAACACATTTTTTTCTTATTTTTTAAGTCAGCAAAAGTTTACTTGAAATTTTTATACGACGGTCTTTAAGAAAAAAAAGTTTTCATATAGGCAAAAGGTAAGCTTGAGAGAGAAATAAATATAAAACGAGAATCTTCTTATTATTTTGCCTTTGAATTTCTTTCGTGGCATTTTAACAGCCACTGCATCACATGCACTAATTTGACCTTTTTGCTTTGGATGTCCCTCGGATCCCTACATTTGCGGTCAGCTTGACGTAAGGCTGTCATGACGGAATCCCTACATTTGCGGTCAGCTTGACGGAATCCGGACGATTAAACTTCTCGCGGCAGCACGGCAGAAATATTGAATGAGGACCCATTATCATTATTTAGTGAGGAGGAAAAAAAAAAAAGTAATTAGAAGGGGTGAGAGAGAGACCTAACAAAATTTGAGTAAGATGTCATACTTGACATCTTTTATTATATGATCAATCTTGACTTTAGCTAGTATTTGATAGCTTTGGATTTTATTTTAAAAAAATCTACATTATAAGGTCCTCTTAAAACAAATTGATAGCAGTATGGATCTTAAATTCTTGTTATATTAAAAAAAAAACTCTGAAAAATCTACGGATCTCAAATCACTATATGCAGTGAATAAACATACCCATGTTCTAGTTGTTCTTTTTATTTTTTTACTTCACTCTTATTTTTATGCCAGTCTATAATTGGGATGCAATTTAAGTTGAAGGGTGCAATACCGACGCACCTCAAGACCCTGAAGGTAGAGGGAATGGGGGGCTTTTGGACCTCGCTTCGAGCAGTGGGATGATCCTCTCGCTCACCGAAAATAGAGAGACTTTTTGTATCATCTAAATGCATAAAAAGGCTGTGTTCAAACTAAAATTGATGCGTTACCAAAAGGAAAAACAAAATGACGATATATAACAAAAGAGCAGAAGTCGTGTAATTCCTTGTTTGGCAAATGGATTAACTCCATATCTATATTATTGTTAATGAACGTCTTCACAACGAAGGTCATGAACACAAGAAATTGGCGTCTCTAGTCAATTTGTGTTTTTGAAAACCTAACAGACCTTTTAAGTAAGTAGGTGCATTTTTTATACATTGGTAAAAACAAAGGGTAGACTTTTAAGTAAGTAGGTGCACTTTTTTTACATTGGTAAAAACAAGTGGTAGACGGAAAATTAATTTTTGTTTCCAGCATGACCCTTGGTATATATGCATGTACGAGCAAAAAATTTTTGCCAACTAGTCCTCAGAAAAATATATATATATATATATATATATATTAAAAGTTTTTATTTTGAAATTTAACCTACCAATATGTTTTCAAGGATAAGTTGATGCAAAACATATATTAAGTTGATCATTTTTAGGTTTTAATAGTGTTTTTTATAATAAGTAAAAATGAATGGCTCTCGTATCATCAACATTTTGATAATAAAAAAATCAACATTTTTCATAAAAATTACTTAATTCAAAGCATGATTTATACCAAAATAGGTTTTATAAATTTATTAGGATGTTTATATTTTAGTAAGAAATAACAACCAGACCTCTTAAATTATGATAAAAAATGTTTTAAACAAAATGTGTTTATAGACACTAATTTAATACAAATCATACTTTGGTTCAAGTCATTTTTTATTGATTTTTATGATATAAAAATTTGATGTTACAAGAGCCTTTCATTCTTTTTACTATTAAAACAACATTATTTAAGTAAAAAAACAACTAACTTAATATATCCTTATCATCAAATCACTTCTAAGATCACATCTATAAGGTTTGGTTGCAAAACAACTACTTTAATAATTAATTTTAATAGCTTTGATTTTTGTCCTTTACTCAAGTGGTTTGGTTTTTACCAACTTTCTTATATATATATATATATATATATATATATATGACGTTTCTAGTTGTGTTTTATATTGTCAAAGAACAACATATCAGGCGATCTCAAGAGTTCCGTCGGTTTCAAGCCAACCCTATATTCAAATAGATACCTACCGGTTGATGACTTCTTTGCCCAAAAAAGACGACCAAAACAACTATTGGCTGACACATTTTCTTACCATTAATCGTTTTCTTCAGGTCGAAGTCCGCCCAATTAAGCTTTTCAAAAGTTAACTGATATATAAGGACACCTTGCTTTTTTTTTTTTTTTTCTATGTTGCTAAGGTTAGTGAAGATTTGCTCTCCAAATAAAAACGTGACAATTAAATATACCTAATTTCACAGCTGCATCTAAATTTTTCTTCCACAACTAATTTATGAAGCAAGAATTGGGAAATTCTAGAATTAAATTTTTTTGAGAATTGTGTTAACAAACAACAAATTTTGATTTTGGAATTATAAGTTCATTCTTGAGTCAAAATTCCAGAATTATGGTTCAACCATAAGGAGTGGAATTACTATTTCCAAATTCTAGAATTTTTTTATGCTCTCTAGAGCACATATCATTATGGTTTTAATTCATCAATTCCATAATTTTATATTATCAAACACATCATTTTCAATTTTAAAATCAAAACTTCATACTATCAAACACAAAGGGAAACTAGAACTAAAATTTTCATTCTAATTCTACTTTGACGTGAAATTTTCTGTCCAGAATTTTAATTTTAAAATCAAAATTCAAAGTGGTCAAACACCCCTTAAGTGAAAAATAAAAAACCATCCAACTAATTTTCGTATTCATAAAATGACTGATTTCAAACATAGTAAGTATGCATTAATAATATCTGAGAGTTTGGGAGGAACAAAGTTTAATCAATATGTGAAACCAGTTTATGTGAAGTCGATTTTAGTTGTGTTAAGTTCATTTTAGTCATTTGATACATATCATTAACCTTATTTTGATTACCTATAACTTAAATCTTTTTGTGGCCCAAAATTTAACTGTGCTTTAACAAATCCAAAAGTAAATGTGGTCCACATGTCAACTAAACAACACACTCAGAAGTCGTTTGAATTCGCTGCAACACCCTGGAACAGCACAACATGTTTCGTTTTTCGCGTAGCTAATGCAAACGGTGGACGCAAAACCCCAACCCGTTCCCCGCTGTTCCGTGCTAAACCGAACGAACGGAAGTGCTGGCCCCCTCTCTCGTGCGATCGTACCTGCGACTCTCCCTCTCGCTCACCTACTCTCTCTCTCTCTCTCTCCCACACACATCTCGCACTTCACAACTCACATGATTCAACTTTTCGACTAAGAATTCAGACGAGCAGCTACCACATCGGTGGCAACTGATAGAACAGGGGTCGTTTTCCGGCGACCAAAGGAAACGTTGCCTGATTCCCCGTATCAGTTTTCGGGTAGGCTCTGTTTTCTCGTTTCCATCGATTCGTCTGATTTTGTGCTCAAAAGCCATTGGATTCCGGTTGGATTTCCCAACCAATTGCAGAATCTGTTTTCTCAGTCCCTAATCTACTGATCCAAAACATCAATTAGAGAAGAACCATTCCATTTAGGCATTTTCCCCAATCGTTGTTGAATTCCCTCTTTTTTTGGAATCCGGTGATCCCGAACGTTTTCCGATAATCCCAGCTAACTCCTTCTAATTTCATCCCACCTCATAGCTGCCCTCCAAAACCCAAACCTATCTGAGTATCGTAGCCGACACCGATCATGATTCTCCCAAGTCTCTGAGTCCAAATCTGAGACATTCACCAACTATTTGTTACATTGATTCACTAGCCAACTTTCCCCCTTTCCCACCGCCACATTGCTGCTATCGACTCACCTCAGACCTCTCTTCCAAGGTCTTTAATTCATTCATGCGGGGGACTATAAAACTCACTCAGATTGATCTCCAAAAGCCATCTCAAGACACGCCCGGGGGACTATAAACTCACTCAGATTGATCTCCAAAAGCCATCCCAAGACACGCCCTGCTACTATTTCGAGGAAAGATGTATCGAGCTAATTCAGGTGCCTTGTTCTTAGCTATGTATCACCCACCAAACGAGTTCAGATCTTGGCTCTCTAGAGTTCATTGGAAAGCTTGTTCCATTTCCTTTTCGACGAGCTATAGATCGCTGGAATCGAAGCTCCTTTCAGTCGGAACTTGCCACCGAAAGTTGGCTGTTTGAGCGGTCTGCACAGTCAGGACTGGTAGTGTTGTCTGTTCGCAGCCCAGTTTGAAGGAGTAAACCGGCTCCAACCCAGGAGTTCTTATACTCGTTGGATAGATCTTTTGATTGTCTTTCCAATTAGCTTTTCAGCCAGAAGTTACGAGCCGGCAAACGCGTCTGACTAATGACAAGTGGAATAAAAATCAGATGTTGAATAGAATGAACATGATGAATAACACAATCGACAAAAGAAACAATCACTGGACAAAAAGAACTGGCGTTCTATTCTTAAAACTATCACAAAACAGGACGGACAGGGTAGATAGGAAGTCCTGTCTATTGTGAACCTAAGAACAATTATCAAGACCTCCCAGGGGATGCTCATTGTGGGGTGAAGGATGATAAAAAGCTACCGGGAGAATTGAGTCCCAAGATATCAAACTTGGGAATGGAAATTAATGGAAGCCAGAGAATTTTCAAATAATGATGTCGATCGAACACAATGTTGAGCGAGTTAGCAACTGCACATAAGCACAAAGTTAGGTATACTTTTCTATGCAAAAAAAAAAAAAAAAAAATTCTCGAAAATTTTGCCATTAATGCTAGGCTCATCTAGCTATTTGCTTTCTTACATTTGAAAAAAAGGAAGCAGTAAAGATGACAACCTCGACCCTAACTTGCAAAAATAATAAGTGGGTGCCATAGTTATTTTAACCAATGTTAGTGACATAGATATCATGGTCATATGAGACTAACGATGGGATCGTTGAGAGCAGTGAGTACTACTTTCCTAATGTGCAAAAGATGGCAGATAGTCCTTCCAAGTTGAAGGGAGGGATCGTAATCGTGAGTTCAGTCTCTCACCATTGTGATGGAGTTTACTGTCGCCGACCCAAATGAACTTTTATATTAATTAGAACCTTTTGTATTGAAAAAAAAAAAAAAAAATCTTTCAACAGCCAAATTTTAATTTAACCCTAAGGTCCAATTTGAAATAGTTAAGAAAAAGATAAGCATGGAAGTGTTAATTACCCAGAAGTTAAAGGATCGATGGATGATTGAAATAAATGAAAGGGAGAGGGGAGCATTTGTCAAGAAAAGAGTGGGCCTCCATGCCGTAATTCAACGAAAATGAAATAATCCAAACAAATCCACTGCACTCTTGGGAGGAGGATCTATGACCATAGTGGAGGTGGAAATGCGCCAAGAAACAAAACTTTGAGTATCTTCTACATTAGGTCTCAACTTTGAAGGAGGTGATGTTCGATTGCTTCACACTTTAGATTCATTGTTCTGACCTATGATTTATCAAACAAGATCACTAAGTCAGATCGAATTAGATCCACGATTCATCATTTTACTCTTTTGCATTAAAAAGTCGGACCTAAAATCACAGGGGAGACAGCCGTTTTATTTTAAATTTATGAATCTCCAATAAATCACAACAAATCAACGGTGACCAAACACCTACCTCACCTCCAGCATGGAAATCCATAGTTGGCCGCCTCGACTCGAGAATCACCCGAGTCAACTCTGGCCACGAGTCAAGGTTGGCCCGGCTCACTTTTGACTCGGTCCTATTTCTCCCGATTCAGGTTATTTTAAAACTCAACCGAGCTAACGAGACCTGATGAGCCGGTCATCCCACGAGGTTGTGGACAATGAAAAAACCAGCACCCTTTTACGTGTGGAAAGAAGTCCTTTTCACTAACGTCGGTTCGTGAAAAACAAAACGGTAAAAAGGAAAAAGGACGACTTAGTTGTAGGCTTATACGGCTTGATGGCCGCCCACATATTAATGAATGAACTAATACTAATCTGTCACATTTTGTGTTTTACTTAATCTCATTAATTAATTTATTATGGTTCCCAGCACCAGACGGGAACCTGCATTTGCTACACTTCTTTGTAGACCATTGGATCCCATTGTTTGATTACCATCAACCTTGTCAACATCAAAGTGAACCGTTTTACAAAGCGATAAAATGAATCGATGGAAGCCTGAGATTTCACATTAGAGCAGCAACATTTTATTGTCTTCACATGGCTTGTGACTTCACAAGCTAGTGGTGATGGTGGTGAGTGAGAAGGACCTTTCGCATTGATCTCAATAGAGGAGCGGTACTCACCTGGAATCTTGTCTATTTCGGATTGCTTTTGTTTATTTCTTTCACGCTTCACATTTGTGGGAACCACTTTGGGGATTGGATGGAAAAATGTAATGGATTAACGTCGAACATGTTGCCGATACGGCTTTCATCCACCTACCCTAAGCCTTGTCGATGAGAGTTTTATCTACCTACCCTAAGCACCCCGCCTGGCCCGATAATGAGTCGGGCCCGTGCCGGCCCTACAACGAGAACCTAGGCCCCAGCCCAGCCAAATTAAATTTAAAAATATATTTTTAAATAAAAAATTATATAAATATAATTAATCACAAAAAAATATTATAAATATATATGTAATTAATAAAAAATTTTAAAAACTGGTTGTCGAGCTGACCCGGGCCCGAGTCGGGCAGAGTACCGAGTACACGGAGGCAGCCTGATCCGGTTCCCCAGACTTAACCTACCTTTTTGACTCTTTGACCCGAGCCCGAGTCGGGCAGAGTACCAAGTACACGGAGGCGGCCTCATCCGGTGCCCCAGTCTTAACCTACCTTTTTGACTCTCTGACCCGAGCCCGAATCGGGCAGAGTACCAAGTACACGGAGGCGGCCTCATCCGGTGCCCCAGACTTAACCTACCTTTTGGACTCTCAAACCCTCTCAGTTCAAAACATAGTTCGCTGACCGTTTAGTTGGCTTGTGAATCAACCAAGTCAGCTGGAATTGCTAGAAAACCTAGCCACATGTCAAGGCTGGCCCAGCTCGCCCCTCACTCGGCTTGATTCACTTGATTCGGGTTATTTTAGAACTTGACCAAAACGATGGATCAACTCAGCGAGTTGATGAGTCAACTCGCTGATCATGTGATCCGGTCATTTGTTGATTTGAGTCTGAGTCATGGGTTTGTCAAATGTGGTTCAAAGACCATGAGTTACCTAAGCCCTTTAATAGACAATTTCGATCGAGCAGGTTCCATACCTTTATTTGCCTCATTTTAACCAAATTTGAACTCGATCAAGCCCTTTGGCTTCGAGTTATTCGAGCTCGACCTTGCCTTGGCTCATCGGACGAACTCGTTGATGAGCCGAACTTTAACTAGTCGAACTCGTTGTTCAATTATATAAACCATAAGGTGTATGAGTCTTTTGAACGGTTTGTCATGCTCTGGTTTTTTTTTTTTTTGTGGCTCGTTTATAGAGGCCTTGCATGTCGATGCTCTTTAGTGGAAGGTTGTAGAGATGCGGAACAACCGTTGAGTGTTTGAATCAATAAATGGCGCAAATTAAAGAGGGGGTAAGTTGCGGTCCAACGGTCTTCGATCTGTAAATTAAAATGTGAAGCACTGTGTCGTGTGGGGATCATGAGATGCCATCAGGCTCGATCGGTAAGTATCTGACCGACTCAATTATTGGGCGCACACCTTTCTTTGCTGCCATGATAAATGCTGGGTCTGGATCAGCTGTCACAGTCAGAGAAGCAATTGATTTAGTGCCATAAACATTAATATGCCACAGCTCCCCTCGTGCTCATGGCCAAGGCCAGCCCCCCCTCCTCCTGTACTTAATGTTACTGGTGAGCAATTAGCTTGCTAGCTGCATGGTCAAATGTATTATTGCGGTTGAACAAGAGGTTAATACTATATAAATGAGTCCCGAAGGCCCCTTTACTCTCCATTTCTTCAGGTCTTGAGCTACATCAGCGTTAATGATGTTAGCCATACACCTTGAACTTAGGTATCACATCCCACCACATAAGATACAAAAGTATAGTACTCATGGGAATCAAATAGTTACTATGGGTTGCCCTCTTTAATGCAAGTGCGTTTAATATGTAACCAAAAAAAAAAATTGAGAATTAACCAAAACAGGAAGAAAAGACCTAGCAAGATAACCTTGAATTTGAGTTGCTAAAGCTAATAATGCTAACATAAATGAGGGAGTGGACCTACTAGAGAGTTTGAGGTTTTTTCTTTGATTTTTTTTAAACGTAAGGAAACCATATCTGGGCACGGACTGATAACTTAATTTGCAGTAGTACTCTTATTCATATGGTTTGGCTAGCTGAGATAACTCACGAGTGTTGAATTCTGTCTATTTTCCTTTACCACCCAAAACGTTACCCGCTAAGGATGACTCATGGGCGTTGAATTCTGCATATCTATTTTTTTTTAACATATTGGAATTATTCTCAAATTCTGATCATATTATTAATGAGATTAATGTTGACAATCAAAATAAAAGGCTCATGTTGCCAAACAATTTGAGAAGAAGGGGAAATCAGGAGTTGTAAGTTGAACATCACATGCTCAATACTCGACTTCAACATCCAATTTCAAGGCAAAAAAATAATAATAACAACGGTAGGTGTTCTCATGTGTCGTGTCTCTATAGTCGTCATTTGCTTTTACTGTATTTGTTTTGTTTATGTTGAGTCTTGGTGTAAGCTCGAATGATCACCTGTGTCGGAGTACCCTCCCAAAACAGCCCAAGTGTAAGATTAGGATTCCTTGTTTTGGATGGTCGGCATGGGAATTCTGTAAGCGGCTTCGACCATCATTTGTAAGTAAAGTGTAAAAGCTTACTTGCTTACCCTCGTAATGTACTCAACTATTTAAGTGAATATATTGCGATTTTTCTTTCCACACTCTTTGTGTATTTTGTATCTTCTATTTTCTAAAAACGTTCAAGTGATCTGCACCCACTTGAACGAGGCGAAGGCTTGCGGCTTACTGGCAAGAGTTTGCCGCACCGCACGGTCCGAAGGAGTCGGCCCGTGATAGCTGGTATCAGAGTCAAGTTCTGCTCAATCTAGGGAAACGATCAGAGAGTCGGTGTAGAGCGTCACGCCGACTTGCTGCTGTTGAGGAGGACGCTATGGCATCACAATACAATCTGCGATGTGCCAAAGGCAAGGAGCTGGCCCACCCGAAGGAGGCAAGCCCGGCCCATGACCAGGGAGACCTGGAAAAGACAGTGAACTGGTTGGTCGCAGATGTGGCCACCCATGAGGAAGCCCTCGGTTTTCCTGTCGAGACCTTTGAGGGATTCAAGGAGGAGATGAAGTTGATGTGGGAACAGATGGCCAAGTCAGTGGCCATGAACCGATCACTCTATGACTTGGTGAAGACCCTACAGGACGAAGTCGCTGGACTTCGGGCTTCAAACCAGAGACTGCTATGTACTAATTCAGTCAATAGTAGCCAAGTGAGGACCAGTAGGGTCGACGTTCAACGTCCGGTGAAGTACAGTGGTAGCCGGGATGCGAGGGCGATCAACAACTTTCTGTTCCAAGTTGACTACAACCTAGATTTGCAGAACGTAGTAGAAGAGGACTTGAAGATCAAGACCGCAGCGGTATTGTTAGAAGGAGATGTTGTGTCTTGGTGGATGCGAAAAATGTTGGACATTGAGAATGAGGACTACACAATCAGAACCTTTGATGACTTTCGTAAGCAGTTGAACGGATACTTCTTGCCCGTGGACGTTGAAAGGCATGCCTATCGGTTGGTTGTGAATCTGAAGCAGACATGTGCCTTGAGAGATTATATCAGGGCATACCAAAAGGTCATGCTAGACGTACCTATAATGTCAGAAAAAAACAAACTTCACTAGTTCATTATAGGGCTCCAATCTTGGGCCCAAGCAGACATAGAGAGATCGAATCCAATGACTTTGGAGCAGACATATGTGGTAACTGAGCACTTGGTCAATACCCAACGCAAAAACTACACTAATACCTTCAAGTCTACGAAGAAGTGCAACCACGGTGGTAAGAGGGAGGAACAGCGAGACACTAAAAATGAATCGTCGTCTCAGAAGCCAGTCGAGAGAAAACCCTTCTTTTGTAAGGACTATACTGGGCCACCAAGAGAAGTGAGTTGTTGGGTCTGCAGAGGAAAGCATGAGGCACGTGTCTGCTCGAAACGTGTGAGACCAACCGGGCAGGCCAATGCCGCGAGGGCCACCAAAGGCGAGACCGAAGAATGACAGACACAGATGGGTGCAGCGTCTAGTAGTATGGTGAATAAGGAACCGATGTACCTAGACATCACTCTGAATGGAATGTCTACTGTTGCAATTGTAGACTGCAGGACAACGCATAACTTCGTCCCAAGAGAAAAGGCAGAGCGAGTGGAATTGAAGCCTGTGTCGCAGCAGAGGATGCTCAAAACGGTGTACTCTGAAGCTAGACCCATCTAAGGAGAAGCAAAGGGTGTAACAGTTCAGATTGAAGGCTGGACAGGAGTCACCAACTTCTCCCTAATACCCCTAGACGATTTCAAGGCGATTATTGGGATGGAGTTCCTTAGAGGCCAGAATGCAATGATGTTGCTGAAGTTCAACACATTGACGTTGATGGGTGCGGACCAGTCCCATACAGTGCACTGCCACTCCGCCAAAAACAAGTCTCAGCCGACTTTGTCGGCGATGCAACTGAAGAAGGGCATGCGTCATGGGGAACAAACATTCATCGTGGTTGTACGTCTACAAGAAGATGACCCTCAGTCGAGAGTCATTCCCCCAGGGCTAGCCCCAGTCTTGAAGCAGTTTGAGGGAGTCATCCCCCCCGAGCTGCCCAAGCGCCTACCTCCCAGGGGTGAAGTTGATCATGAAATTGACTTGGTTCCCGGAGCCAAGCCACCAGCAATGGTCCCATACAGAGTGGGACCGATCGAACTGAAGGAGCTGCGGAAGAAACTTGACGACATGCTTGAGTCAGGGATCATCCGTCCCTCCAGGGCACCATTCAGAGCCCATGTATTGTTCCAGACGAAACATTATGGCTCCAAGAGACTCCGTGTGGATTACTGCGCTTTGAACAAGGTGACGGTGAAGAACAAATATCCACTGCCTTTGATTGCGGACTTGTTCGATCAGTTGGGCAAGGCGATGAACTTTTCGAAGTTGGACCTTCGTTCCGGCTACTGGCAAGTCAGGATCATAGAAGGTGATGAACCAAAGACCACTTACGTCACCCGCTATGGAGCGTAAGAGTTCTTAGTCATGTCATTCGGGTTGACGAATGCCCCTGTGACTTTCTGGACTGTCATGAACAATATATTTTACCCCTACCTTGACAAGTTTGTGGTAGTCTACCTTGATGACATTATGGTCTTTAGCAGTGACTTAGAGGAGCACGTCAGTCACTTGAGGACGGTGTTCCAGATACTTAAAGAAAATGATTTCTATGTGAAGAAAGAGAAGTGTCACTTTGGCCAACAAGAGATCAGTTTCCTCGACCATATTGTAGAGGATGGCCAGTTGCAAATGGATCCGGAGAAAGTGAAAGTTGTTTAAGATTGGAAGTCGCCATCAAATGTGCCTGAATTGCGGTCCTTTTTTGGGTTGGCTAATTATTATCGGCAGTTCATCATGGAGTATTCCTTGATTGTGGCGCCCCTCACTGACTTGCTCAAAAAGAACATATTATGGATTTGGACTCAGTCTGCCCAAGATGCCTTTGAAGGCCTGAAGCGTGCCCTTGTACAAGAGCTCGTTCTCAGATTGTCAGATCATTCAAAGCCCTTCGAAGTACACACGAACATCTCAGATTTTGCCATTGGTGGGGTGCAAATGCAAGACGGTCATCCGATTAGCTATGAGAGCCGGAAGTTGAAGGACCCTGAGAAGCGGTACACAGTGCATGAACGGGAGATGACCGCCATTGTGCATTGCTTGCGCATATAGAGACACTATCTACTGGGGGGCAGAGTTTGTTGTCAAGACAGATAATGTCGCCACCAGTTACTTCAAGACCTAGAAGAAGTTAACTCTGAAACAGGCTCGTTGGCAGGAATTCTTGGCGGAGTTCGATTTCGCTTTGGAGTACAAGGTTGGTAAGACCAACATGGTAGCAGATGCATTGAGTCGGAAGGCAGAACTTGCAGCTCTCGAGCGGAGACCACCGAAGCCCAATTGAAGGGTGCACTCCTCGAGCAGGTTCATAAGGGGATGCGGCAGGACTCAGCGGCCCAACACTTAGTTTCCTTGGTTGAAGCGGGGAAGACTCGAAGATTCTGGCTACGAGATGGGTTGCCCATTACCAAGGGTGGACGTGTTTTCGTGCCGAAGTGAGGCAATCTCTGGCGGGAGCTAACAATGAAGTGCCATAATACACTTTGGGCTGGCCATCAAGGCCAGGAGCGAACTCTAGCCCTTCTCGAACGAGGATACTATTGGCCACAGAAGCGCGATGATGTGGAGGCGTATGTAAAGACTTGCCTCATCTGCCAGGGGTCTAATCAGAAGCCTGCCGACCTGCTTTAGCCTCTTCTTATTCTAGAGCGACCGTGGGAGTGCATTTTTATGGACTTTATTGTAAGTCTACCCAGAGTTGATGGCTACAGCTCTATCTTTGTTGTTGTGGACATGTTTTTTAAGTATGTCACGTTCATCCCAACTACGAAAGAGAGCCCAGCGTAGAAAACAACGGAGATGTTTGTGAAGAACATTGTGAAGTACTGGGGCGTGCCGAAGAGTATTGTGAGTGATCGCGATGCTCGCTTCACGGGCAAGTTTTGGCATGAAGTGTTTCAGTTGCTTGGCTCAGACTCGTTGTTTCCACAAGCTTCCACCCGCAGACTGATGCCCAGACCGAACGCATCAATGCCTTGTTGGAACAGTACTTGCATTATTTTGTCAGCGCCAACGAGAAAAACTGAGTAAAGCTGCTCGATGTGGCCCAATTCTGTTACAACCTGCAGAAGAGCGAGTCTTCAGGCCACAACCCCTTTGAAGTAGCCACAGGACAGCAACCGTTGATGCCTCACACTTTTGCTGCCCAAGAGAAGGGAAGACCCAGCTTCGCCTATCAGTTCGTCAGAGACTAGCAGGAACAAACGGAGATAGCTAAGGCGTTCTTGCACAAGGCCGCCAAGTAGATGAAAAAATGGGCTGACAAAAATCGGAGACCTGCCGAATTTCAAGTGGGAGACCAAGTTCTTGTCAAGCTTTATCCAGACCACTCGGGTATCTTCCGAGGACGACACCGAGCACTGATCCAAAAGTATAAAGGGCCATTTACTGTGGTCAAGAGGATTGGGAAGCTACCATATAAGTTAGATCTGTCGCCAGACTTCAAGGTGCATTGAGTGTTTAACGTCTGCAACCTCAAGCCTTTTATGCCGATGCTGAAGAGCCGGAGAGAAGCCAGCCGCGACAAAAACCAATCTTGCAACAAGCTCCTTCGACCCGGAGGGCCACCGTCTGACAGTTAAACCATATCCTTCGACACAAAGTTAACTACTTTGGTGAACCGAAGCGATACTTGGTCAGGTGGGTAGACGAAGACCAGCCAATATGGGATTATGCCTTCCGTTTAATGCGAAGTCATCCAGAAGAAGTCAGGGTCTACCATGAAGCTGCTAGCGTCGAAGACGACGCTTGATTTGAATGGGGGAGCATGTTCCCATGTGTTATGTCTGTATAGCCGTCATTTTTGTTTTGTTGTATTTGCTTTATTTATGTTGAGTCTTGGTGTAAGCTCGAATGTTCACTTGTGTCGGAGCACCTTCCCAAAACGGCTCCAAGTGTAAGATTGGAATTCCTTGTTTTGGGTGGTCAGCATAGGAATTCTGTAGGCGGCTTCGGCCATCTTTTGTAAGTAAAGTGTAAAAGGTTACTTGTTTTTCCTCGTGATGTACTCAACTGTTTAAATGAATATATTTTGAGTTTTCTTTCAACACTCTTTGTGTATTTTGTGTCTTCTATTTTCAAAAATCGTTCAAGTGATCTGCGCTCACTTGAACAAGGCGAAGGCTTGCGGCTTACTAACGAGAGTTTGCCACGCCGCACGGTCCGAAAGAGTCGGCCCGTGATAGTAGGTCCATGTTGATTAATTCTTGTATTTCCTTTGTTATCTTTCCACTTCAGGCTTAACGACGACCATAGTTCTTGGCAAAAAGAAGGCCAAACAAAGGAAAGAAGAAGGGAAAAGTGTGCCGTAGTTTTCCAAGGGCTAAGCCTACCATTTACCCCATCGAGGATGCATGACATCCACTTTGTTTGGTCAAGTGACTAAGTGAGGGAAAAACATTTGTACCAATAGTCGATTACTCCGCTCATTGGAGCTTATACCAAACTTTGATTTCTTGTCTGAATTGGCCGACTCCTTGCTCCTTTTTGACAATATTCAAAGCGATTCTCATTCAACGTGCCATGCCCCAAAAATCATGAGAACTTTGTAAAATAGATTAATGTATGATTAGTGTGTGTGTATATATATATATATATATAGTGATTGATAAAAACCAGACATTTATGTCAGGAATCAAAACCTAACCCATTGATTTTTTGTTAAAAAATTACTTTAAATAAAATGTAAACTTCTTAATATATTCATAAAGAGTATTGTGATATAAAACATGATTTGATTCATGTTACTTTAACGAACAATGTTGATTTTTTGTTATCATGCTAGAGGGGCTGTTCATTTTTTCTTATTATAAAAACAAAATTAAAGTTTAATGAGTGGCCAACTTAGTATATGTTTTGCATCAACGAATTCTTAAGATCATAAGGTTAGATTGCAAAAACAAAAACATTTTACAAATCAAAATGAAAGGGTCCGGTTTTTATCCATGACCTAGGTGTTGGTTTTTATCAATTTCTCTCTCTCTTTATATATATATATATATATATATATATATATATATATATATATATATATATATATATATATATATATATATATATATAAGGGAGAGTGAGAGAGAGAGAACATTTGCTAAAAGGACTCTATTATCCGGACACACAAACCTTACAACTCAAACAGAAAAGTGCAATATGAACTTGTTCAAAAGTTCAGGACCCAGAAGACTTTTACAATTGCAGTAACCTCAGCTTGAGAAGTAAAAAGGGAAAGGCAGAAAGTCATAAGCTTCACCTCTTAAAAGTACATTGTTCCTCATTATCTAGATCTGCGACCAAAAGCGAAAGAGGCAGGCTCTCGAATGAAAACACCAATGATTTTATCAACGAATATATATATCAAACCAAATAAAAAGAAGATCACGCTCATAAGGATCATGTGAGACCATTCCAATACGATTGTGCCAAGATGCACGAAACCATTTCTGAACTTCCTCACTACCCCAAAACAAATGGGGATGAACTTTTCACACGGGCTTAAGAAGAGTAAGCCGGCCAGCAATGGAGACATATTTGCCTTGGCAGAATCACATAAAATTGTCATCCCTCCCTCGAGAGGCAATAATAAAATTGTCATCGGTAGATTGGCGATTGGGCAATTAAAAATAGATAAAGTTACCCCTCTTAATTCTTCCGCGGCACTAAAAATACTTGCAAGAGGAGCAAAGTGCAGCAAGTCATTTGTTGAATAGACGGCTAGGAAAAAATAATAGGGTTATTTGCATATTGAACAAGGTGGCACTTGAAGGACCAATAGATGTAGTAGAAAGGAAACGCGAGCTTGCCACCCATGCAAATATTATTGCAAGACTATATGTCGCAAGATTAAAAAATATGTATATAGAAGATGGAGAACACCCCTTAGCAACAACACGCTGCATGTAGAAACGTTCACCACATTCCACATTAATTTGAACCATCACCTTTACCCTGCTTACAAGCTCCTTTTTCCAACGCCTCAGTCTGTCGCCAAATCTGATGTGTTGCAACACCACCATCAAAAAGGGCCATGCTAGAGAATCAAAAGCCTTATGGAGAAAGAAAATGCTGCAAACTTGTTGATCAAAGGACTAAAGGAAATGTCGATAAACTTACCTTCGTTGCATTTGATGTCCCTAGATTGGAAGAAGACGATGAAGCCGCAGATGACGCCATAGCAACAACCAAACTGATGTGAAAAAGAGATTCAACACTAGAAGAACCAACAACAACAGTTGAAGTACCAACCGTAGAGGCTTCGCCAGAATTTAAAAATATATATATATATATATATAAAACAATTAATAAGTAGTTTCATTCAAATTCTATTGGATTTCTCCAAAGACACTACTTGAAAAATGGTAGGAATCTGCAAAGCATTCTGTGCGGATATGACTCTGATGCCATATCATGAAAGGCAAAACCTACAAATGGTTTGGTGGGAAATCACTTGTATCCACTGTCTCAGCCTCCATAGCACTTTCTCTATTCTTGCCTTACTAAATTTATCTTAGAAATACATTTAGAGGAGAATCACCATCTTGCACAATTAAAGTGCATGCTGTTCTACAGCGGATGAGCCATGTGATTAGCCTTGAAGCGCAAAGTGCTTGTCATTCTCATCAGTAGAACTGTTCCAACCGTGAACTACCACTGCGAAGGTCTTTCCCGAAACTTTTATTGTTCGATCGCGATCGGACCGTGTCCGTATTTATCGGACCCGGATTCTAGAGCGTGGTCAGGTCGCCGGCGCCTCGTGTTTGAATCGCGGTCCCATGTGCACACCGACGGGAGGGCCCGGTCGTACATGAGGTGTGAACAAGAAAAAAGAAAAGAGAGTGGGGCCACTCTCCTTCACGCGTCTTCCCTCACCGCTTTGCCATCCCACACCGACTCTTCTCCTTACCGGATCGCCTCGTCCGCACCACCTCATGGCGTTCTGACTCCTTGATTAGTTTTCACTTCCATTTAATATTATAGCAAGGACAGTCCCCCCCCAAAAAAAAAAAGAAAAGAAAAATAGTTTTTATGGTAATTTATTTATGATAATGAAAAAAAATAAATCTGTGAATTTCAAAATCATGCCAACTATTATGCATTTTTATGTTTATATTTCTCAGCCACATGTGACACCCGAAGCATGTCCCACTAATTTAAAAGCGGTCGTTGTGTTAGGTACAATTTTGAAAGATAGACACAAATCTATAGCTGCCCATGTTCTGTTCTCTTATGATTTTCCCCTTTCTAAGTCCGGTCTTCATAATTGCTTGGACTTGCTCAAACCCCGATTTATCGGAGAAGAAAAGTTCCCGTCTTCATATTTGACAAATCCACAATAATCTCAGATGAGAGAAGACTTCCAGATCTTCAAATCTCAGGTACACTTTCGTAGTATCCGAATGTACGGCAATCAAGACATCTTAGATCAACCTTTCAATCTTCTTCTCTCGATCTCTCTGATCAGATCTCACCCTTTATTAAGAGTTCTGTGCTTTTTGAGAAGCACGCTTTGGCCGTGTTTGATGATGAGGAGAACTCATACTTAATGCCTTTTTTCTTGTAGGCCGAAGTTTCCTGCGCTAACTTGTGTATTAGACGATTTATCTGATCCCCCCCTCATTGGTAACTAATGTGAAGGTCCTTCCTTCACGGTCCCCATGTTTGATGTGCCCGCCTATCAAACACGTCAATCTCAGAATATGAGGCTATTTTTCAAAGGTCCTTCCTTCACCCCCCATGTTTGATATGCCCACCTATCAAACACGTCAATGTCAGAATATGAGGCTATTTTTCAAAGGTCCTTCCTCCAACAAGTATTGTAAGATACATTTCAAGAACAGTAGGGGCCGTCCGACCAGCTAACAAAGTAAGGTCGCGGGCTGCGTGTAGGGTGACGCCGTCAAGATTTTGGAATTCAATTCGACGATCCCTTAAATAATTTCAAGCATCGAAACATTTTCAATTTCTCGTCGAAGTGGGCGTTTATTTAAATGTAAATGTCATTAATTTATTTGACTTTTGAATGCGAGTGCAGCGCCTATTACATATATCATCAACTATGTTTATAATTGACGAACGTCACGAAGCAGTGGTGTCGGCACACTAATTTTAGCGTAAAATTAAGAAAATGGTAATTTTCATGTATTTATGTTAATTAACTTGACAAGGTAGGAGGGATTCGGTTTCGTCAACTTCAATCCATTTAATTAATTAATTGGTCAGTTGCAGCATGTAAAAGAAAATTTCTTTTTATCGTGTAGAAAATTCGGATACGCAATCATGAATTAAATAAAGAAAAGAAAAATACTTAAGAAGGATCGTTCCGTCCATTGAGATCGTACGTGACCTTGAGCCAATGAACAGTGTGATTGAGGAGACAGCGACTCCATTTTATACAAAAGGGAGACACCGACAGCTGAGCCCTTAAATGGGACCAAAATTCTTTTAATAATCCACATTTTACAGCCTTTAATCATCTCCCCCACAACACATAATGCAAGTGCATTGGCGTAGTTTGATTCCCCTAATGTTTAGATTTATAGGAGCAAGAGAAAATATCTATTTTATTTAGATAATCAGAAAATTAAAGCAAATTTTCACAACTAGTGTATATTTAACTCACATCTACATATTTAAATTTTAAATGAAATAATTACGAATTTAAAAGGGGAACGCGGCTTTTTACCACTGAGGCGCTTGATCACCCTAAGTTATATAAACTGTCAATTCATAAAATTTATCGAATAAAAAACCATTAGTTGATTTTCTAGAACATACTTCCCAAGTGTTTATTTGTAAAATTTGTTATCGGATAAGTGCGACCAATGTTATAAAAAATCTTTTTCGCAATCGAATTGTTCTGCAATAAATCGACTGATTGACTTGCAATTAGAGTCACAAAAACAGTTGTACTCTTTTCTTTCCAAAAAGAAAAAAAAAAACCAATCGGTTGGGTGTTGCAGCTGCCCGCTGTCGCATCAGTTTAATTTAATTTGACTAATGCTATTCGCTATAATTGCGATGATAACGGTTGAAATTAGGACCTTCAAATAGTTTGGGTGCTTATAATATTTAACGAAGTTGGTGTTGCATATTTACCATGCAAGTTCTTCATTCATGCCACACATGACACCGTGGTACTTTGTTGAATAAAAGAGATAAGACTAATCAAAGTTTGGCGTCTACCAAATCTGACATCAAATAATCGCTTTAACGCTATAGCTATATGATAATTATGTTTATTTCTTTTCTCATTCAGTGCTCAAAATCAAGCATTATACGCAGGGGTTCTTATATTATTTTCTTTCTACTTCAAATACGCTTCCGTGCACGCCAGCTCCCAATGGTTGAACCCTTTTCCACAAATAATTTTTTTTTGTTTTAAGTATTACAAATTTAGATGTTTTGCGTTAGGTTAAGCAATTGAATATACTGACATCATTAATGAAAAGCTACTAAAAATTGAATTAATGACAAAAATGCTAGGAGGCAACATAAAGCAGGTAAGATGATTCCCATATAAATCGTTAGGTTAGATGTTTTTTTAACACTTCTTGTTTATAATCCGATCGCAAATTCACTTGCCATCATCAGAGAGAGAGAGGGTCTACGTTGGGACATCCAATCCAATCATAAACAAAAGAAAAACAGCATGATGCTTAATAATACTTTGTTCTTAATCGGCAACTTGAAAGTTTTATTAAAACCATTCCCACTGGATATTGAGCAGTGTTAGTAAAGCAACAAAGGTGGGATCTCCATCTCCATTAACCGAAGCGTGCAGTTTACTTGGGTCTGTCACGTCACGATGGGGGAAACTGAATTGATCCACACTGACCATTCATTGGAAATGGAATATGGCAAGGGAGACACACCTGCCACTTAATTCAAGCCCAGCTACCACAGCCTAAACAAATTAAAACCATGCTTAATCTCGCCGGAGCATCCCTATTTTACCGGCGAGATTCCGGGAGTAAAAAGCGGACGAAATATACAGAAAAAACATTTTTAAAGAAAAGAAGGCCCCTGGGGAAAAAATTTAAAAAAAAAAAAAAGCGAAAATGGATGCTCCTAGAATGACGGTAACGAGATGGGAGGGGGAGGGGGAGGTGAGAGAGAAGAGGAAAGAAAAAGAACTTCTTCTTCAAAATTCTTTTGAAGGAAAGGACGAAATTGGACTCCGCGTTTTAACAGGTAGGAGACGGTTCCGTGACTTTGTGGTACGGCCGTGCGGAATGTCCGTTGACCCCTCGGACCTTCATTATATAGAAAGCCCCACCGACAGTCATAAGGTAGGAGCGCACCGCAGCGTACCGATCCTCGATGGCCCTCCTCTCCACAGTTCACCGGCACGTGACCTCAAGCTCCTCTCAATTATTCCTTCATCTTTTTTTTCTCTCTCTCTCTCTCTCTCTCTCTCTGTTTCTCCATACAAATAAGTCTGATGGGAGACGGTTCCGTGACTTTGTGGTTCCTCTTTCCCTTAACTTCTTGCTAGCTAAGACTGATGTTGAATCCCTTTTACATGTGACTCATGAAATAAACAAACATTGGATTTCAATACTGTATAAACAAAAGTATTAAGATTAAACCTCATAAATGAGATGGCAAGAAGGGCCCTGACTTTAATGGAACCTCCAATGTTGCCCCCCTAATAGTTTTAGTTTCAGATTTGGGATCCGAGAACCATGAATTAGTTTCAAACCTGCATTTTCTCCATACAAATAAGTAAAGTAAAGATCTTTACGTCTCACTTAAGATCTGGTGAATTATGAATTTTGTCATGAATATTTGTCACATCAATAAAAACATGTCAAATTAAATCTATATCAAATCATTATTGAATTTCAAATCCAGAGTAGAGTGATCAAATACTCCTAAAAGTATTTTTGGTGGTCGTCGATCATTTCTAAATCCCTTTTATGTGAGACCCACGTTACAAACAGTATCACTATCTGAAAATGGGGATTTGGGGATCATCAATTGATGATCAAAGTCTCGTGTTTGGGAGGATGGAAAAAGGAGGAGAGTCTAAACACTCTCAAATCAATTGGTCTCCTATATTTAAATGCCCCTTACAAGTGGATGGGAGGAAGAGTTAAAATTGAAAAAGTAACGGAAGAGAGTAGAATGCTTCTTCTCTTCCTCCCGCGCCGCGTCCATCCACCCGCATTTATTTATTTATTGGTGTCCCCTTCTCAATCGCTGCCGATAAAGATCAAAGCCCAACAAGTACCAGATCGGCATCTTTTTTATTTTCTTTCATCATTTTTGTTGATTTATCCCGCAAAAGAATGTTCGATTCAGAGTGACTTTCTTTTTTCCTTTTTGAGAGAGAAATAAAAGGAAAGAGCTGCTATGTTGGTCGATTCATTAGGTTTTAAACCAATTTTTTTTCTCCTTTTCCCTTTCTCTCAGAATATTTGACAATATCTCCTTTTCACTTTTCCAAAACTTGCCACTAATTGGGAAACAACCCATCTTAATTTGAGTAGAATGCCTCGCTTAAACCCCAACTATTTATTCTCCTTGGGGTGTTTGAAATTTATGGAAATGTTTGATGGTTTGGAATTCTGATTCAAGAATGCAAATTCTAAAAGCTTAATTCATTTTTAAATTGGAGTGGAACCAAATTTTTAAGTTTCAATTTTTTAGTACTGAAAACAAAATACTCAGTTTTTTTTAATAATTTGAATTTAAAGAAAATGAATATTTTAAAATTCTATGATTCTCAGTAGATCAAATGCCCTCACTCTCACTAACAGAAGGGTGGCAACAATAACTCAAGAAAGGTACAAGTAATGAGAAAGATTGGTTTAATTGGACGAAAGTTGGCAGCATCCATGAAGGTGAAGACGCACTTTGTTGCCTCATAACACTGCCCATATCCCTCCACCGTCTGCCTGAAACCTAACGATAAGAAAAAATAAAAGAAACTTCGGAGAAGTTGCCAGATAGATTTTGTGCTCACCGGTGTCTCGTCATGGTAAAATTTATGATGGATTTTTTGTTGTTTTTTTTTTTTTTTTTACTTTTTACTGCTTCGCCACGAGACACAATAACTAAATAAATAAATAAAAGTTAGTTTCCACGTGAACGTGTCACCATCGTGTCCGTGTGAGGCGTATGGCATCGGGTTGTTCCGAACCCGAGACAGGCAAGGTGGTTTTTTTAACTGAACATTTTCCGGTGAGTGTGTTTCCGTCTTCCGGCGAAGGGCATTTCAGTAAAAAGGACTCACACCACACCAGACCAGAGTGCCTTCTTCCTCCTCTGCACTCTCCTTTTCTCTTTCTGCTTCCGTGCTGCGTATTAAACGTGGGGGAGCCCTTCTTACCGACTGCTCCTCCCCCTTCTTCCTTTTCTTCGTCTTTCTTGTTCCTTGCCTTTCTTTCGTCTTCCGCCATGGAAGGAGGAAAGAAGCCTCCCTCGCCGAAGCATCTCATAGACGCCAAGGGCTTCCCTTCTTTCCTCAAAACCAGGAGAACCATGGTGTTTGCTTACGGCTTCATGGTTGCTTTCATCCTCTGTACTGGCTTCCTCGCCCTTGGCCCTTCTGTGAACTCTTCCGTCTGGTTCTCTAACTTCTTATCCTTCAGAACGAACCCTCCCATTTCTTCTTCTTCCACATCCTCCTCTTCTTCCTATTCTTTGACCTTCTCTTCTATATTTTCCTACATATTCCCTGTTTCAAATCCCTCATCTGCAAATCTTGATGCACCGGAGAAGGAAGAAACTTTCCCGAGTCCTAGTCGAAGTGTTTCGGTTCCCTCCACTGGTTCCGCACTGCAGCCTCCTCCTCAGGTGAAAAATGGTGATGTTTCGAGCAACAAGACAAGCAAGACTCGAAAGGACCCTTCTGCCTCTCCACCTCCTCTTCCTTCAGTGGTGAGTCCGGTGCGAAAGGGTGATGGTTCTGGCAACACGACGATTCAGGCTGTTAAAGATCGCTCTGTATCTCCTGATACTCGTAATGGGGCAGGAAATAGTTCGGTTTCGTCGGGGAAAGGCGACCGTCCGGCCAAGTCACCGGCGGATTCCGCCTCTTTGGTTGTAAATCCGGTCAAGAACAACACTGTTTCCAGCAACAAGACGCTGCAAGTGGATCATAATCTACGTCTGCCTCCACCACCAAGCAATGGGCCTCAAAACGTCTCGCTTGCTTCTGGCCGAGGCAGTAGTCCGTCCACAAAAGGGGAAGTTTCGAGCCCCCCGGTCGTGAGGCAGGAGAAGAAGGGTGTAAACCTTACAAATATCGTCACTTCCGGTGCTGTCCTTCAACCCAACATAAGTTCCCTGGGAAGCTGGAACAAGTCAGTGGAGGAAAAACCGGTTTCTGACGGCAAGGTTAAGGAATCCAGTCCTCCAGCAGTGCCTCCAGCGAAACACACTACAGTTCCAGCAAACACTTCCTCCCCCGTGACAGCGACGCCGGTGAAGAAGGATCCAAGCAATGCCCCCGCGAATCTCGTCGAAAAACTGATCGGAAACGGCAAACCTACTGAGAAAAGCAGCGGGATGCCGGCGCAACCTTTGGCAGAATGCGACATATTCGACGGAAGATGGGTGAAGGATGATTCTCACCCTCTGTACCCTCCAGGATCTTGTCCATTCATCGACGAGTCCTTCGATTGCTACCTCAACGGCCGGCCAGATCGGCAGTACGAAAAATGGAGGTGGCAGCCTAAGAACTGCAACATCCCAAGGTAAAAGGCCACTATGAGAAACTGAGTTCTCTCTTTTATGTGGAGTGTGATCTTTTAACTGTTGTTCACTTTGCTTCACTCTGAATCTAAGTGTGGAAACTGCAAATTGGCTCCTCTTGATTTTTATGAAACTTGGATGGGTTTCTGCAGATTGAATCCTGGAGATATGTTGCAGAGATTGAGAGGGAAGCGCCTGGTTTTTATTGGCGATTCGCTCAACAGAAACATGTGGGAGTCGTTGGTTTGTACTCTAAGAAACTATGTCAAGGATAAAAAAAGGGTGTTCGAGGTATCGGGCAGGCGGGAATTCAAAACTGAAGGATCATATGCTATCAAATTTCCTGTAAGTGATAAAATGTTGAATGAAAGGATAATTCTTCTTCTTTTTGCCGTCGTTTGCTGTTGCTGAAATTCTTTTCATGGTTGGTTAGACTCTTTTTCTTCTTCCCTTGATGTTAGTTTTCTGATGCGTCATTGTTTGGTCTCTTTTTTGTTGGCGGTTGTTTAGGACTATGGTTGCTCTGTGGAGTTCTTCAGATCACCATTTTTAGTTCAGGAATGGGAGACTCCAGAACCAAATGGGACTACCAAAGAGACATTGAGGCTTGACCTCATAGAGAAGTCTTCATCGAAATATAAGAATGCTGACATCTTGGTGTTCAACACTGGTCACTGGTGGACTCATGAGAAGACATCGAAAGGGTAAATAACTATATAAATGCTCTATAGAACTCCAAATTCATCTTCTGATTCATATAGTTGAGGGTCTCTTTTATTATTCTATCAATTTAATAGAAGTTCTAATTATAGTGTTGACTATATGGAAACAATATTTGGGTCTTTAAAGAACCAAGCACGCTATGAGTAGGTTCAGTGTTAGCGTTCAGCTTCGCTTCTATGTGTGGGAAAAACCTTCAAGTTTCAACAGGAGCAGGGAAAATGATGGACTTTGCATTCGTGAAAGATGCACAGATTCTTAAAGATGTCAAGAAATTCGTTTTATACTTTTATGTTTCTGTTGCTAACTATTGGTTCTTGCACATGGGGAATATGGCAGGAAGGATTACTACCAGGAAGGAAACCATGTTTACAGCGACCTGGATGTTCATGAGGCTTACAGGAAGGCTTTGAAGACTTGGGCTAAGTGGGTGGATGCAAATGTGGACCCAAAGAAGACACTTGTTTTCTTCAGGGGGTATTCATCTTCACACTTCAGGTAATCATAGTTCACACACATGTTTCCATTTAGTTCTGCAATTTTGAGTTTCTTTTTGCTTGATATTTTTGAGTTTATAACAATTCTATTCGCTTCCTCTTTCCCAGTGGTGGGCAATGGAATTCTGGTGGCCAGTGTGATAATGAAACAGAACCCATTACAAAGGACGCTTATCTCTCTTCATACCCACCTAAAATGAAAGTGCTAGAATCTGTGCTCAATGGGATGAAGACACCAATCTCATACTTGAACATCACCAGAATGACTGATTACAGGAAGGATGCGCACCCTTCCATCTACAGTAAGCCAAACCTGACCGATGAGGAGAGGAGAGCGCCGGAGAGATTCCAAGATTGTAGTCACTGGTGTCTGCCTGGGCTTCCTGAAACGTGGAATGAGCTCCTCTATGCCAAACTAGTAATGATGGGCAAATAAGACATGGTGAGTTGGTCTGCAGACAATCAATCCTGTACATAAATCTACAGAAAGTTGAGAGGAAGACAATTACTTGTGGGAGTAAGGAGGAGGAAGTGGAGTTTATACTGTGAGATTGTGCCTACAAGCTGGTCTACTACAAAATTTGTTGAGGTAATAAATCAAATGCGAGTCAGTATACGAAGTTTTATTTTTTTTTTCTTTCGGTCGATGTTCAGGTAATTTTTTTCCTTTTTGTTTTGAAGCCCATACAGAGGCTGCTATTGCATAGTGTAAAGTTATTTTTAAACTCGGGAGATAGAATTGCTACTACTGAAGTGATCAAGTTTACAATAAAATTGATAAAGATTTAATTTCTTTGTACTTTGGTTCACTTATTTCGTTTTGTTATGGGAAGAGGATTTGGTATTGGAAATTCGATCACTCCGCGGATCTTTGTACCCATCCCGGATTCTGATCATGCATTGTAGATTCGGCTGTTTCTCAGACTGCGAAAGAAAGATTGGACGTCCTGAACTATTGATTGATATTGAGGTGTCCCGATTTCCAACAGTAGGCTTCCTAGGGGCCGCAGTGTTCAAAGGCGGCGCGAGTCTTGGAGTGTGGTCAGTGGTGCATCCATAATGCACCGGCGACTGACAGGTTAGTCAATGGGACCAAGTATGTCTACCACCGACGACTATAGGCTTGCTGCATCTTACTTTTTCTCTGTCGAAGGGGACACCTGTTCTTGTCCTGTCCTGGAGTGCTTTTTTCTTGAAAGGCGACGGAGATCAAACTGCTCTCTCTACACACCGATATGCACCAACACTTTTTATTAGCCATGACTAAGCATCCAAGAGATCCAGGCTTCGCATCTTGTAAATTAAGAATTTAAGAGTTCTGCAATTTGAGGCCTAACGACCACATTCTCTCGCCATCTTGAGACATAAGCAATGTGAAAACTACTTCTTCGTACAGAGTTCTCTTTTAAGAATGTTACATTTAATACACCATGCACAGTTGTAGCTGCAATATAAGAGAGCTAGCCATAACCAATACACTTTCGTGTGTCACACGTGTGATAAATAACCTGTTAAGAAGCCTGTAATTTCAGCACGGATCTAGTGCTTTTCGGCTGGTTTGTCTTGTTGCAAGGTCACGATTACTTATAGTTTTTACCTATAAAACCTTTTTGTTTGACTTAGTTTCAGTTGTGTCCGAGTACTTTTTAACGTAATTGAGTGCGTCTTGTATCATTCCACTGACCAAAGTAGACAAACAACAGTCCGCAGAAAAAGAGTACGCTTTTTTTTTTTCGTAAATAAATGAATGATGGAGAAAGAGAAAGGTTTGTTTCACAATGGATTTCAAAGAAATTGAGTTGAGATTGTAAATGGCAATAATAAAAAAGTTTTCCTATGGTCAATTTGCGCGTAGACTCCAATGACGAATACCCGCGGGAAATGGTCTCGGGTACGTTTCAACTTTTCCTATGGTCAAGTTGGCATTTTTTGAGAAAATGGGGGCCAACTATTTTGGTCGAATCAGTTCAACCATGGGCAGTAATATTAGAACAGTGTTAATGGCATCCGACACGCGAATCCTTCCAACTGCACAGCTAAACGATGCATGGCATGGGTGACCGTTACCAAGTTTGGAACTAGAAGCACTTTATATTTTCATTAAATATATTAAACTATCTACCGACTAAATTTTAAATAAAAAAAAAAACAGAAAACAGGCCCAAACAAAGCGAGAATGAGATAGGTGGCACCATGACGGACATTAATGCGAATACTGAGAGTCAAGTACCTTCCGTTAAATTAAAGTATTAGCGTAAGCTGGTGTTTCGGTAAAGTCTAGCCATATTTATATTGAGTGCCTTCACGTTGAATTGGATGTTTAATTAGCTAGTTGTCCAGGCCAATAGCAAAGTACTGGCGTAAGGCAATTGCTGTCTTCTCTAACAACTGCAATAAGGCCATTTTTACTCAGCAGCCAGGATGCCCATCCATCTCATTATCACCCCAAGAGAAGAAGAAATCAAGTGCAAGTTTTGCTGACTACCGCATCCACATGAGATAGGTATCGCTCCGGGTGCACCGACAGTCAAGTGCGCAGTTGTTTTGTTTTTGAGAAAACAACAGGAGGAGTACTTCACTCTATTGCTTGGTTCGGTCGAGAGCCGAAGTTCTTACCCTTTTTTTTCTCAGGTACCACCACTATAGGCTTGTTTCCGTTGCTTTCGGATGACATATGGTATTATAGCATAATAAATTCGTGAAATGGAGAGTGACGGGGCCTACTAGCCCTTGCCCCATTCAACGTTGCGCCAACCCCCTCGGCCCTCAGACAGTTGGTTCATTTAATTTCATGAGCCCGACGCCCGTGGTTATCTCTGCCTCTGCCGACAAAAGTTTTTAAGCCACTGGAAGAGCGAAGGGTGATCACTCCACAGCATCACCGACAGATCTCGATGTCGGAACAACTTCCCCTGATTATGATATATGAAGAAAAGAAAGGTTCATTTCACAAGATTACCGCTGTGCTAAGTCCACTCCTCAGTGGCCTTTCATTGTGATGCGATTTGGTCTCCATTCTTCTTTTATGTTGAAGACCACCGGTTCCTTTCTTGTCTTATTCACGAATTAACTGTTGAGAATCATGGGTTCACATATAGTCAATATGCTGAACCATATATCGCTTAGTTGTATTCCCACGTTATAATAATTAGTTACATTATTTGACGTCATGTTTAAATTAAACTAGCAGGCATCACCTTAAGATGCTTGTACGCCAACGCCGAAAGAACAAGTACTCAAGAAAAAGTTTTTCAAGACTTGTACGTAGTGACCAAGCCAAGAGATTGGAGGTCCCTCTTGTAGATCACATGAATGATTCCCTTACGTCTATTTTTTTCCATTGCTGTTGCTTGTAGAGCTTTTAAAGCCTTAATTTGGCACCCAACTGAGCCTGTTTCTTATTTGTTGCTCAGCTTTCTTAATTAATTAACAACACAACACGCTCTCTAACCGTATGGGCATGTTGGAAAGTAGCTAGGGTTTGAACCGTATGGGCATTACTTTGTGCACAAACCTAAGCGGCTATATTAGTCCTTTGGGGCGCGCGATAGGCCTACTAGTTAATTTAATTTACAAGGTTTTATAGAGTCTCGGGTATGAAGTACCGTTTTAATAGAAACCAAAAATAAGAAAAGGCCAAAGTTCAATGTGACAATTGTTACTATATTTAAATATTTAGAGATAGCTGAACTTGACTTGGAAATAAAATTTATATTTGACAAAAAGTACAAAACTACAAGATCTGAGTTTCCGCGTGTAATCAGACACGGTACGTGTGGTGTGGGAAGAAGAGAAAAGACTTTGAGTAACGCATTTTTTTCCGTTAGTAAAAGTTCGTTACAGATAACAAAGAAGCATTACTGTGCACGCAAGAAATGCGTTACTGATAATCAAACTGCGCTACTGATGCTTCGATAACTGTTCTCCCCAGCTAATGCTACTGGCAGCAAACAGATGCTACAAAATTTTTTATAGAAAGCAAGGAAATGAATACAAAATGGCCAACATCGGCTATCATTACTACATATTGCTAATAAACATTTAACCAATTCTCCAAGGCCCAAGCAGATAAGAAGCAAGAAACAATCAAAATCACAAGGCACTAAGGCTAGGTGCTTTTTTTCTAAAGGCTGAGATTCAAGAGAGAAGAAACCAGATATTCCTAACGCTCTTTCGTACTGATGGACAAAACTCCAACATAAAGACATGCTAAGATCCAAAGAAAAGGTACACAGTTTAGCTAAGACCCAATTTGATTGGCTTTTTCCACTTCACTTCAAAAAGGTTCCCCATTCTCATATGTAAAAATAGGGGTGCAAACTGGTCCGATGAGAGAAAAGTAAATACATTAGAGGCATGTTAGAGTGAGTCCTCTAAATCATAAAATAACCAAGGTTAGCTGGATTGCTTTTCCATAATAAGAGATAAGAATGTAAAATGAAGATTCATATGCTATATTAGCAAAACCTAGCAAAATAAACTCAAGATTATCAAATTCAAAAGTGATTAAATAGAGCTATGTCATGGATATACAAATTGAATGCGACTCTAGAGGTGGATGAGAGTTGTGAGCAATGTGGTCAATCTAGCTGAATATCATGCTATGATAACCATAAAATTGCTACAATAGATTATTCTCTATGCATGATAGAAATCAAATTAACAAAGACTGTTTAAACGGATCTATCTCTTCTTTGCTTGAAGAACAACAACATCAAAATTTTGTGTGAGGGTGTTTTCTATTACTCCAGCAATAATCTGTCAAAATTAATTAAAAAATGTTAAAGTACGTGCAAGGACAGTGAGAAGATGTGGTACATGTATTAAACAATGTTAATTTTCAACCTATGTCACATAGGTACAGGTGCAGGTATGGGTACGAACCATTTTTAAAAAACTTAGATGCGAGGGTACGACCGTAGACACACACACACACATTCACACACACACACACACACACACATGTATATTTGTATATATATATATATATCAAAAAATTTACAAACAAAATAACATATTCATAAATCAGATCCAAAATTTATAGATACTACTAAACGAAATATGAAAGTAATAACCTACAAAATATATTAGCTTTATTGATTCTCCTCAATCACATCATCATCATCAAGATTAGAAGGAACAATAGGTTCCACAAGGTCCATATTAAGAGCATGTAAATCATGCTCTCCTTCAAGTTCCACGTCAACATCTTCTAGATTAACATCCCAATACTTGGATGATCATGAACTACAAGTGCAACAAACCACAATATAATTTGAGAATAAGTGCTCAAGTTTCTTTCACAACATGAAAAGGTTGTAGGCTGAGATAATAACTTCAACACAAGTTGTGGGAGATTTGGTGTCGATGCTCAAAAACATAACCATCAATTAACAGGATTGTCTTCATATCTTACCATTGCAGCTTGCAATGAATCATTTCTTCCACTAGAGAAGCTCACAAACTAATTATTTATTATCTTCAGCTGATGAGAATCAGAAAATAGTCTTCCCAAACATATCTCCCTATTGTTTGATATTTTTGGATTTCGATTAGGAGGAACACTACCAGTACCTCCTGCCAACCATGTTTGTCTATAATATTTCAGATTTAAAGAGTGTGCCATACAATGCAAAGAGTCATTGCTTATATTCCATTTTCTTACTAAAATTTTATGCATATGAACAAAAAACTCAAAATCATCGAGTGCAACATTCTTCTTCTCATGTTTAAAAATGATGTTTTAAATTTTTTTAATCATGTTATCCCACATATCATAAACTCTATGAAGCATAGGCAATCATCAACTTCTTTCAGTATCTGCCAAATAGGCTCTATAAACTGCAGAAAATATCTAATCTTATCTACCCATTCATCATCTAAAATACATTTTTTAATTTCTTGAGCCTTCACAACATCATCACTTCAATAAAACACTCAATCATTGCCAATCACTATAAGTGTTCATGTACGTCGCACCTGCTTTATTCTTTTCATCATTACAAAATGGATGCAAAACCACTCTCTGCTACCTACAATAATTTCAAATCATAATGCTTATTAAATATAGCATGAGCATTATAGTGGTTTACAACAAAATTTCTAGTGTTTCTGACATCATGCTCAAACTCTTCAATTCATGAAAACAATTTAACAATGTTCTCATCTTCTTTTGATGGGTTGCAAACACTTTTAAGTGTTAGATTTATACTGGGTGCCACACAAGAAGTCTAGAATATGTGACTATACTAGGGATCACTAGGAAAATTCATCTCTGTTCGTTGGCAAACTGGTGCATTATCAGTAATAACTTGCATAACATTGTCTTCACCCATTTCTTTAACGACTTCTATAAATAGTCCTTTCAAATACTATACATCTTTATACTCTTCAGATGCATCAACATACTTAAAAAAAATTGGTCCATTAGTGAATAAGCAATAAAATTTATCAGCGGCTGTCTTTATATATCTGTCCACCTGTCAGAAACAAATCCATATTGTGTCCATGTAATCACCCCAAATTTTTCTAAAGGACTATGATGTTTTATCCAAGTGCGAAATTCAAATTTAGGCACAAGATTCAAATCCAAAATACAACTCTTAGATCCAAATTAAATCCAAAATACTACTTTCAGATCCAAATTAAAGCCAAAATACTACTTTCAGATCCAAATTAAATCCAAAATACTAATTTCAAATCCAAAACCCAAGTTCAGATCCAAATCGATCATTTAAGACTAATTTGTCCTTCCTTTTGAACAAAAAAAACCTCCTTTTAGAGGGTAATTTTAGTCTTTTGGGTTGGACAAGACCAATTTGCCTTTCCTTTTGACTAAAAAACCTCATTTTAGAGGGTAATTTTAGTATTTTTAGGTGGACAAGACCCATTTGTCATTTCTTTTGACTAAAGAACCTCCTTTTAGAGGGTAGTTTTAGTCTTTTTGGGTGGACAAGACCTATTTGCCCTTTCTTTTGACCAAAGAACCTCTTTTTAGAGGGTAATTTTAGACTTTTTGGGTGGACAAGACCCATTTGCCCTTCCTTTTGACAAAAAAACCTCATTTTAGAGGGTAATTTTAGTATTTTTAGGTGGACAAGACCCATTTGCCTTTTCTTTTTACCAAAAAATCGTCTTTTGAAGGGTAATTTTAGTCTTTTTGGGTGGACAAGACCCATTTGCCTTTCCTTTTGACCAAAAAATCTTCTTTTGGAGGGTGATTTTAGTCTTTTTAGAAAAAAAATTCAAATTTTGGGTTTAGCTCCAAAATTCTCTATAAATACCCCCTATATCCCCCCTCTTGGGCAAGATTGACCCTTAAGAGAAACTCTAGTGTATTCTCACTTGAAGACTTAGAGTTTCTCTTGAGATCTCTCTCTCTCCCTCTTCTTATCTCAATTTCCCTCTCCAACTTGGAGCAAGCTACAACCCTCTTGGAGGTATCATCTTAGAGCTCCACTCAAAGGGGATCTTCAAGTGAAAGTGTTCATCTTCCTTAGGTCATTTCTCATTAGAAGTATGTAACCATCATCCCTCTCATTTCTCTTTCATTTTCTCTTCTCATCTTCATCTCCCTATGGCCAAAGGAGATAACACCCAACCTCTTTTTAGAGACAAGAGGCTATGCTCAAGTGCACCGGGAGAAATGAGATGATATTTTATTTTAGGATTAAATCATGTTCTTTTAAGCATTCTTGTTGTTGTTGTTGTTCTTTCTCTTCGTTAATATCTTTTTGCTCTTTCTTCTCTTCAATATATTCTTGTTGTTGTTGTTCTTTCCCTTCATGAATATATTATTGTTGTTATTGTTATTTCCTTTCTTCAATATAGTCTTGTTCTTGTTATTTTTCTTTTCTCTCTTCCTCCTCTTCCCATAGCCAAAGGAGATAACACTCAATCACTTTTTAGAGACAATAGACTATGCTCAAGTGCATTGGGAGCATAAAAGATGAGAGGATCTTTCATTTCATGATTGAATCATGTTTCCTCTTTTATTGAATATAACATTGTCTTTCTTTCTTCGTTTTCTCATCTTCATCTTCCCATGACCAAAGGAGATAGCACTCAATCTCTTTTTAGAGACAAGAGGCTATGCTCAAGTGCATTGGAAGCATGAAAAGATGAGAGGATCTTTCATTTCATGATTGAATCATGTTTCCTCTTTTATTGAATATAGCATTGTCTTTCTTTCTTCATTTTCTCATCTTCATCTTCCCATGGCCAAAGGAGATAGCACTCAACATCTTTTTAGAGACAAGAGGCTATGCTCAAGTGCATTGGGAGCATGAAAAGATGAGAGGATCTTTCATTTCATGATTGAATCATGCTTTCTCTTTTATTAAATATGGCATTGTTTTCTTTTCTATATTTTCTCATCATCTTTATCTCCCTATGACTAAAGGAGGTAGCACTCAATCTCTTTGGAGACAAGAGGCTATGCTCAAGTGTACCAGGAGCATGGAAAGATGAGATGATTTTTCATTTTAATCATGTTCTTTCTTTTCATTAATACATTCTTGTTGTTCTTTTGCTTCCTCTTATTTTCCCCATCTTCATCTCCCCATAGCTAAATGAGGTAGCACTCAATCTCTTTTTAGAGACAAGAGGCTATACACAAGTGCATTGGGAACATGAGAAGATGAGGTGACATATCATTTCATAGTTACATCGTGTCCTCCCTTCTAATGAAACCTTGCACTTTCCATCATCCTCTTTCTCTCTTTCCTTCCTTGAATGTTGTCTATATATTATCCATGCATAGTTGCTTGGTTTGCTACTTATATGTGAATGTATGGTGGGAATGAGAGTGTGGTTTGGGGACTCTTTACTTTTATATTAATTTTTGAGGTTGGGATTTGTTCAACCCGGGATATACCCTCACGAAAATGTACATGTTAATATGCATTTGCATGTCATTTTGCGCTAGTTTCCTTCTTAATCATCCCATTAGGAACCCTGACGAGTGTCTCGTTATGTTGCTTGTTTTCTTCCATACCCAATGGTGGAAGAAATATATCCCTTACAACAAACTAAATAATAACATTCTATGCTTATATAAATCCTATTTTCTAAAACATTTTCAAAACGAACCTTCTAACATGGCCTTAGGGACTTAGCTTAAACTCTTGCATGAGTCCAAACTCTCCTCCGGCCCACATTAAACTTGAAGTTGGTAATTTTAAGTTGTTCCTTAATTTCTAATCTTGTGAATGTATGGATGTATATATATGTTATATACATTTATGCCAACATGATGACCCCTCATCTTTCCCTCTCTATGCTTTCACTTTTCATTTTATAAATTTTCATATGTGCATGAATACGTATGTACATATGCTCCATTTCCTCTCTTTCAAATATTTATTCCTCTTTTTAAGACAAATATCTTCTCTTATAAAATTTCTTATACCCGTATATGCGTATGGTATTTTTCTTTTCCTCTAAAATCTCTCTTTCTCTTTGAATCAATACATCTTTTTCTCTTAAGCTTTCATATATGTGTATATGTGATGGTATGTGTACATGTATGCATGTCTTTCTCTATCTCTCTCTCTTTCTTTTCGTAAGAGTGTTTTATCTCTTGTATTCTTTTTAACATTCTCCTCTCACGAACTTTCTATTTACCAACTTCAATAAAACCACAAACCAAGTAATGACCCAATATTGAAATCATGTTTGATGGTCTACAATCTCTATCCCTTTTCAAAAACTTTTCCTTCTTATATACAATAATTATAACAACGAAATCTTAGATGTATGTTGTGGTAGGAATGTTTTACATTCTTTCAATCGTATAGGGTAAATGCATCCATGCATTCTCACCCACTTTATTTTACTTATGATCACAAGCACCTCTCCAAAAGAACTTAAGCAAGAAGGGATGTTGCTCTAGCTAGGTGGTAACCGAATTAGAGCAAAATTTCAAGCCTACTTAAAGTCTTAAGAGAACACTAAAGTGATTCAAAATGATTTCACAAGTTTTTCAAATGATATTTACTAGTTCCATTTTTTCCTCAAAACATTTCACATTTTCAAGCAATTCTTCAAGAACATTTTCAAAAGTTTGAAACTTCAAACTTTCAATATTTTCTACACCGCATATAGAATAAAAAAGATGTTTAAGTTAAAACGAAATGCACCAATGATAAACATAGTCCTTGGGTTGATTACCCCCGGTAAAGGCACCGAGAACGGTCGATCCTCATACCGACGGGCGAGTCCCTTTCTTTCCTCTTTGAAAACAAAAACCTCATTTTTTTGGAGCACTCCAAAACCAATGAAAATTTTAGGATGCAAACAGATGGTGACCGTGATGGGACCCGTCATCGTTTGACTATGATTATAATTGATGCATTTTCACTAATTTGAACATCTCATATATTGCCAATGATAAAGCATGTCCCCTATTTTGGCCTCGACCCCATTGGCATTTCGTTGCATTGTTTGGTGATTGTGATTGTTTTCTTGCACATAGGACTAATTGAGAATGATCAATCATGTTCACACATATCTATGATCACATACCACCCTTCTTAATTTAGGAGTTGTTTGAAAACCATATTTGCTCCTCTATTGTAATCTTCAAACTTAGGCAACATTGCATTAGAGACAACTCATTTTATATGATTTCTCATATTTCAAAATTCCTCATACCTATTTGTCCCGGTCATCATGTTGCCGGGCTTGGTCTTTGGCGGTAGCACAAGACTAAGCCTTACAACTAGACTACACCTTGGACGGAAAAGCCCCCTCGTTAGTACCATGAGTGGTAATTTATGGTATATCGACGAGTGATCAAGAAGAATTTGATGAACTCTACCCTTAGTTGCCTAAGGAAGAATCTATGCTCGTACTAAGCCATTTGGCTAAGGTATATAAGCATAACTTGATATTGGATTATCGTGACACAAAATTATCTCAATTAGGTTCTTATTCCCAATTTTCTAAAAAAAGAAAATTATTTCATGATAGATGTTGATGTGCGTGAAACCTTATGTGATGATTTACAACCTCATTTTACACATCTACCGCATATTGTCTTTGTCAACCTAGTCAATGTTTTCCACTAATTCAATCTTTATCTTTTAGAGTCATCATTCAAGATGTATTCTTTCCAACGTGGTGTCACATTCCCTTATGATCACATCCTCTTTGGGGAAGGTTCCGAACGGTCCACCTACATTTCTCTTGAGTCTAAACCTTTGGCTCCCGAATGGTATCGGACTTGGCATCCCACCTTCTCTTGGATGTTTCCTTCTTACTTTGAAGAATGTGGGCTAGAGACAATGGCAGCTGGAGGAATGCAGTCAGTTGATGGAAATTTGGTACATACAATCGCCGAGCGTTGGAACCCAAGGACCTCCTTTTTTTGGTTTCCATGGGGAGAAATGACAATATTACTAGATGAATTTGTCGAAATACTAGACCTCCCTACCCCAACTTGTGACCCAAATGATCTATTGGAAAAACAATTCCTTATGAACCCAACCAAGATCAATGCAAATGACCTCATTGCTCACTTACTAGACGAAAAACTTGGCCTTTATTAGAAAACCATGAAAATCAAAGCATCAACATGAAAAATTTGTATGAAGAATTTGGAACCTATGTTGAACCTTCTACCCTACCTCGAAAAGCCATAGGGAGAATTAAACATTGTATGATGTTCTGCACAGTAGGAGTGACCATTTTTACTAATGGAAGTGACCTTTTAGATGCTCGTATTGCCCAACTTTTTCGAGTATGGGGGCATAGAGGGACCCGACACTTGTCAGTAGCAATGACAACCTTAGCCTTCCTTTACCGAGAACTCACCCGCTTTACCATTTGAGATACCGACTTCATAGAAGGATGCACAAATGTTTTACAATTGTGGTTCCTCAAGCATGCGGGGTCCCAGTCTATTTAGAAACACTGATGGATCATTGACAACCTTGAAGCAATAGCGTCGTTTGATCGAGCAATTGAATGAAGGAGAGATCATTTGGGAGTATCGTGATCGTCGGCAGAACCTACCCCAATACACTCACCATCATCATGGGCGTACCACACTCTTGGGCCCTTACTTCATAGTTGATTATTGTGTCGATAGATGTATGAGACAGTTCTCTCAAAGGCAGAAGATGGTCTCTGTGCATGCACCAATTGGAGCTATTCCCGAATTCGACCTTAGTTCTCCTCAATGGACGACATTGTTTGTAGTAGCTCGACAAGAATGGAAGACATAGATATCATACACTTAGTTCATAGGCTCAGTGGTGAAGAAAGAATATGCTGAGTGGTGGGATGCCAACCGACCACCATCCATCCTTTCCTAAAAATTTTATGTTGTCAACTTTGTATTCCTTCTATCATTGTCATCTTTATTAGTATCTTTGGATGTAACTTTTAAAACTTGTAATGCAATATGAACCTTCATTTTGTCATCATTTCCATCCAATAACTCTATTTTCTTGTGTCATAGAGGTGAATACTTGAAAGCCAACAAGATGGTTGGAACTAAATCGCAAGCTAAGCAAGCTCCTCAGAACAAGGCTTCATCTTCTGAACTCCAGCCAGAAACACTTGCCCTACCAGCAATTGAGCCAGAAGCTTACCATATGTTTAGTTTGTTCATGGAGCGATTCATGAAAGAGCAAGAAGAGCAAAAGGCCTTGACGGTTACTCCAGAACCTGAGAATGAAAAGGCTGCCAAGCAGAAAAGAAAGAAGAAGAAGAACAAGTCATCTTCTACATATCAGGATGAAGATTATTTGAGTTCGGATTCGGCAATTAGTAAGGAAGAAAAACCTGAACTACTTCCTCTCAAAACGAAAAAGACAACAAAGAAAAGCAAAAAGGGAAAAGAAATTATGATAGAAAGCAGCTCACCTAGTCCTATCACCACTGAAAGTTCGGAAGAGAAGCCCAAAAGGAAGAGAAAGTCTACCAAGAAAGGCAAAAAGACCAAGAAGTACATCCCTAGCAGTAGCTCAAACAGTGAGAGTTCTGAAGAAAAAGTAAAGGAGATCAAGGGCAAGAAGAAAAAGACCAAGCCAGAATTGGTCGAATCAAGTGATGATGAAAGTCCGACTAAGCGCAGATTCTATGAAATGGAAAAAAGAATGAACAATCTTGAGCTTAGGGGAAAGGGGAAACGTTCATATTCATGTGAGGACTACTACCTTGGCATTGAAGGGGACGAAGATGTGAAAGGCCTGCCCAGATAATTCATCAGATATGATGGAACCACTTGCCCATACGTTCATCTTTCAACATTTTTCAACGATTGCTACAAAATTCGGACAAATAACAGAGCTTTGTTCCGATATTTTCCAAGAAGTCTTGAAGGCATTACCGCACAATGGTACAAAGAAAATGTCAATCCAATCGAGCTGAAGGAGTTTGACAAATTGATTAACATGTTTGTTGAAAGATTTCAACAAAATACTCCCATGGCTCCAACCCGTAGTACCATTTGCAGTCTTCGTCTGAAACAGGGAGAAAAGGCTCTAGAATTGATCCAAAAATAGAGAATTCAATGCAATAAGATGAAGAAACCCATTTCTGAGACACAAGCCTTGTCACTCATTAGGAAAAATCTTGCTCAACCCTTGAAAAGTCTCATCCGCAATGGCCCAATTAAAACTTTTGCTGAATTGATTGAACAAGCAAACTCGATAGAAGAAGGAATTGAGGAAGGAGATTTTGATGAAATTATTGCTCCTAAGTACAAAGAAGATGAAAAGAAAGGAGGAAAGACACAGCTGCCTGCACACTTCATAGCCAATGCTGACATTAGAAAGGACCATGACAATAGCTACAAGCATGACAAGGAAGTCAGTTTCAAGAAGAACACGCAGTTTCTCAAAGGCGACGACGAAAGGAAAAACAAACACCCAGGTTGGAGCTACGACCGAAAATTCACTCCTCTCAGCCAGTCTCGTGAGAAGATCCTGGAATACCTTCTCGCCAAAGGAACTATCGTCTTGCCAAAAGTATCAGAGCCTCCGAAAATGATGGGAGGAAATAAAGAAAAACTGTGCAAGTTTCATCGTGCCCCTGGTCATGACACTGAAAATTGTTTTGTCCTCAAAAATATTATTCAAGACTTCATCAACAAAGATCTCAAGATTTGTGATGATACAACCCCTGAGATATTAAGGAATCCATTCCCTGACCATGAAAAGACGGCAGTGGCCATGATCACTACAGGCACTCCACTTTCGTACCATCCACAAGAGCACATTCGACCTTATATTGGGAGCAGTTCACACAAAGTCATGGTGGTAGACCAAGGTAAGGAACCTCTTGATTTCATTGCTATGATGAATGGTATGACAGAAAGTTTGCCCAAGAAACTTCCCATGATTTCGAAGACTTTTATCTTACAAGGCGACGAATCATCAGATGACTCCCCAAATGAAGATCCATGCTATTTGGAAGAGCGTATGGATGAGGGAGACTCGGTTCAAGCTTCTAAAAATCAGTCAATTACCTTCTCAGAAAAAGACCTCTGAAAATGGGGATATTTCCATGAAGATGCTCTTTACATCGTCGTTCAGGTCAATGGGATGACGGTGCCACAAGTGTTGATTGATGGAGGAAGTGGTCTGAATATTTGTCTTGATCTCACAGCCAAAACATTGGGGTTTCGTGAAGACAAATATCGCTCAAATGATATCAAGATCTATGAATATGATGGTCGAGGCATGAACAGCAAAGGTACTCTCGATATGAACGTGACCATCAAAAATACTAGCCATCACATTGTGTTCCATGTGGTAGATGTGCCACCATCATATAACTTACTTTTAGGACGACCCTGGGTCCACCAAATACGTGGAGTCCCATCCACTCTTCATCAATGCCTCAAATGGAATTTTGGCACATCAGTCATCACCGTACGTGTTGAAGATCCAACCAAAAGGCAAGTGCAACCAATGCTCTCTAGGCCAATTGATCCAATGGATGTACCCATCATAAGAACAACAAAGGACGGACCTTTGGAAGAATGGATGCAGAACATAAAGATAGGCGAATCATCTGAAAGTGCCCATATTGTTTTGAGCAATCATGCAAGTTACCAAGAACATCATTTATGTGTTCATTTCACGAAAAATCCTAAAAGTTTTCAGTTGCTTCTGAAAGGCAGCTACCGTCCATTCACTGGCCTCGGAAAAAATGAAGATGGCATCTTGCAGCCGATTAGCATCCCGTTTCAGATGAACATGAGAGGACTGGGATATCAGGAAAGAATTTGAAGATCTTGGGGGCTAATAGTATTCACTTTTGTTTCGAAATCCTTCCATGAATTTTGTAATTTTAAACATCTTTTTGTCTGATCTCATGCGAGGACCCATTCTGTGAACTAATAACCTTTTTTTTTTATATATGAAAATGCAAGTAATTTTTTTGTTGTCAATTTTAATTTCGTCCAACTCTTTCCTTTATCCTCTTTACAGGATGTCAGAACTCAATATGTCTCAATTTATTCTTTTTCTACGGAAGTCCCCCCAGAAAGCATTTATCGAACAAGCAGTCAGTGAAATGGAACCTATGGCAATACCCGAGTCAAAATTACCAGAATTCACTCAGATTCAAAAACAAGAACATCCCTCATCCTTGGTTAATTATCCAATTGAAGAAATTAATATTGGAACCAGTGAAGATCCTAAAATTCTTCAAGTTGGCACCAGTTTGTCAATGGATGAGAAGAAAAGATTGGTGGACTTTCTTATAAGTAACCAAAAAGCTTTTGCTGGGACTTATGAAGATATGCCAGGCTTAGACCCCCAGTTGGTCGAACATCGTTTGCCCTTAAATCTTAACTGCAAGCCGATTAAGCAAAAATTGCGCAAGCTTGACCCTCGACTAGAAGGCCCTGTAAAAGAAGGACTAGAGGACTTGCTAAAGGCAAAATTCATTCGTGCCATTGATTACCCCGAATGGTTGGCAAACATCGTGGTGGTCCCTAAGAAAAATGGTAAAGTCAGGTTGTGCATTGACTTTCGAGATTTGAACAAAGCCACACCGAAGGATGATTATCCTCTTCCAAACATTGATCTATTGGTAGACAGTACTGCATGCCATGCAATGTTTTCTTTCATGGATGGATATTCGAGATATAACTAGATCAAATTAGCAGTCAAAGATCAACCTAAGACCGCTTTTACTACAGCTTGGGGCACTTTTTGTTACACGGTAATGCCATTTGGGTTGAAGAATGCTGGAATACCCTATCAAAGAGCCATGGCTGCCATCTTCCATGACCAGATGCATAAAATCATGGATGCATATATCGATGACATATTGATCAAATCCAAGACAAGAGAAGATCACATTGAAACTCTTGCCCAAGTATTCGATAGGCTTTTATAGTACAAGCTTTGCCTGAATCCTCAAAAATGTGTGTTTGGGGTTGAGTCAGGCAAACTGTTGGGTTTCATAGTCAGTAAGAAGGGAATTGAAATGGATCTTACCAAAGCTAAGGCAATAATCGATATGCCACCACCTATCAATATCAAGGAGTTGCGAAGCTTGCAAGGACAAATCCAATCCATCAGACGATTCATTTCCAATCTGGCCATGAGATGCGAGCCATTCAACCAGCTACTGAGGAAAGGTGTCAAGTTTGAATGAGGTTTTGAATGCCAACAGTCATTCGAAAGGATCAAGAAATACCTTCTAAATCCACCAATTCTAAAACCACCAACGTTGGGTAGACCATTGTTGCTTTACATCATAGTGAATGAGTCAGCATGTGGTGGCTTTTTGGCACAATATGAGGAAGGAAGTCGCATCGAACATGCAATCTATTACATTAGCAAGACTTTTATTCAGTACGAAAAGAAGTACTCTTCAATAGAAAAAACTTGTCTGGCATTGGTTTGGATGTGTCAGAAGTTGAGACATTATTTATTAGCTTGTGAGGTCAAGATACTCTCCAAACTAAATCCTCTCAAGTACATCTTGGAACAACCATTCCTTAATGGGCCTATCGCCAAATGGCAAGTTCTATTGATGCAATATGATCTTGAATATGTGTCTCAAAAGTCAATCAAAGAACAAACAATTGCGGATCAGTTAGCAGACTTCCCTCAGTATGAAGAAATCAGAACAAATGATGAGTTTCCAGATGAACATGTATTAAGATTGGAAAAGGTTCCGACATTGAAGATGTACTTTGACGGGTCCAGAAATTTGATGGGAGCAGGCAAAGGCATCTTACTCATCACTCCGAAAAACGAAATGATCCTGTGCTCTTTGAAACTTGATTTTCCATGTACCCATAACATGGCTGAATATGAAGCCCTCATACAAGGACTTTGTTCTTTATTGAGTTTTCAAGTGAAAAGAGTGCATGCTTTCGGCGACTCTCAGCTTATTATAAACCAAGTGAATGGAGAATGGCAAGTCAAAGACGAAAAGTTGGTGCCATATCAAGAAATTGCTACCTCCTTAATCCGTCAATTTGAAGAAGTACAATTGACTCACGTAAAGAGAGAACGTAACCCTATTGCGGATGGCCTCGCAAGCTTAGGATCCACCATCACTTTTTGAACCAATGAAGCAATCCGCTCTTTTGAGATTGGAAGATTAGAACACCATGCGTTTGAAACGATGGCGCATGTTCATCATATCCAAGGGGGGAATACGCCTTGGTACCATGACATCAAAAGGTACATTGAAAACAGAGAATTCCCGACTGAAATGCCTAAAAATGAACAAAAAGCAATACAACGTATGTCAGCGAGGTACTTTATCCTAGCGGGGGTATTATACAAACGTGGATTTAGCACTGAATATTCTCGGTGCCTTGATGAAGATGAGGCGAAGGAAATCATCGAAGAATCACATCAAGGAGATTGTGGGGGCCATGTTGGTTACCAAACCCTCACCAAACAAATAATTCGAGCAGGATATTATTGGTCTACCATGCAAAAAGACTTTCACCAATATGTCAAAAGATGCAAAGAATGCCAACTGCATGCTCCAGTGATCCATGCCCCAACCTCTCACTTGCATTCTGTGACATCTCATTGGCCATTTTCAATGTGGGCCTTTGACGTAGTTGGACTGATATCTCCTGCAGCTTCTAATGGTCATAAGTATTTTCTTGCTGCAACAGACTATTTTACCAAGTGGGTAGAACATACTCAGAACAATAGAAGGACGTCATGTAGTGTCCTTCATTCACAAAAATCTTCTTTGCAGATTTGGAGTCCCTCATGATATAGTATTTGATAACGGAACTCATTTCAAAAATGAAAAGATGAGACAATTGTGCAGCAAGTACCACATCACGCACAATTTTTCAGCTCCTTATTACCCCCAAGGCAATGGACAAGCAGAGGCTACCAACAAGATCCTGATCCGCATTTTAGAACGGACAGTAGAAACTGGAAGAGATTGACATGAAAAGATGCATAACGCTCTATGGGCATATCGCACCACTATGAGAACTCCAACAAATGCCACTCCAGTAGAGCTAGTCTATGGAATAGAAGTGGTTCTACCATTGTATGTGTTGAAACCTGCTTTGAAGTTCGCTTCTCTCATAGAGCTCTCTCTTACTCAATATCAGTAGAAAAGGCTAATGCAGCTCACTTTGCTAGATGAAAAGAGGCTAAAAGCGGCTGAACATGATGAAGCTTATCGCCAAAGGGTAGCTAGACAATTTGCCAAGTCAGTTATCGAGAGAAAGTTCAAAGTAAATGATTCGGTCCTACGATCTGCAGTGTACCTTAGAGGACGACCACGAGGCAAGTGGGCACCAAATTGGGAAGACCCGTATGTCATTAAGGAAGCTTTGCCCCACAATTCATACCGACTACTCGATGCTGATGGGGTGGAACTTGCCGATCCTGTTAATGCCCTTCACCTCAAGAAATTTTATGTCTAGTTCTCTTGTATTCACTTTCCAATCAATGTCAAACATTTGTGTTTTCACTTCGATTATTCAATCTAGATTCTTCCCAGTCGTAAAACATGACAATTACACTGGGGCATTTTTTTTTTATTAATATTATCGCTCAGGGCTTGAGAGCAACCCGTGCAGGTAAATGGTTAAACCTGCAATATGAGGGCAACCCACGCAGGTTAAGGGGTTAAACCTGCAATGTAAGCCAAAGTAACCCATGCAGGCAAAGGGGTTAAACTTGTGGTACAAGCCAAAGCAACCCATGCAGGCAAAGGGGTTAAACTTGTGGTACAAGCCAAAGCAACCCACACAGTTAAAGGGTCAAACTTGTGATGCAAGTCAAGGCAACCCATTTAGCGGGGTTAAACCTGAATTTGAAATTGGCAAACCCGTGCAGGTAAGGGGTTAAACCTGCAATTTAGGCTCAAACAACCCATTCAGGTAAGGGGAAAAGCCTGAAACATCTCTATGAAAATGTCTTGTTTGAAAAATTTGTGGCGTTTATCTTTGTCACTAAGCACGGCTAACACCGGCTTATTAATAAAGAGGGGCATCTGTAATCACCCCAAATTTTTCTAAAGGACTATAATGTTTTATCCAAGTGCGAAATTCAAATTTAAGCACAAGATTCAAATCCAAAATACAATTCTTAGATCCAAATTAAATCCAAAATACTACTTTCAAATCCAAAACCCAAGTTCAGATCCAAATCGATCATTTAAGACTAATTTGCCCTTCTTTTTGACAAAAAAACTTCCTTTTAGAGGGTAATTTTAGTGTTTTTGGGTGGACAAGATCAATTTGCCATTCTTTTTTACCAAAAAACCTCCTTTTAGAGGGTAATTTTAGTCTTTTTAGGTGGACAAGACCCATTTGCCCTTCCTTTTGACCAAAGAACCTCCTTTTAGAGGGTAATTTTAGTCTTTTTAGGTGGACAAGACCCATTTGCCCTTCCTTTTGACCAAAGAACCTCCTTTTAGAGGGTAATTTTAGTCTTTTTGGGTGGACAAGACCCATTTGCCCTTCCTTTCGACCAAAAAATCTCCTTTTAGAGGGTAATTTTAGTCTTTTTGGGTGGACAAGACCCATTTACCCTTTCTTTTGACCAAAAAATCTCCTTTTGGAGGGTGATTTTAGTCTTTTTGGGTGGATAAGACCATTTGCCCTTCCTTTTGACAAAAAAAATTTCTTTTGGAGGGTGATTTTAGTCTTTTTCGGTCAAAAAATTCAAATTTTGGGTTTTGGCTCAAGTGCACCGGGAGAAATGAGAAGATGAGATGATATTTTATTTTATAATTAAATCATGTTCTTTTAAGCATTCTTGTTGTTGTTGTTCTTTCTCTTCGTTAATATCTTTTTGCTCTTTCTTCTCTTCAATATATTCTTGTTGTTGTTGTTCTTTCCCTTCATGAATATATTATTGTTGTTATTGTTATTTTCTTTCTTCAATATAGTCTTGTTCTTGTTATTTTTCTTTTCTCTCTTCCTCCTCTTCCCATAGCCAAAGGAGATAACACTCAATATCTTTTTAGAGACAAGAGGCTATGCTCAAGTGCATTGGGAGCATAAAAGATGAGAGGATCTTACATTTCATGATTGAATCGTGTTTCCTCTTTTATTGAATATAACATTGTCTTTTTTTCTTCGTTTTTTCATCTTCATCTTCCCATGGCCAAAGGAGATAGCACTCAATCTCTTTTTAGAGACAAGAGGCTATGCTCAAGTGCATTGGAAGCATGAAAAGATGAGAGGATCTTTCATTTCATGATTGAATCATGTTTCCTCTTTTATTGAATATAGCATTGTCTTTCTTTCTTCATTTTCTCATCTTCATCTTCCCATGGCCAAAGGAGATAGCACTCAACATCTTTTTAGAGACAAGAGGCTATGCTCAAGTGCATTGGGAGCATGAAAAGATGAGAGGATCTTTCATTTCATGATTGAATCATGCTTTCTCTTTTATTAAATATGGCATTGTTTTCTTTTCTATATTTTCTCATCATCTTTATCTCCCTATGACTAAAGGAGGTAGCACTCAATCTCTTTGGAGACAAGAGGCTATGCTCAAGTGTACCAGGAGCATGGAAAGATGAGATGATTTTTCATTTTAATCATGTTCTTTCTTTTCATTAATACATTCTTGTTGTTCTTTTGCTTCCTCTTATTTTCCCCATCTTCATCTCCCCATAGCTAAATGAGGTAGCACTCAATATCTTTTTAGAGACAAGAGGTTATACACAAGAGCACCGAGAACATGAGAAGATGAGGTGACATATCATTTCATAGTTACATCATGTCCTCCCTTCTAATGGAACCTTGCACTTTCCATCATCCTCTTTCTCTCTTTCCTTACTTGAATGTTGTCTATATATTATCCATGCATAGTTGTTTGGTTTGCTACTTATATGTGAATGTATGGTGGGAATGAGAGTGTGGTTTGGGGACTCTTTATTTTTATATTAATTTTTGAGGTTGGGATTTGTCCGACCCGGGATATACCCTCATGAAAATGTACATGTTAATATGCATTTGCATGTCATTTTGCGCTAGTTTCCTTCTTAATCATCCCATTAAGAACCCTAACGAGTGTCTCGTTATGTTGCTTGTTTTCTTCCATACCCAACGGTGGAAGAAATATATCCCTTACAGCAAACTAAATAATAACATTCTATGCTTATATAAATCCTATTTTCTAAAACATTTACAAAAGGAACCTTCTAACATGGCCTTAGGGACTTAGCTTAAACTCTTGCATGAGTCCAAGTTCCCCTCGGGCCTACATTAAACTTGAAGTTGGTAATTTTAAGTTGTTCCTTGATTTCTAACCTTGTGAATGTATGGATGTATATACATGTTATATACATCTATGCCAACATGATGACCCCCCCATCTTTCTCTCTCTGTGCTTTCACTTTTCATTTTATAAATTTTTATATGTGCATGAATACATATGTACATATGCTCCATTTCGTCTCTTTCAAATATTTATTCTTCTTTTCAAGACAAATATCTTCCCTTATAAAATTTCTCATACCCGTATATGCGTATGATATTTTTCTTTTCCTCTAAAATCTCTCTTTCTCTTCGAATCAATACATCTTTTTCTCTTAAACTTTCATATATGTGTATATGTGATGGTATGTATACATATATGCATGTCTTTCTGTATCTCTCTCTCTTTCTTTTCATAAGAGTGTTTTATCTCTTGTATTCTTTTTAACATTCTCCTCTCATGAACTTTCTATTTACCAACTTCAATAAGACCACAAACCAAGTAATGACTCAATATTGGAATCATGCTTGATGGTCTACAATCTCTATCCCTTTTCAAAAAGTTTTCCTTCTTATATACAATAATTATAACAACGAAATCTTAGATGTATGTTGTAGTAGGAATGACTTTAGATGAATGATGTGTTAGGAATGTTTTACATTCTTTCAATCATATAGGGTAAATGCTTCCATGCATTCTCACCCACTTTATTTCACTTATGATCACAAGCACCTTTTCAAAAGAACTTAAGCAAAAAGGGTTAAAGCTCTAGCTAGGTGGTAACTGAATTAGAGCAAATTTCAAACCTACTTAAAGTCTTTAGAGAACACTAAAGTGATTTCAAAATGATTTCACAAGTTTTTCAAATAATATTTACTAGTTCCACTTTTTCTTCAAAACATTTCACATTTTCAAGCAATTCTTCAAGAACCTTTTCAAATGTTTGAAACTTCAAACTTTCAATATTTTCTACACCGCATATAGAATCAAAAAGTTATTTAAGTTAAAACGAAATGCATCAATGATAAACATAGTCCCTGAGTTGATTACCCCCGGTAAAGGCGCCGGAAACGGTCGATCCTTGTACCGACGGGCGACACCTTTCTTTCCTCTTTCAAAACTAAAACCTCATTTTTCTGGAGCACTCCAAAACCAATGAAAATTTTGGGATGCAAACAGTCCATAAAAATTTCTTCTTCTTTAATAATTTTTTGATGCAAGATCAATTTTTCTGAAGTCGGGGGTAGGCAATCAACCAAGTTGCTATTAGTCAAACCTGTAACAACATCTTTCTAATATGGACTTCTGGCTACATTAAAAGGAAGTGAACAGAACATTCCAATCATTCTATCCATCTTTGCCCTTCCCATATTTTTGAATGCATGTGCTAATGTTTTGGTAGGTCCCATCCTCATGTTTACTTTTCTTTTCTTTGAGTCATCTTCACCTCCTTCAATAGCATAAAGAGGAATAGATAGTTCACTTGACTTGGCTGAAGATTTTTTTGTCTCAGCTGCATCTTGTTCTTTTTTCAATTCCTTCATCGATTCTTTTCTATTTTTTCTGCAACCTCTAATTCCATGGCCTTTGATATGCAATAAATGTGCCTTGCAACACGTATAAGAGCCAGCAAAATGTTTATGACAAAAATTGCAAGAAAAATTCATATTCCCATCACCACCACTAGTTTTTCCTAGTTTAGTCACATAGTACCAAAGAGGCTAAGATGAATCCATTTCTACTGCAGGAGCAGTATTAACACTACTACGGCTTGCCATATTTCTACTTCCAGTAGCAAGCATCGTTTTATGTCTGAAAAGCAAAAAACTATAACCAATAATTGAAAATATATATCAACAATTCAAGCACCTAAAAAAAAAAATTGATGTAGCTCTGTTGGTCTACGACAGTCATGTAAGAACAGTGCAATCGTTGGTGTTACATCAAATAAGTGGACGCTCAAATTAGGCGACCAGAAAAACACAAAAATCAGATGATGTACAATAGACTAGAAGAAAGGGTGAGCGGAGGATGAAAATACCTACCACTGATCGATGGGGGAGGTTGTTGGACAATGGGTGAGGTGATGGAGAACCAAATTTCGATCACTGTGGTCGATGGCTCTGCTATGGGTGAAACGTAGAAAAAAGGTGTCAGACGCTATGGTCCATGGCTCTGCTATGGGTGAAAGCATTACAAAAGGTGTCTGTTGCTATTGGTGAAAATGCTAGAGTGGAGCTTGTTCCTGCCATTGGTCGCTGTGGGTGAAAATGTCAGAGTTGAGCTTGTTCCCAGCATTTGCCGTTCATTGGAAATCATTGTAGTGGAGAATTGCTGTTCACTGAAGAATCACCTCTGCCGTTTGCTGAGAATCGCTTCCCACCATCGATCGCTAATGGTGAAAATGCAGAACCGTCGAAGGTTTGCATTATCTTTTAATGTTTAACAATATTTTTAACATGAAAAATGATGACCACGTTAAAAATTTTGATCCCTAACTATGAACAGTTTTGGACTCGGTCAACTTTGACCGAGCTTGAAAATGGATGGATTCCTACCCGGGTACGATCAACGTACCCAGTATAGTCAGACATGTACCCGAGCCACCCGAAGTGCGTACCGGTACCCGTATCGGTATGGTGCAGGTACTGCTCCCGTGTTACATAGTTTTCAACGGAATTGCCGCTGCTATAGCTTTATACCAGCAATTTTTTTCACCTCTGAGATCACTGGTATTGCTTCCATCACTGTAGCCTTTTGCGGTGAAGCTATGTAGCTTGTATAACCAACGTATGCTGGTGATTTCAAGTACTAGTGCATCTAGCCTTCAATATTTGAAAAAACAACAACAGTTCATTAAACATTGTTGATTAAATACAATGCTTGTACATCTAGTAATACAACAATTAGATAAGCATTAAGCACTAAATACATCATTTTTCTTAGGGATCCCATACACATTCCTTGTTGCCAAATGCTTTCTAGCTGCAAACTTCAACTATTAAATAAATAACCCCGATAGCTGGGGATGAAAAAAAAGACCAACTAATGTTTGTAGCCTCAACCCTCCGCTTTCTAGCTGCAAGCTTCAGCTCAAAGGCAACAAGTACCGCTTGTCAACCAGAACAGAAGTATAAGGAAGAAAAACATTAAAAATGAGGTTTCATGGTAATTGTCATGGAACTCAATTGTAGTTAATTGTAGATATCAAGAACACTAGGAGCACATTTTCTATATTTGATGGTAATTGTGATGGATGTCACTGGCAAACCCTTCGTTGAATTAGAGCAGATATTTCTAGATTCAATGTGCAATTAACCAGGACATTTTCAACTCACAGTCAAATCTCATGTCCCCAAAAAAACCACAGGCAAGAAAAACACATAGTGAGCCATATCTACTCATAGATTAGTACAAAGAAATACTTACTGCTTGCTAATATCCTCCTATGTGTGTGATTCTCTATCCAATCCATAGTTATCCTGCTCCCACTCTACAAGTGTTGAACTAACAAGCCTGTAACAAGCCTGTTAACTTCATCCTGCATTAATGGTACAATTTATTTCCAGGCACAGCCATAACTTTAATGTAACAAAAAATATTTTGGCAAAATGAAACTTTATACTGCTGAACACACATCATTTTTCCAACAATATCATGATTTCATTGCAACAGTCTTATAATTTTTGTCTCTGCAGATCATGTGGTTTCTTAATTACCACCACAAATGTAATGGCAGTTAGCAAAACTGAAATAGTCAACATTATGATAAATATAACTGACACTTAAGTAGTATACATGACAAACTTGCAGCAAATAATTATTCAGAAGTGATATGATTAGAGTTATTAGACACATAGTGGTCAATGAGGGAGATAACTTGGTTGAAAATAGTAAGGTAGCAATAAAAGCATATACAAAAATAGCATCAAAGCAAGGACTAAAGTTATGTTTATGAGATTATCATCTCAATTGTAGGGTACCTAAGAGACTAGAAGCACAAACCAATGGAAAGCTAAGATGTTCTCTGGAGATCATAACAATAGTCCAACCCCCATCACAAGCAGTATAAATATCAATTTTGAGGCTTGAATGAGTAACCCAAAGAAGGTTTAAGAACAAAAAAATTGTCATAGTTTCTTCTCCCCTCCAACCCCCCACCCCCACCCCCACCCCAATCAAAAAAGAAACCAAAATTTATAACAAACAGTATGTGGATTTCCGAGAGTAAAACATCATCGAACTTTAAGGAAAGCCAGAGTCATGTTGACTTTCATGCACATATCCATGAAAACCATCTGAAACCAGACGCAACTTATCTGGTTGGTTGGACAAACCCATTGCTTTGAGTAGTGACTTACCGCTAAAGAAGGTGCAAATAATAAAGCACTGAGGACCATCATATTGCTTCAGATCTGATGAGCCACAAGGAATCTTGGCTTGTTCATTGCAATGTGCTCGGCTTGTACCAAGGTGGAGGTTGCAGAGCATACTCAAAAGGGAGAAAGAAACATCTCCCACAATAAAAAGCAGGACAAAACTACAACAATCATACCTCCTGTTAAAATACATTTCATAAAAGATCAAATACATTAGAAAAGGGTAACCTTCCCTAAAAATTTAACGCATGAAGTATATGCATAACAATATTCACAAATGTCCTTAGTTTTTCAAAATTCAAACAAATTGTGGGTATGCCTGTTCAAAATGTTATACTCATCTACAAAGAGAAGAGTTTTTGGCATGCACACGCCCCGAGAAGGCCAAGTCAGTGATTGGGAACTTTCGGCCTGACTGCACCATGGTTGGTTACCTGGCCTGATTGATACAGAAAAAAGGGTGTAAAATTTAAACTTAATATTTATACAATTAATTTTGAAAATTAGAACAGTCCAAAGGTTCATGTAAATTTAAAAAAACTGAAAATTACTAATGAATTTCAAAATTTAAATTTAAAATATTAAACAACAAAAGAAACAAAAGTCTGGTTTTTCCACCTAGTGACTAGCATCGCACCGAGAATGCATTGGCCTGGTCATTCTTTTGACTACTTAGGAGTTAGGTCATGCTTGTGAAAATTTTTTGCTTAATCTGGACATAAACTTGCTATTCTTCTGGGTGCTTGAGGCACTATTAACTTACACAACATCACCTCAAATAAGAAGCAACTTCCCCCATTGTAGATAACACTTAAGACCATTGCCTTTATCTTTAATTGAAGGTTGTGCAAGTAGGCAAGCTACAACATAAGAAGACTTCCCACCTTCCCCAGTATCACACATGAAACCAAACCAAAAGTCATCCTTTTCTCTGAAGTGATCATACACAAGGTTTTCTTTTTGGTCATTGACCTTGCTCATAGCAGCCTGGTTAAGTAAGACAGTAAACAAACAATGCATATGAACATTGACCTTGCACATTTGCACCCATGCCTGTTATGAAAATTACTGCACCTGTGCCCTCAGTCAGCACCTATGTGACATGGGCGGCAAGGTATGGTCGTAGCTCCAAAATACAAAAGAAAGTTAAGGATTAATCTAACATGTTAAGCAACATCCATCAAACCATTAATCAGTGAAAAAAAAGTTTGTAAATATGATTCATCCATATTCAACGGTAGCATAAAAGTTCATATGAACACCAAACAGTGATGTCCTCATGTTCAATTATTATGAATGTTGATGACAGTACATTTTTCCTAGTTCCAGTTAATCAAGGAATACCTGCATCACATGCATATCGAAACAACCAATAAGAAGTGTTACAGATACCATGAGATCGAAAAACTATCTTGAATTGATCAGTAGATGTCCTACAAAATTAAATAATCATATCATAAAACCTGTTCTTAAATTGATGAAGGACAACAACATAATTATATACAACACCTACCCAGAGTACCAAGGAATCATATCCAAGAAATTTGGTTTCATTTGTTCCTTCAACTTTTCATATTTTGGCATCTACAAGGGATGTGTTAATGGCCAACTGCAATTGCACCAAAAAAAGTGGAAACAAAAAAGACAAGATCAGGAAAATATTTTGACCAAGAACTCATTATATAAAACAGAAAATAAAGCCAGACCTCAACACTTACATGAACCAGTTTGTATTGGATTAACTTGAGACAATTATGGAAACTTTATAGGTAATAAATCCATGTCAGTGGATGGGCATAGACAGGAGATGCAGATCTACCGTTCTCCTTTGCTGATTAGGTATTTATGCATATTTAACAAAAAAGATTACTAGCAGAGCAACATTTAACTGTCAATTCCATCTACAAGGGTTCTCATTATTTTTTGTCTCCTTTTACTCTATATGACAGAAGAACAATACACAAAGAACATAAGAGGAACACTATTTAATAGCTTGCTACAAGTTCTACTGCTACAGAGTGCCACAGGATTTCAAGTGTTAGCTGTCCATGAAGAACATGAAAGAAATTCTCCATGATTTTGCATGGAGATCTTACGTCAAAGAAAGATATCTCTCAAGCATTTGTTCTATTACAACATCAGACACGAAAATATTACACTTATAAATGTTGTCTAAATGCAGTTGATATATTCCATTTTTGACACTGCTCATGATCTCATTAATGAGATCAGAAGGACCATAAAACATGCCATTATAAAAGAGATTCATCCAATCTAAAATGTTAGAATTATAGAAAATCATGATGGAGTCTTGGTAGCGGAACAACACCTTGAACAACTTCTCTTCTATGCAACCCGATCACCAACTACATCTGCAAATTTCAAGTGAGAATGCAGAAGCAACAACCAACAGGCGGCAAAGGCAACAACAATAGGAAAAAGAAGAAGAAAAACAATGATAGAATTAATTTTGACGGGTTTACTTTTGGGAGGCGCAGGCTAGGGTAATCTTAAGATTTACCCTAAGTTGTAGATTGGTTGGGCTTATAAAGATAGCCGCCTAGGATTCCCCGATGCCCAACAATGGTTATGTCTACAGGGAGGTAACGTAAATCCTTTAATTTTGGATGTAAATATCTTGATTTTAGTCAATAAAATCTTTATTTGTAAATGTTTTTGCAGTGATGTCTCGTAATTGCAAAGGGAGTTCACTTGCAGTTACGAGATATAGGGATAGGTCTCAGAGCCACTATCTAACATCTCCCACTTGGCCATGAGACCGTTAGCTCGCTTCCACTATGTGTGGGTTTTCTTATTCTTTTGTTACGTAGTTTTTCATAATTGGTTTGTCCATCATAACCTGAATTTTGCTCAAGGTTTACAACGAGGTTTTCCTTTCAATGGCTTCCCATCACAACCTTTCAAATATATCTTAACCCTGCTTGGTAAACAAATCTTCAGTTATTTTTTTAGTTAAGGAATCTGCTACCATGTCTTTGGTAGGCATATAGTCATCTGAGATTTCATTTTTCTCAATCATTTAATGGACATAATTGTATTTCACCATTATATATTTACTTTTTGAGCTCACAGCTCTATTTTTCACAAGTGATATCGCTGCCTGAGTATCACAGTATAGTTGAACTAGTTCATGATCAAAACCTAATTTCAAGTCTTTTAAGAATCGATTTATCCACACAACAAAGGTAGTTGCAACATTACATGCTACATACTCTGTTTCTTGTGTGAGCTGAGCAACACATTTCTGTTTTTTACAGGACTAGGATATCGCACCACCTCCAAAAAGAAAGATGTATCCAGATGTAGATTTACTGTCGTCCTTACAACCAGCAAAATCTGCATTGGAATAGCCAACTAGAGTTATCTCATCAGCTTGGTAGGACAATTTCAGTCATTTCGTTCCTTCTATATACCAAAAAATTCTTTTAACTGCTTGCCAGTGAGGTCAACTAGAATTACTTTGGTAAAGACTTATAAGGCCAATAGGAAAGCTTATGTTCAGTCATGTGCAAAGCATTAAATACATTCAATAGCCTGTGCATATGAAACATTTAATTCTTATTGTCTTTCACCAGGACAATCACTTTTGCTTAGATTTGCTCCTTTAGCTATGAGAGTTCCAATGGATTTGCAGTCTTGCATTCAAAATTTTTTCAAGATATAATCAATGTATCATTCTTAGCTCAAACTTAGAATTCTTGAGTCTCTATCTTGAGTAATCTTTATTCTTAATATATAGGATGCTTCACCCATGTTTTTCATTTTGAAGTTCTCATTCAACCAAGTCTTTGTTTTGAATATCATATTATTAACGTTTCCTGTCAATAAGATGTCATTGACATATAATGATAGGATACAAAAGAGACTTCCACTTTTTCGGACATATACACACTGGTCTAGCTCTCCAAGCTTTGTAATTGCTTTATGAAAGGCAAAATGCCACTATCTTGGTGATTGCTTCACACCGTAAAGTGATTTATTCAACTTGCATACTTTGTCTTCACTTCCTTTGGTGACATATCCTTGTGGTTGACTCATACATATGGTTTCCTTTAACTTAACATTCAAAAAAGCAGTCTTCGCATCCATTTGACAAACATCCAAGTCATAGAAGGCTGCGGTAGCCAGAATTATTCTCATTGATGCAAACTTTGCTACCGACGAATAGGTTTTTAAGTAACCAATTCATTCTTTTTGAGAAAAACCTTTCACCACCAGCCTAGTTTTAAATTTCCCGACTGATCCGTCAGCTTTATATTTTTTCTTTAACACCCATTTACACCCAATGGGTCTTCTATCATTAGGGAGTTCTACTAGTTCCATGACTTTATTTTTTTTCTAGGTATTTCATTTCCTCATCCATAGCATTTATTCAATTTGATGATTCATGTGAGTTTATGGCTTCATCATATGTCAGCTTATCGGATATTTCATCAATATCTATTAAATGGCATGACTATTATAAAAAGATATACACAGTAATCGCTCAAATATGAAGGAGGAGCTCTATGTCTTTTATGACCTAATAACGTTTGAGATGATGAGGTACTCGGATCAGTTGTTTCATTGCCAAACTGTTCTCCAGTTGGTTCATTACAAGACTGATCTTCAAATGAACCATACTCGGTTGGTTCATTACCAAACTATTCTCTAGTCAATTCATTACCAAACTGATCGTCTGAATAAATCAGATCATCCAGTAGATCGTTATGATCTCGCACTGGATCATTGTCTTTGTTATTAAGTTCTTCTAGGAACTCTACATTTCTACTTTCTATATGCCCCATAGTTGAATGATATAATCTATAGCCTTTGGATCCTTTTGTATATCCAACAAGTAGACATCGTATTGATCTTTATCAAGTTTGTTTATTTTTGGATTTAAAATTTTCACATGTGCTACAGATCTCCATCTCCTGAGATGTCTCAGATCTGGTTTTACACTAGTCCATCTCTCATAAAGAGTGGATGAGACTGCTTTACATTGCACTCGATTTATTGTATACATAGTTGTTAACACAATTTCACCTCGAAATACTTTAGGTATTTGTGCATTTGCCAACATGGATTTCACCATGTTTAAGAGGGTTCTGTTACACCTCTCAATGATACCCTTTTGTTGCGGTGTCCTAAACATTGTTCTTTGCCTATTAATTCCAAGGTCTTTATAACATTCAATGAATTCATTTAATGTATATTTACCTTCTCGATCAGACCGTACAACCTTGATGTATTTTCTAAGCCATCTCTCGACTTCAATTTTATATTCCTTAATTTTTCAAATGTTTCTGACTTATATTTAATAAGGTAAATATAACTAAATCTTGAAAAGTCATCAATAAATGTTATGAAGTATAACTTGTCACTATGTGTTTGGACTCTGAAATGTCCATATATATCAGTGTAGATTATTTCCAATAGAGTAGTGGTTTTTTTACTCTGAATTACTTCAGACGGAAAGAGTTTTCTTGCCATTTTTCTGTATAAATATGACTCGCATTTTGCAAAACCATTTCTATTGATATCAGGTATTACACTTTACTTTGCTAGAATCTTCATTTTGTTGATGCTTATATGACCTAATCTTTCATGCCATAAGTTTATACTCATTCTCATTGCACAGTCAATATAAGCAGAACTGGAAGCTTTATTCATTTCATTGAGTTTGAACATACCATATTTTTTTACATATTTTCCATCGAACATGGTCCTCCCATGTTTCTCACTGTGACTTTTCCAAAAACAAAACAGACTTCAAAACCTTTCCCAGTCAGAGTGGGAACAGACACTGGCCTCCTCATAGAGGGGACATGCAAGACTTCAGTAAGAATGATACTCATGCCCCCAACATTTAGTCGATATGATCCGACTCTCATGATACCACAACATGATTTATTACCCGTATAGACCTTTTCCTTCATAGACTTTGGTCTTCCATATAAGTCAAGCCTTCTTTCATCTTTGCTATGTGACGAGTAGCTTCGAAATCAACCTACCAACCAGTTAGATTTCTATCAGCAAACAAACATTCTGACACAATGCAAATTACTTCTCTGCATGAGTCCCCTTGATTTCTCCTCTTGTCATTGTTGTCTGACTCTTGTTGTCCTTCTTTTCGAGAATTTTGTCCAACAGTTCTTCTTAATATGTCCAGGTTTTTCACATCTGTAACATTTCACTACAGTTCCTTGTGTTCTTTGAGTACCTACAAAATTGCCATTATACTGGCCATCGATTCTCTTTTTCTTTTGCTTTTATAGGCACATAACTATTGGCTGGTTCATTCTAAACTGTCATAAGTTCTGCATCATTTATTTTGGTCAGACGTTCTTGCTGAATAACTAATTGAATGGTAAGTTTTTCTAAAGTTAAAATGTCAAACTAGAGACTCAGGGCAGTAACTGTCATATCCTAGGAAGGTGGTAGGCTATTTAGGATGGTACAAATATGCATGTTGTTAGATATTACATTTCCTACTACAACTAGGTCTTTAGCCATGACCAACATTTTGTTAACATTGTCAACCATTCTATCTGACTCCTTCATTTTATACGAGTTGTATTGTTCTAGGAACAACATAACATGCATCGTGATAGTGGTGTTGTATTTAGAGGAGATAGTGTCAAACATCTCTTTGGCCGTCGGACAATTCTCAAACATACTGATCAAGTTATCTTCCATGAACATTAACATGATAGTTTTAGCCATCAAGTCATCATTCTCAAAGGCTTTATATACTTTCCTTTCCTCATCTGTAGGCTTATCTCCTAAAATGGAAAATAGGTTGTTGATAACATAAATCAATCTCTCCAGGTCAAGGCCAACATGATCTTATGCTTCCATGCATAAAAATTAGTTTTATTAAGTTTTACGGTCTTGGCCAATTCTGAGGCTCCCACTCTTGAAGTCATTTCTAAATATAATTTCATGTCAAGTAAAGAACAATAAAGAGAAAGTAACATAATAAAAAAAATCACGTAAGGTGATCTCCATAATATTACAGAATATCACTTAGAAGCAAAGAAAACTCAATTTTAAATTTTGAAACGTAAATTTCCTCCTTTATTTTCAAATTTATTTTTGGAACCACCTTTCAATAATTTTAATAGATCAAAAAGTATCTACACGTAATTGTATATAAAATCTTAGTTTTATGCTGAAATTGCAAAACAAGTTTTTGGAACCCTCGTTTTGCAACTTATAATAAGTCTGAGGGTATCTCCATTCAATTTTGCATAAACACACAGTTTTTCTCCAAAATTAACTTCGCAAGCTTCTTTTTGAAAAAGTTTTTAGCCAAAGCATTGCAGCAATAATTTCCAAACAATACGACTTCTTCTTAAACTTTACTAATAAAGTGGACTAAATTTGTAATTTTCAAATTTTGATTATAAATTCGACCCAACCTGAGATTTTTTTTCATTTTTTGTCTATTTTTCTCTCTCTTCTCGAGATCTTCTCTTTCCTCTTCGCGTAAAACCCTTTGCTAGGGTTTTGCCCACCACCCTTCCACCGTCGTCGCTGCTCGAACCACCGCCACCGCTACCGCGAGGAAGGCGACCTCCTCTGCTTCTTATCACGAGGAAGATGACCGAAGCAGCTAACAGCGAGCAGCTAGCATCCTTGGGCATTTTCACGCCACAGTATGGTTTTGGTCACTGCGGGGAGGATATCAGGAGCTTCAGCAGGCATTGGTACTCGCTTGCTGAAGCACCTCTGCTGGACACGACAAGCAAAAATGCTGGCTGAGCACCAGACCTGGTCAGGACCCTCTGTTTTGGTTCTTGGGTCGTCGCCGGATTGACTAGTTCGCTGTTGACAGAAAAGAAAATAGTAAAGGTTTTTGGTCTGCCAGAAAAAGAACCACAGTGAAAACTTCGTGCTTCTGCGCATCTACCGGAACAAGAGCATCAGTGTGCTCTCTAACAGCAGACATAATCTGAGGTAATTACTCTTTCTCTTAGATCTTGAGCTTGTGCGCTCTAAGGGTTATGGTTTCTTATTTATAATTCTGCATTTTTATTTCCTTTCAATTTTTTTTGTAATACTTGACAGATATGCATGCTCTAGAGCTCGACTATGCTCTGTCACTTTTAGACTCTCGGATACAAAAGTACAAATTAAAGGACTAAGCACAAGCTTGTATTTTGAATCCAAAAAAAGATCATGTCATATATGTTCTGACTAGCATGCTTCTTATAATCTAACATGTCTAATATAATCTAGCATGCTTTCATGTTCAGAAGATACGATACAAACTTGCAAATTAATAACTGATAATATACTTGGATGCACAGACAATGTAGGCAGCTCAGGCACCACAAAGGTCAGATTTCACTTACTGGAATTCAACAAGTTTTGGCTCTGATGCCAGTGATGGAGTCTTGGCAGCGGAACAACACCTTGAACAGCTTCTCTTTTGCGCACCACCGGCGTCTCCAAATTTCAAATGAGAATGCAGCAACAGCGACCAACAAGCGGCAAAGCCAACATCAACAGGAGGAAGAAGAAAAACAGAGACATAGTTAATTTTGACGGGTTTACTTCTAGGAGGTGCAGGCTAGGGTAATCTTGCGATTTACCCTATCTCTTGATTTTTGGTCAATAAAATCCTTATTTGTAAACGTTTTTGCAGTGATATCTCGTAACTGCAAATGAACCCCCTTGCAGTTACGAGATATGGGGACAAGGCTTAGGGCCATTATCCAACACACTGCACTAACCTTAAGGCACACATGCTGTTCATTTAACTCAGACACCAGTTACAGAATGCATTTGGAAAAATGAGGTGACTAGACAAAATGAACGAACTTGATGCAGAGTATACTTCAGAATAGTAGACAATTACTTGTCAGGTCTTCTGTTCATTTCTGAACAACGAAACCCCCTTGATTTGAACACCGCAATGCTCAAACCTTCATTATGAAAATTTGCATTGTTAAATTTAAAAAAATCTTCAATGCATGTTCGCAGATATTCAAATGGAGGATGATTAATGTAAAAGCCTCCTTCCACACGTTGTGTGCTTTCCGGCCCCCTGGCCGTAGAATTTCAGATCAAACAACCGAAATTGAGTCGAAGAAGGCTTTTGCAATTTCTCAGTAACAATGATTCGAAACCCTAGCTTGGCCATTCTAGGTCTCAAAAACTAGATAAAAGCAAATCCTTACACTCATGGAAATATATTAGAAGAAGACTGTCTAACACCCCTCGCCCTAATGAAATCAATGCGAAAAATCCAGAGAGAGAGAGAGAGAGAGAGAGAGAGAGAGAGAGATTGCATTTGTAACTTGTGTAGTTATGTACCTCTTTCTTGGCAATTGCACTTTTTGTTTACATGTAGATCACATGTATAGTATATGTCGATGAGCTTATACGAGCCAGGATAAAAGCTCGGTTCACAAGTCCCCTCATCTCCAAATTGAACATGAAAAGTTGCTCTTAGTTTTCAATGATCAAGTTTGCAGTTCATAAGCCCAACTGCAATCTGCAGCATAAATCGTGTAGGAGCACTAACCTATTATTGTATATCACACACAGGTTGGAAAACGTGCGCAAATGCATGACTCCCAATTTACAAGGCTCGCTTGCAAGTTGAAGTAGCTGCACGAAAGAAAATAACATTAGTAAATATGGATAAACCGTGGTGAGAGTAGGCACACCAGCATCTACATGCATCCAGTAGCTGAGATACTTGTTGGCTCCAGCCCGTCAAAAATATTTTTACAAGATCACATTGTCAATATCACATTGTTGTGGCTCAAAAATTACCTGCGGTGCTCACCCCCAAACTTGTGTGACCAAAACCAGTGCCCATTGGCTAAAAAAATTCTGGCTCCACCACTACATGCATACCAAAGCTCCTCAAATGTTCGGCCAATTCATCTTTTTTTAAGCCCATAATCATTGCGTGAAACGAATTTGTTTAACATATGCGAAAATAGCACGAGCATTTGGAAGCATCCGATGCACTCGAACTACCAGTTTTTACATTATCCATTGCATACTACCACTCTTAAATGGTTCGTCGTATTCATCCTTTAGGATGTGTGGCTGGGGGTTGCAGAGCCGAAGAGTGCTTTATCTCTCATTTAGAAGGGCGAGAGAAGGTGCACCAGCTTGTACATGCATCCAGCGCATACCAGAGCTCCAAATCAGTTCATCAAATTCATCCTTTTTTAACCATCAGTAACTGTTTGGAAGCTTTGGTATGCATTGGATGCAAGTAGATGTTGGTGCTCCCAATCTCACCCTTCCGAATGAGACATAAAACACTCTTCGGATCCACAACACCCAGACACACATCCTACAGGATGAATACGATGAACCATTTAAGTGGTTTAATACGCATTGAATAAATGTAGAAAGTGTACTTCCCGCTCATCGGATGCTTGCAGTAGATGGTGCTATTTCTGCATATGTTAAACAAATTCATTTTACATATTGATTATGAGGTTAAAAGTGGATGAATTGAATGAACAGTTGAAGAAGCTTTGGTATGCACTGCATGCACGCAGTGGTCGAGCTAGGAATTGGTCACACTAGTTTGGTGTGAACACAACATGCACAACAATGTGACCTTGATAAATTGTAAGTAGATTTTTAATGGGCTGGAGCCAACAAGTGGCTCCGCTACTAGATGAATCTAGAAGCTGTTGTACCTCTTGTCGTGGGTTACCCATATTTACTAATCATATTTACTTTCATGCAGCTACCTCAACTTACAAGTGAGCCTTAGAGATAGGGGTCATGTATCTGCCTCTTCCAACATGTGTGTGATTTACAATAATAGGCTAGTGCTCCCAGCTGCAATGGCGTCCCCACCATAAATGCAGAAGTCAAGTTGTGATTGTTTTGCCCTTGTTTTTGACAAAAAAAGCACAGATCATACCCTTAGATCAACCGATCTCTTTGAAAATTTTTGAAAAATAACAACATCGTGTGGACACTTACATGGCAAACAATGGCTGGTGCATATATTGGTAATTTTAACGAGTTACCATTTTTTCCCTCATACTACATATACAAATTCTCAACCTGTAATGATTATTGTCATAATTTTTGTAAAATCAGATAAGACCACTCTATTTATTATAGAATTATAATAGCCTCAAATAGCTTAGCTTTGGAGGGTCTAGTAATATAAAAGTGACATAAACAGAACCCCGTGGAGCTCTCGATTGGAATCATTTTCATTAATTTATGTATGTAAATGAACTGTATCTGCTTGATAGAAATTTAATGGAAGTGGCTACATGCCTCTTGTTTTTGTTACTTTATGCAAGTTCCATTAATATAAAATGGAAGAAAGCAAAACATTATAGAATATTGGGTAACTGATAGGTTGTTCTTGTGTCAATCTGAAAGTGGATATCAAGTTTGGATTCCATGAGATATTTATTAAGTGATTTGACTAAGCTTTTTCTTGTTCTAGAAGCCAAATGAGACATAATGGACCATATTTTAATACGCTTCTGGCAACCATAATTAATGAAAATGTATTTTTGGTACAGTAATTTAAAAACATAATCTAGTTGAGTTGCTATGGTTCAAGTTTATTGGAGGACAAGGTCTAATTATTATATATATATATATATATAGTTTTTGTTTTCAGCATTGTTGCAGAAAGAATCTACTTATTAGTTGGGACCTATGCATATAACAATTGATTCCCTCTAAACTAACACTATAAATCACGTTTAGTTTCCTTTTATTATTTAAAACTGTTTTTTATATTTCTAACATACACATGCAAATACTGTAGCAAAATTTCTCCAAGTAAATGACCAGTAGTTAATTTTTAGCTTTATTGGCTCTATCTCATACAGGATATCTGAACTGTAACTTTCACATTTAGTATCAAAACCCAACTTGTTTACTGACCTTCTTGTTTACATTTGTTTTTTGTTGAATTAACTGCAATTCAATTTGGAACTGTTTTTTTTTCAAAAACTGGAACAACTTATCTATCTCCTGCTTTGCAGTTAGAAGATTCTAATAAGGAATTCTAGTTCTTCCTATATACAAGATAAAGTTGTACATCCTCTAGCAATAAAAAAAGGTTGTGGAAGCAATCAGGAATTCCTTATACAAGAAAGTTGCACTAAGTTTTGTTTCCAATTTCTTTGTATAAAAGGGCGTATGAGAGGGAAAACCGAGTGAAACCAATTAATAAAGGAAGACGAATTAGTAATTGATTTAGTAGGCATTGGTAAATGAATGTAGGGTCTGAAATCCAAAGATTGGAGGTTTGCCAGTGGATTTCTTCAAGCTCATCTTTTTTAAGTGGACCCTTGTCTTGCACAAGTAGAAGAGATAATATTAATGGTTTCGGTTGACATAATAAAGTTGTACTCTTTCTATTGGATTGATGCAAAGAGTTCCTTCCCCTTCCTCCACTGAACTTAAAGTGCTTTTTACAATGGTATGAAAATAACACAACCGCTCGATTAGCAGTATTATTTTATAGTCGCATACTCAATATGAAGGATATTGTTTTTACTAATATTAGTGGTGCAGAACATATAGATAGATTCGAGTTGTCTGGAATGAAGAAATACATTTATAGGCTGTGCAATCCTTATGATCTTGGTGGCACTGGCTTACACAAAGTAGAGGATTTGAACCGTCCACTTTTGGCAAGCAGGTGTAGCAGGCTATTGATAGATGATGGGATCTGGGTCTAGGTTTGTAAGGATAAATATCTCCAAAAGAATAGCCTTTCGACTCTTAACGTGTTAGTAAGAGGAAGCTGGGGCTGCAAGGGCCTCGTTTGGGGCTGGAGACTAATTCAGGATCAGGTAGGTGGAAGCTTGGGAATGGTAGCCGTTGCCTCTTCTAGCTTGATCCTTGGCAGGGCAGCCCACTTATTCAGAGGATCAATGGTGAGATTTTGGCTAGAATTAAGAGGAAACTCAATATTTATATCAAGGAGAAGGTGCGCTTGGGCATGTAGGACATGAATGAAGTGGTGGAAGTGTATATCAGGCAAAATAGCACCTTAGACTCTATTCCTCTGTCAAATGAAGCAGACAAGGTTGTTTGGAGAGACAATCACCAAACCTTTATTGGGGTGAGAGACATCCTTAGTCATTTCGAGGGGATCTGGCAAGAGATTGAGAGCTATAGGAAGTGTATTTGGTAAGGAAAAGCTCCGTCCAGTGCATGCTGGTTCAGCTTTGTTGCGAGTGAGGGCAGACTGCCCAATTTAGACATGATCAAGAAGTTAGGTTTTCAACTTGCTAACTGTTGCCTTTTTGGCATAACATTAGAAGAAACTAATGATCATATTATTCTCCATTGCAAGGTAGCTAGAGAAATCTGGGAATGGATCTTGGTCAAGTTTGGCATCATCTACTTACCCACCCACAACTTCAAGTTTGAGATCAGACGATGGATGCAAAAGAAGCTGCATGGTGGGTGGAGGAGGGTATGTTGGAGAATCACCTTTCTTGTTGTTTGTTGGAGAATCTAATGGCATCAAAACAAGATGACTCATGAAGAAAAACCAGGTGCAGCCAGCAACATTAAAGAAGACATTTGGTCTACTTGTGTGGATACCTTTTTGGGTATCAAATGGCCAAAGGAGACGGATGACGCAGTTTGCATTTGGGCTATTTATAACCTAATGTGCTTTGACAGGCATGGGGAACCTTCAAATATGCTCTTTTTTGAGGTTACACAAGTCGAAATCGTAGGGCAAATGAGGGTTGCAGGAATCTTTTATTTTAGTGATGGAGCTAATGGTATGTCAATTTTGTTGAATTCAAGGGGCAAGGTGCTTGCAGGCGAGTTGGAGGTGCTTGAAAAGATGTTCATGTATCATAAAGAATATGGTGGTTGCATATTAGGGTGGAAGCCCTAGACCGGAGGATACATCAACATTATGAAGGAAAAAGGCTATGGCCGGAGTTCTTCAGGATGGTAAACTATTTACAGTACAATTTCAAACTTGAAAAAGTATATTGTACGGTCGAATTTGGCTCTTTCATTATCCCCCACATCAAATAGTGGAGGGATGTAATTTTGTGTGCAAGGTACCTAATGTTGATCTTTAGTTCTTTTTACTTTTTTGTGATATGGTATATGTTTTCTTGAAAAGCTGAGTCGGCTTTTGAATATACTGTGTAAGAAGGATAGTAGGTCTATTGGTGTTATCCTTTCCTTTTGTATAGTAAATTTAGTTTAATAAAGGTAGGGGGCTGCATCTCCAGCAAGCTGCTATTGCAAATAGTTTTCGGGTCATTCGTGTGTTGCAAGTAGATCACAACAACCAAGATCTCTGTTTCTCATCAAGCACGAGAGGGGTCGAACTTTCCTGCATGAGCTACTGCTTGAGTAGAGCTCTAGTTCAGTAAGGCATCCAGCAAGATGGTCTTGTAAAGCCCATCGGATTGGATAGTCTCATTGGTCTGTTGGGTCGGAAGGTCTAATGCGAATGTCTAGCGAATGCCAAGTGAAGGTCTAGCTTAAGCAAGGAAAGAGCAAGGTTAGATGGCCAATAGAGCGAAGGGTGCTTTTTTGAATCAATCTCTTTTCCCAAAAAGTGCTTCCAATGCCGAAATGGCGTGTCATGTCACGTCATGAGAAAAGCCCACAAAGCACTCTTTTGCGAGTGCGTTGCACAAAGCATGCACTCGCAAAGCGTAGGGTTTGCTCATGATATTGGGCAATGAAAAGCCAGTGAATTTCATTAAGGATTACTTCGCTTTGGCTTTGCACAAAGCATACACTCACAAAGCGAATCAACAAAGCACTTGCAAAGCAAAGCATGAGGGCTGCTGTCATGTCACGTCACATCACGAGCAAAGCCCTATTCTTTGTGAGTGCTTTGACTATAACAGCATGCAAAACCCACAAAGCACTTGCAAAGCATAGGGATTTGCTCATTTTCACCAAAGTAATGCCATTCAATTCAAAGTTGCAAGTACTTTGTTTAAGTTTTCGCTTTGTGAGTGCTTTCTTAAGGGACACTTTGCATGGCATTAGTGCCTATCTTTAGTCAAATTCAAGCATTCCTTTCAATCTTCTCTTGCAGGTCATGTCATATCTTTATTCAGGTCAGAACAAAGCCTTCTTGTTAATCATTAGTGCCATTAGTGCTTTTGATAAGAAACACACTCTTTGGCTTCACTATAGTCTTTCATGTCATTTCATTTTGATAAGCATGATTGAAAAAAGGAAAGGCTTGATGGTAATTGGAATTTTCTTTCATGGTTCTCGATACTGAAGGTCACTGATTCAAGTTAGACAAATCATGGAAAATTCATTATCTAAAATATGATATTTGGTCTGGGTCCGCATGAATGGCAAACAATTGCAATTGTCCATCATGGAAGCAAGAATGGCATATAATTCCAATTCAAACCTTAAAAAGAAAAAAAAAATGAACTGAATAATTCACAAGAAGGCTATGCTATGTTGAATTTGCTATGGCCTTATTTGACTTATCTAACCTTAATTTGCTCTGACCTTACCTTAATAGACTTAAACCTGACCTTAATTAAATTAAACAATTTCAATTATTTTATATGTTCATCATGTCAGACAAAGAATGGAAAGTACTGACCCTTACCAATTGATGGGAGGAGAAATTGCAACTGTATGCCATTCATGTTGACCCTTACAAAATAGTGATTATCTTAGTCTGAATTCAACAATTTGAAGTTGCGAGTGCTTTGAGTTGGCACACTCTCTTCACGTTCGCTTCACTTGTTTGGTGCATTAAATGTTGTGAGTGCTGCGTGGGCTTTGCTCATCAATTGACTTTGGCTCTTAGGACTTTGACGGCTAGGCAACAAGTCTAGTCCGTCTTTCTTGTAGCTCGTGCTTGTGCCTCAATGTCTGCCTTCTAGGGGATCTCGCTTCTGCAGTCAAGATCTCTTTCCGTTTGGTCTTTTCTTTCAGTCAGCAAGAGTTCTTGAGTTTGTACCTTTATCTTAGGTCTAGAGGGTGGTGACTCTTTAGGCTTCTTATCCCATACTTAGCCGTTGACTATCCAGGGCCTTCCATCTACCATTCTTCATTGGAGGAGATTGTTTGAAAATAGCTCTTTCTCTCCATAGGTTTAGGAGCAAGTTAAGTTCCGAAAATAGTAGCAAAAAGGAGATTACGCCCATTTGAAAATACCTTTGCTCTCGCTCTGAAAATCTAGTTTCCCGCATTCAGGCTACAGGAAACAAAAGCAAGACAGAGAAAGAAGATAGAGCACTAGTACAGGGGTTGTAGTCATGCTAGAGAAGATAGAAGGCAAGAAGGCGAAAGAAGAAGCAAGGGTATAAAGCAGGACAGGGGAACCCTTGACTGGAAACCTTACCCAGTGCTGTCCTGGGCCCTTGTGTCCGAATGGTAACCGGAAATGACGAAGAATCCATTTCTTTTTTTTCATCTGTCTTTTGTTTGGGTGCCTTGAAATGAGGATTCCCCATCTATGAAACCATTGATCCCGGGTGCTCGAAACATGTCACCTCGAGTTACGGCCTTTTCATGTGTAGGCAGTAGAGCAATCATTTTCCTAGAAATTATAACGGTAAGGAATGAAGGTGGTCACTTACTTCTAAATCGAATCAGTGTAAATTGTTGTTCATCAGGATAGGCGACATGGAGCTTCCTTGTGGAAAACTAATGTGTGTATTGTTCTGCTTTTTTTCAAGAAATTCCAACTACTGTAAAAGCAACTAACGTGTTGGGACTTCCTCATCAACCTTCCCCCTATATGACTTGTGCGAAGAAAGATGGTTGCCCAAACCTGTGAGTCATGAAAGATTTTTTCGATTTTTTTCATGACGAACTAATCTGTGTCTTCCATGGTGGAAACATGGACTATGCTGACCTGTTAGGTGGCAGGATCCTTGCTGTCACGCTTCGCCCACATTCCACCCTCATCCTTTCAAAGCTTCTAGCTGGATAGAGGCCTTTCTTAGGCATATGGGCAATATGCTGGCATAGGCCAGGCCAGCTTTGCTGGATTGAACAAATGTTACTGTCGATTCTACCGTCCAAAACGAAAAATCTGTACCTAGGCAGTGGTGCTCTAAGGGAAGAGGAGCTAGAGAAGACTTCTGAAGCAGGTGGACTCCCTTGATAAGATGATACAATTTCGAGGAAGGGCCCTTAGAGTTGGAGTGGCATCTGAATACATAATATGGAAGGAACATTTTTGGTCTAGCTTTTTCCTTTCAATAGGAGAAAGATAATGGCTTTTTTTCTTCCCTGCTCTCCTACTTTGGAAGTGAGGGCTGAGAAAGTCTGGCACTCATCTAAGATTTCGATAGTTTTTACAAAGAGTGGGTGCCACTGAGATTTAAATCAATGACTTATTATCTATGAAACTAGTCCAATCAGTTGTGATACACTACGCGAGGCTTTTGTTTTTTCACCTGTAGTTAACAAATGACACATATAGACACTTTTTTTCCTTGATTTGTTGGGATAAAATGGGGATAGACACAAATCTACTAAAAAAGATTCAACAACGAAGTATAGCCCAAACTGATCATGCAATAAGCAATGGATCAACGACAAAGCAATCACAATCACAAACTGCACAAGAAGATTTTTACATGGAAAACCCCTCAAAACAATGAGGGTAAAAACCACGGGGTACTACGACCCAAAACTCAATCCACTATAATCAATGATATAAGTTCTCCCACGAGGGGCTACACAAAGCCAACCCTCAAACAATAATATCTCATCAAAACTATATGAGAAAAATAAGGGAAAAATATCACCGATTGAATGCGGAAACCGTGGATTGAGAGGAAATGCGCCTGGCTTCCTCCTTGAAATCGAATCTTGCTCTAGCCAAATGCTCACAACCTTCTCTTCCTCTTCTCCTTCTCTCCTTTCCTCTTCTCCTTCTCTCCTCTCTTCTTCTCCTTCTCTCCTCTTCCTGTACAACCACCAAGAGAGCTCAGCCACAAGAGAGCTCCCCTCTCTTTTTCCCCAAAATGGAACCCTAGAGAGAGAGAGAGAGAGAGAGAGAGAGAGAGAGAGAGAGAGAGAGACGTAAGAGGGATGGGGGCACCATCGGGTGCCCTCCCCTATTTCACCCGCCCGTCACTTAAGTGATGGGCCGGGTCGGGTCCTCTCTTGAGGCTGGACCCGGCCCAACAAGCTCCCCCTCCAGCTTCAAGAGAGGAAACATACCTGCAAAAATGAACAAAATTAATATACTGCCTTAAAGGCAGTCATCCCAACTAAGTCTATACACATATCATGCTTCTCTTTAGGTAGAGACTTAGTCATCATATCTGCAGGATTATCATCTGTATGGATCTTATCAAGAACAAGCTGCTTCGACTCTAAAACATCACGTATCCAATGATACCTCACGTCTATATGCTTTGACCTTGCATGAAAAGTAGAATTCTTTCCAAGGTGAATAGCACTCTGACTGTCACAGTAAAGCACGTACTCGTCTTGACTGAACTAAAGTTCCTGCATGAACCTCTTCATCCATAGAAGCTCATCGCTCGCCTCTGTAGCTGCAATAAACTCTGCTTCAGTAGTAGATAATGCTACACATTTCTGAAGTCTGGATTGCCAAGAAACTGCACCACCTGCATATGTCAATAAAAAACCAGATATAGATCTTCTCCCGTCAATGTTTCCTGCCATGTCTGAATCTGTATAGCCAACAAGAATAGATTTTTCTGCCCCAAAACAAAGTGAGAAACTGCTAGTCCCATGAAGGTATCTCAAAATCCATTTAACTGCTTCCCAGTGTTTCTTTCCTGGATTTGAGACAAACCGACTAACAACACCAACTGAATGAGCAATATCAGGTCTAGTACATACCATAGCATACATCAGACTACTTGTGACTGAGGCATAGGGAATCTTCTCTATATCTTCCTTTTCTGAATCTGTCATTGGACTCTGCTTGGTGCTCAACTTGAAATGCGCTGCAAGAGGGGTGCTAACAGGCTTTGCCTTGTCCATGTAAAATCTTTGAAGTACCTTCTCAATGTACTTCTCTTTAGATAGCCATAGCTTCTTCGACTTCCTATCTCGCGTGATCTTCATACCCAAAATCTGACTAGCAGGTCCCAAGTCTTTCATAGCAAAAGACTTGCTCAACTCCTTTTTCAAGCTTGAAATTCTCGAGATATTATTGCCAACAATAAGCATGTCATCAACATAAATCAACAAAATGACAAAATCATTACCTGAGAATTTCTTCACAAAGACGCAGTGATCTGAAGTAGTCTTGGTGTAGCCATACTCCCCCATAAATGACTCGAACTTCTTATACCACTGCCTAGGTACCTGCTTCAGACCATACAAGCTTTTCTTTAATCTGCAAACATGGTTTTCTTTACCTTTCACAAGAAAACCTTCTGGCTGCATCATGTAAATTTTCTCATCAAGATCACCATGAAGAAAAGCTGTCTTCACATCCATCTGCTCGATCTCCAAATCAAGACTGGCTGCCAAACTAATAACAACTCTGATAGATGACATCTTGACCACCGGTGAGAATATCTCATCGAAGTCAACTCCTTTCCTCTGATTGAACCCCTTCACAACCAACCTATCTTTGTATCTTGGGTTTAGAGAGTTTTCATCATGTTTCACTCTAAAAACCCATTTGTTTCTCAATGCCCTCTTGCCTTGGGGCAACTCCACAAGCTCGAAGGTGTGGTTGTCGTAAAGTGACTGCATCTCATCTTTCATGGCTTCCATCCACTTTTCCTTGTGCACATCATGCATAACTTCTTCATAGCATTCAGGCTCACCACTGTCAGTCAACAAAATATAGTCATGTGCGAGATATCTAGTTGAGGGACGCCGCTCCCTCGTGGATCTTCGCTGCCGATCTACATATGAAGAAGAACCCTCCAAATTATGATCGTCACCTTCGTCATCTGAATTATAAATATATGGCATGTCTACTTGTCCTTCTCTATCATGTATCTGCCCAACAGCATCATCTGACACTGCTCTTGAAGTATTCTGCAAGGGAATATGGTCCACATCAACTGGAAAATAGCTGCTATGAGAAGAATCCTTTACTGCTTTATGAATATCCTCAATATTCTGATCTTCAGCAAATACAACATCCCTGCTTCTGATAAGCTTCTTCTCAACTGGATCATACAATCTATAACAAAATTCATCATGGCTATAACCCAAAAACACGCACTGCCTGCTTTTTGATTCCAACTTCGATCTCTCGTCCTTTGGTATATGCACAAATGCCCTGCATCCAAATACACGTAAGTGCTCATAGGATACATCCTTCCCATACCAAACTCTGTTAGGAACATCACCATCCAAAGGAACATGTGGAGACAAGTTAATCATATAAGCAGCAGTATGTAAAACTTCACACCAAAAAGAATCAGATAACTTAGCTTCAGATATGAGACATCTAACTCTCTCCATGAGTGTCCTGTTCATCCTTTCTGCCACGCCATTCAATGGAGGAGTCTTAGGTGGAGTCTTCTGGTGCCTGATGCCATGAGATCTGCAATACTCATCAAATGGACCAATATACTCTCCCCCATTATCACTGCGAACACACTTCAGCTTCTTTTCAGACTGCCTTTCAACCAGTGCATGAAAGTCTTTGAAAACACCAAGGACTTGGTCTTTCCTCTTCAAAGAATAGACCCAAACTTGTTTGAAAAAATAATCAATGAACGTGACAAAATAAAGTGCACCACCATGTGAACTTACTTTCATAGGACCGCATACATCTGTATGAACCAGCTCAAGTGCTTCTGACTTTCTGGAAGGTGGATGACTCTTGAAAGAGACCCGTGTGTACTTCCCTGCAAAACAATGACTGCATTTATCAAGTTTATCCTTCTTTACTTCTGGTAGAAGATTCTTCTTGATCAAGAATTGTAGTCCCTTGTCACTCATATGTCCCAGCCTCCTGTGCCACAACTCTATAGATTTCTCATCCTGTGTCACATGTATCATGTCTCTGGAAATCGATGCCTGCATAGTATAAAGATTTTTGCTGCATCTCTTGCCTCGAGCAATAATCAAGGAACCTCTGGTAAGCTTCCACTGGCCACCAAACGTGTTGTGATACCCTTCTTCATCGAGCCTTCCTACAAAGATAAGGTTCAGATGCATGTCAGGTGCATGTCTCACATCTGTCAGCTTCAATAGAGCTTCATTCGCATTCTTCAAAATGACGTCGCCTTTGCCTACAACGTGAGACAAAGAACCATTACCCATTCTCAAAGTACCAAAATCACCAGAAATATATGAAGAGAAAAAATCCTTATGGAAGTAACATGAAGAGCTGAACCACTATCAACAAGCCAACAAGTATCGTCTCTGGCAACATTAACCATGTTAACATCACAAACAACAAACATTTCATGTTGTGCAGCAGCTATGACATTGTCATCTCGGTCATTTTTCTTCTCCTGTTTCTCCCCAATTTTATTCTCCTTCTTCAGCTGGAAGCAGTACTTCTTTATGTGTCCTTTCTTTCCACAGTGGTGGCATTCCAAATTCTTATATCTCGATTTGGACTTGCTTCTGCTTTTATCTCTGCCCCTATCACTCTTGAATTTACTCCTCCCCCTGTTCTCTGTGAAAAGAACCTCTGTCTGAGAAGAGCAAGCCTGAGATTTTCTTCTCATCTCCTCATTGAGAATACCTGACTTAACAGTCTCTAATGAAACAACCTCATTAGCTACAGAGTTAGTAAGCGAGACTCTAAATGTCTCCCACGAATCAGGCAAAGTAGCAAGCAATAATAATCCCAAAATCTCATCTTCAAATTTAACGCCCATACTGGATAACTGACTAATGACCCCCTGAAAATCATTTAGAAAATCTGACACTGAACTGCCCTCCCTGGATCTTAAATTCATCAATCTTTTCAGAAGAAATAATTTATTACTTCCTGTCTTGGAGGCATAAAGATTTTCTAATTTTGGCCACAAAATACATGCATGATTTTCATCTTGGATATGGTTATAAACTTTTTCATCCACAAATTGTCGAATGAAACCACAAACTTGTTCGTGTTCAAATTCTCATTCTTCATCAGACTTAGAATCGAGCTTTTCTTTGGTAAAAACTGGGAGGTGCATAGCCTTCACATATAAGAGATCTTTCATCTTTCCATAGACTATAATTAGTCTCATTTAGACTAATCATACGACTAGTACCAAAATCAATTTTGTTATCCACCATATTGGCTCTGATACCACTTTGTTGGGATAAAATGGGGATAGGCACGAATCTACTAAAAAAGATTCAACAACGAAGTATAGCCCAAACCGATCATGCAATAAGTAACGGATCAATGACAAAGCAATCACAATCACAAACTGCACAAGAAGATTTTTACGTGGAAAACCCCTCAAACCAATGTGGGTAAAAACCATGGGGTACTACGACCCAAAACTCAATCCACTATAATCAATGATATAAGTTTTCCCACGAGGGGCTACACAAAGCCAACCCTCAAACAATAATATCTCATCAAAACTATATGAGAAAAATAAGGGAAAAATATCACCGATTGAATGCGGAAACTGTGGATTGAGAGGAAATGCGCCTGGCTTCCTTCTTGGAATCGAATCTTGCTCTAGCCAAATGCTCGCAACCTTCTCTTCCTCTTCTCCTTCTCTCCTCTCTTCTTCTCCTTCTCTCCTCTTGCTGTGCAGCCACCAAGAGAGCTCAGCCACAAGAGAGCTCCCCTCTCTTTTTCCCCAAAACGGAACCCTAGAGAGAGAGAGAGAGAGAGAGAGAGAGAGAGAGAGAGAGAGAGACGTAAGAGGGATGGGGGCACCATCGGATGCCCTCCCCTATTTCACCCGCCCGTCACTTAAGTGACGGGCCGGGTCAGGTCCTCTCTTGAGGCTGGACCCGACCCAACATGCTTGTCATAAGTAAAACTCGAACTTGAAAATTGCCCACTTTGTAGTCCAACCTCTCTCCTTGGGAGATGCAGTTTCCATCTCAAGTGGATATATGGGAAGAACCAATGTAGATTTTGAATGTGGATGATCATGATGAAGACCGGTCACTCTTGTTTAGGTGACCACCAATGTGGAGTTTTGGAGTTGGAGGCTTAGTGAAATTGGTTAGGGTTCATGAATGATAGCTTAAAAATCCGTTCGATCCAAGTTGACTGGAACTTGAACCTTGATTGGTTGGGCTTGATTGGACTAATCCAGATAGGTATTGGTCATATCATTTTATTCCTGTCTAATGACTCGTTCTAGTTCATTCTAAGATTCTTTCTAATGCAAAAAAATGCAAATATGGCACACATGGACAACAACCATCACTGGAACCCCAACGAGAAGCAACCCAGACAAAGACTTGACCTGCATTTTCGATTGCGTTTTAGACTTTAGATGAAGGCATGAGTAGCATAGGTGTCCCACCTTGACATCAAATCAGTTAAGAGACAGCTGCAGTGGGACAGTTCTTCTAGAAAATAGAATACAACCAACTAGCAATTCAACCACTTGAAAACAATTGGAGCAACCTCTAGTTTCAAATCTAGTCTCGGCATCAATCCCAATCCCTTAGCCAAAGTCTTCAAGCTCAATCCCAAAAAAAGCTCTAGTCCTAGAAAAAGACTTCAAAGAAGTAGCTCGTGGAACTGAGTTATGCTGATTGGTTCTTAATACACAAAGCTGTCAAATTCAATGATTGTGTTTGCGTTCTCTCTTCTTAGTCTATGATTATCCCTGTTCTTCCTCAGATGTGGATTTCTTGACTTGGTCGAAAGTTGAAATGTGTGATTGGCTTTGTCCCGATAACTCCTTAAAGACATGTTGATTATGTGAGATTGTTTTCAATAGTTGCCAAAGAGGCCTTCCTCACAACGCATTCTGTGCCATTGGTTCTAGCACACTTGATGAATGTGCAACTGATTTCGATTGAATAAGAGGAAGAGCTTCTATTTCACCAACTGCATCTACGTATTCACCAACAAGGACCAGGTAGACGTGAAGTCAAGTTAGAGCACCCATGGCAATTATCATTGCCTTCATCACCAACTACTCGTACTCCCATACCAGTAACACCAGTCAAGTCAGAAGGTCAGACATATTCTAGAGCTGCTGATTCTAGCACATTGGAAAACCTCACAGTCAGAATGGATAGGCTGACATAGGTTAATTTAGCACTTTCCTATTTTCGATGTAGCGGGTCCTATTTTCGATGCAGCGGGAACACTCACTCTAACAACAACACCAATGGATACTGCCACCGCAAATTTCAGTGCTAATCCAGGAACTGCAGTTAGTGATTCAATTGAGGGGCCTCTACCTTCAGTTATCAGACCCGGATCTCCTCAACGTAGATGCTCTTGGCGTAGAAGTTGTCTGTATTTCCGCTGTTTGTCTGACTAGTGCTTTAGCCATATCTGTTGTTTGCCTTTGTCTACCTGCTGTTGACCGTCAAGTCTACTATGCTGGACCCCAATGTTCAACTTGTGTGTGTGTATAGCTAGCATTTGTTCTAAGCCAGGATCGAACTCTTCTTTTGAGGTGGATTGAGCATGCTAAAGGTAGAACCTGGTGAATTGAGCACTGATACACTTGCCTGCTCGTCTCGCGACGTTAGGAGTGAGACAAGACTTGCACTCTCTCATGACCCCTTTTGTCTCATTTTTTTTGTAGTGGGTTAACAACTATACTAATGCGTGTGAATCGAGATCCATAGTTATCTACTACCTACGACTTTCCAGATGGTTAAGAACAAGTAGAATAGTGATAGTAGAGGTAGAGATATGCCAGTTCTAGTTCGAGTGGAAGAAGAGAGAGGACAACAGATAACAGATGCAAGAAGAGAGGAAAAGCAAAGTGAAAAGACAAATAGTTCAGACGGAGAGGGAGAGCAGTCTCATCTGTCTCAACTCGAGTCAAGGACCTTTTGAGCTAGACCGGAGTAGGACAGTGCCAGCTCAGTGGCAAGAAAGAAATAGGAATTCCAGTAGTGGGAAGGCATCAAGGGGTTCCCAAGTGGGAAGCCCGAGTAGAACCGGTCACTCTTGGCTTGGTTGGTCACTCTTTCCTTCCTGTTGGTCGGTTAGTCTGGTCTCCTCTATCCCAGAATGATAGGGAAGAGCTTCCTGGTCAAGCCATAACTCTAGGGTTGGTTAGTCCTTCCTTCCCTCCGGTCAGCCTTTCCCTTCCTGTCTCTTCCTTCACTTCCCATGAATGAGAGAACATAAACTCGTATCCCAAAGCAGCTAAGTCAGTGAGGGACAAGAGGGAGTTCACAACTTGAGGACCTTGAGGACATTAGCTCGACCTAAAGGGAGGCGTGAGGAACTTCGGTTTTGATAAAGATCTCTTTCCTCAGTGACAGATGAGCGATGGGGTTGCTAGGTAGCAAGCCCAAGCAGAGCATGTCAAAGCAAGAACAAGACCACCATAGCTTTTGGAAAAGATGAGAAAAGACGTCAATGTGTCTGATAGGCTCAAATAAAATCCAGCCTTCCTTATTGATATCAAGTTGACAGACACTAGAGCAAAGAGCGGTCATATACAACTCAAAGATGATTAGAATTCTTCTAATCATCTTTGAGTTGTATATGACAGCTAAAGATAATAACTTAATAGCTCTTTGTGTTTCTGTTAGCTCACGAAGTGAGACTCCCTTTTGAATATAGAGCAAGTCTCTCTTAACTCGATGAATGACTTCCCGCTCGACCACTCTTAACATCTTGTCTGAACTCGACTTATAGATTTCAGGCTCTGGAAATGGTGAGGGCCCTTCTCTGACCTCTATTACTATCAGTCTCAATTGAGCTTGACCGACTTATAGATTTCAGGCTCTGGAAATGGTGAGGGCCCTTCTCTGACCTCTATTACTATCAGTCTCAATTGAGCTTGACCGAGGTCAATAGATTAACGTCTTGTCTTGTCTTGACTTAACTTGCAGATTGTGTCCAGGCTTGGCACGCCATTAATGAAAACGGAGAAAGACGCAGTCCAGACACATGTCATAATCCGGCTAATCCATTCCTAGTGGAATCCGAATATTATCAAGTCATTATAAAGGTCCAATAGCCACATAGTCATATGCTTTTCGACCCCTTTCAGCCAAGTCATTTGTTTATTTAACGGAGTGGACCATCTCCTGGGCTAGTGTTAGTAGGATTCTCTCTCTCATGTTCCTGCCCTTCAAGAAAGAAGCCTGATTAGCTGATAGTTTGTGGGTCGGGTCGCATTCTATTCACCATCACCTTTATTATGATATTGTAAATGAAGTAGCTTATAACACAGAAGAGGATCACCGAGAAGGAACCTGATGTAGTAAGGTCATTAACATTAAGGGGCAAAAGTCTAAAAAAGTCGCTTAACCATCATCTTTTGGAAGAAGTGCAATAATAGTACTGTCAATCTCACCCACTTAGGAAGAACATTAAAGACATAAAGTCACACACGCACAATATCCCATGCTGCATCAGCCCTACAACCCATCGGGGCCTGGTGCTCTGTTGCCAGTAGCTTGGAAAACCGCTAATCTGATCTCCTCATCACTAGGTATAGAGGAGCTTGATTCTCACTCTCTTCCACTCCCGGGCTGGTCTCCATGGAGTACAGCATATCACTGTAGTTCGGGTCTGCCGTCAAAAGGGATGCAAAGAACGAAAATCCTTCCCGACCTCGCTGTCCTTGATCACCAACTTTGATGTACAATTATGCTGTCATATTTCTCTTACTGCTGCTGCAAACAAAAAAAGCTGTAACCTTCAGCCACCAGATGCGGGACTTCTGATGCCACATGCTCTCCTCTTGGTCCAATGCAATATAGAGTCTCCCCCTGAGCTTCATCAACCTCAACAGCGTCAAGGCTTTTCTAACACAATCTGGTTGGAAAGAATGGGCTCTTTCCGCGGGGTTATCTTCCTTGAAACGTCGTAGAAGAAATGGAACTTCTTTTTGTCACCTCTAAGAAAGCCACCTTCCATGAGCCATGAGCCACTACACCGAATCAACTAGCTAACCTCCACCATAGTGCGGCAGGACCCACATCTTTGATAACCTAAACGGAGGGGATGGGGAACGGGCTTCACCAAGATGAATGGATTTTGGTCCAAGGTGGAGCGTGGAAGGATTCTCAGCTTGTTGCTCGAACCCATTTGAGGAAGCATCCAGCCAGGTTTCATTGACCTATCCAATTTGCAACAAAGATGATTGGCCCCTTGCTGTTGGTTCGACCATGGAAACTGCAATTCTGGGAGTCGCAAACTTCAATGAGCCGACAATCAGCAATGAAGGACGGAAACAACCAAACATACTGCTACTTATGACCACGTTGAATTCACCACATATGATCCAGGGCATAGAGATCTCGCATCCACAATCTTTGTACAGACAGTTAAAGGTCACGTCATCAGAACTGGCTATCTATCTCTTCGGTAAGCACGGTTGGAGGCCACATGAGAACTGTTGATGGAAGGTGATCAGAACTGGCTATCTATCTCTTCGGGAAGCACGGGGGGACATGAGAACTGTGGAGGGAAGGTGACCACACTTTTATGATCAGAGGGGCGTGCATCATGCCACCTAGTACGACTGGGATGTACAGTTAGGTTGTTTGACTCATGTGAGGTTTTTTTGCCGATAGCTTGCCTTAATGAGGAAGGCAAGATGGAAGAATGTTGGTTCTACTGCAGTGTATTTAAGATTGCCATCTTCTGTTATCAACATGCAATCTCCATATGATATTTCAAAAGATTTGCAATTGTAGTGGAAACTAAGAAATGCATGAACCACCTTGCTGGCGAGAGCTAACAACCGTCCTTTGTATCCACTTGCAAACCTGACTACAACTAAATTGGCTGCAAAAAATAGATCCAATGTGACAATGATCTGTTTAAAACACAATTTTGACATGTAAGTAAGTTTAGAGTAAGCCTTCTTAAAAAATTTCATAACTATTCAATATATTTTAGTTAAATAACACTTATTTGTTAGATTCTACTTTGCAGTCAAAATATTAAAATCTCCCAAACAAACTAAAATAAACTTTATTAACAAGTTAAAAATCATATTTACATATGTTATTAATACATGAAAAAATGGTGTCTCTTAGCTACCTCCCCTTCTTGCTTCACATTAATCTCGTTCACTTCATAACTGACGATAAACTTCCCAACCTTTTGGCAGATCTTTTCCATAAATTCTTGGGGTCGAACATCTCGGTGATTGTCACCCTGTTCTTCTCATCAAAGCTCTTGATCTGCAAATCTACTCAGTTAATCAAGACAAACATGCATTGAAGATTTTCACAAGTACTACCGTCCAAACGAATTGATGATCTCGCTCATTGACAAACAACATTAATCACCAATAAGTTCCTTCACCATTCATTCCAGATCAGAGTCGTTTTTGCACGACGCAAGATCTGATCCCACGATTGTTTGCAAAAAAATGATGTAAAACTTACAAAACATGCACATTATAACTACGATATAAACGGACTCGACTTGTCTGAAATAAAGAAATACATATTCTCAATGCCCATATGTATAAATATTAAAGAGAGAAAAAGAAGGGGTTGGGGAGAAAGAAATATTACCACAAATACAAACGGAGCATAATCCTTCGGTGATCTTCTTGTGACAAGTAGGGCAGTCCAGTCTTACTTTTGTTACAATTGAGTCTACCTAGAGTTATCAAGAAGAAATAAAATAAATTTTGTTAGACTGAGCTGAAGATGACGAACTTGGATCAAGGAAAAACTATAAGATGGAATGTTGAATGCAACATTACCTTCGATATCTGATGATGAAGATGGAAGTAGAATGCATTAGTGTTTGCTTGCACGTAGTGGGAGGGGAGGGAAAGGAGGAAGCTTGCATGAGAAATAAGGAGGGAGGGAGGGAGGAAGGAACTTTCTGCGTGACATAGATATAAAGGTACCACTTTACCATGCCGACATAAACCATTAAAATTTGTTTCTTCTTCTACTGGAACAAATAAAGAGTCAATGACAAGAAGATGAGCTGTTTCCCAAAAGCCTAAAAATGTAACCTCTTACGACCATGAAGAAATCCCCTGGCAAACTGTAACCACCCTATAAACATTTACCAACTCTTACTAAATCAATCACTAATTAGTCTTCCTTTATTAATTGGTCTCTCCCCTCATTCACTCTCTCTTCTTTTCCGTAAAAAAAGTGGAAATGCAAGTTAATTCAACTTTCTTGCATAAGGAATTCCTGATTGCTTGCACAACTTTGTTTTCATTGCTTTAGCTTTAGGCCGTACAAGATGGAGAACAAGAATCCTTTGTTAGGATCTTCCTAACTGCAAAGCAATAAAAAGAAAAGCTGTTCCAGTATCTAGGAAAAAGCAGTTTCAAATTGAAGTGTAGTTAATTCAACAAAAAAAAAATCTAAACAAGAAAATTGGTAATATGATACTAAATGTGAAAGTGATAGTGTGTTACAGTTCAGATCTTCAGTATAATATAGATCCAGTAAAGCAAAAAATACTGGTCATTTACTAGGGTAAAAATTTGCTACATTATTTGCATATATATGCTAGAAATATAAAAAATAAATTTTAAATAATAAAAGGAAAATGGATGAGATATATGGGGCTAGTTTAATGGAATCATTTCTTATATGAATAGATTCCAATGCATAAATAAATTTTTTGTGAAACAATGCAGGAAACAAAAAAAAAAGTTTCACAATACTTAAAAAAAAATTATTTCAACCCTGTTCTCCAATCAACTTGCAGCATGACAACTTAACTACATTATATCAGCAAATTGCTATACCGAAAATACATTTTCAATAATCATGGTTGCCAAAAAGGTACCAAAATATGTTGCATTAAGTATCATTGGCTTCTAGAACAAGAAGAGATGAGTCAAATCTCTTAATGAATATATCATGGAATCCGAACATGACATCCACTTTGAGATTGCCTACTATACACACGAGCAACCCATCAGTTAAACAATATACTACAATGTTCTGATTTCTTCTATCATACATTCGTAGAACTTGCATAAAGTAACAAAATCCAAAGGTCCAGCCACTTCCATTAACTTCTATCAAGTGGATGCAGTTCATTTATATACATAAATTAATAGAAAGGGTTCCATTGGAGAGCTCCAAGGGGTTCTGTCTATGTCACTTCTATTCTATATTAATATATCAAGTGCGAAATTTGACAAGTTGTATGTGCCTAGGTGCAAAATTTGTAAAACCATGTAACAAATGCTTGAAAACTTGAAGCTCTTGGAAAGATCACAAAACTCAAAAATTTGGTATGTACTTGGATGTGAAGACTTGTGGATCAATTGCCCTTGGATTTTGAAAGTTCTGAAATTTTTCCGGTTAACAAACCTTTTGTGGCAATTTCCATTGGCACTGGAATGCAACTTCTACTACTCTTGCTATAAAAAAAAAGGGTACCCCAGTCTGAAGGGCAGTGAAAGAAATACATGAATAGAGACAAGAGGCTGGCCTAGACATCATAGGATACATCACATGAAAGAATATAAAGATCTTGAACATGAGAGAGGGAAATCAACTTTTATTAAAGAACATAAGATTGAGGAGGGACTCCCATTGGGAGAGAATAGGAAATAAAAGAATAACTAGCTTGATTTGAAGTTCCGACATTTTACTCATGATGGGGGAATGAAGTATGTGTCTGGTCCACTTCTAAAAATATAGTGTATAAAGTGGCTCGAGAGAAATGTCCTGATTATAGTAACTGACAAAACGACATGGAGAGAGTTAGGAAAGACATGCAAATGAACATACACATCGAGGATAACCAAACTAGGTAATGAGACTGTTTGTTAGGGTCGACCCAATAGAAGGTTCCAACTAAGTGACAATATGGACCTTGACAGGCAAAAGAGAACCTACAAGATGACGCAAGAAGGAAAATAGTAGATGATTTTGACAGGAAAACAGGGGATTTTTTGAAAACTTCATCAGTTTTTTGATGAAAATCATGTGCATAGATTTAATAAAATGTGATGCAAAAAATAAATATGCGATGAGGCAAGACATACATAGAATGCAATAAACAACACCCCCTAATGACATGGCACTATCATGTATACCTGCATCTGATTTAAACCAGAACAATAGTATAAGATAGGCATAAAACTTGTGTTTTGCATATTAAAAAGAAAAGTAGTATAGATATCAGTTAGTTTATATGAAGTGCAATAGAAAACATGGCAAAGCACCCTGAAAGGAACCATAACATACATTAACAAATCTACTACTAGATATGTATCAATGAACAATACAAAGTAAGGTGCAGGTGAATTGAAATCCTCATGCAAGTTAAAATGGAAAGAAACTCTTACCCGAGATAACAGATCCACAAAAATTGGAGGTGGTAGCAACCGACCCTGCGACAGAAGATGGAGAACCAACAGCAAACTAGGAACTGAAAACACCTAAACTCTCAAAATCTAAAGCCACACTACATGCCTTTTTCTAAAGGGTAGCCAATGCTGCATGCTCAACCAGAACTTCAAAGGCTCAAGTACAAGCCGAGAAATGCAGCTTTCCATCAGGAATTTCCACAATTGCTCTTTAAACCAGAGCTTTTTCTTGAATCAGTAGGAAAGGTGAATTTACTTAAGTGACAAGAGCTGTTGTATGTTCTCAATCATATTTCCTATTAATAGGAACACTAGGAGATTGATAATTAAATGGCCCTGAATTTTCTAGTTCTTCTTCCAAAATAGGGGGCATTACATCAACCATGTAGTGAATCTTCTTAGCCATAGAAGAGATGGAAAAATCACCGACTCTCTTAGAAAAATCGAGAAAGCTGAAGAGGCTGTGAGCCTCCTTTCGAAAGTCGATGTTTAATGTAATGATTAAAGGTAAAAAAAAAAAAAAGGGAATTCGGTGGAAGCATCCACCGCCCACTTGTCCTCTTTATTAAATAGGGGTTATAGGCATTGTGAGAGCATTGAGTGAGAGTTAAGTGCATGGGCATTAGGTGCAAAGTGGGAGTGTTTGGGTGTGAAAGTTCACTACGTGAGCGTAGGTGAGTTTCCTTGAGTCTTCCTTTGTGATGTTCATTTTGATGAATAAAGTTGTTTACATTCTATGATTATCAGTTGTTGGATTTTAACTCATTCTGTGAGCTATTTTCATTTGGTTAGTAAGTATACTTTGTCAAGTTTATTACTACACTGTTTTGCACACTGAGACTCTATCAGATTTTCTTCATATAAATTGTTCCGGTTGTTTCTAAGTTATATAAAGGGCTCATATTTTCGCCCACAATTGATATCAGAGCGAGGTTCAGTCTAAGGGCCAGTTTAGTAGTGAGCTATTGAAAATCTTGTATAGAGTCGTATTTTTTAGGACAGAATTTATGAGATATAGTATTGGTATCAATCACAAATATTTCTGTCGACAAGAAAGCTAAGGAGAAATGGATGATCAAAGTAGAAAAAGCTCTATTTACAATTAATGTGTCAATTGAGAACGATTTATTATATATACGTGATGCTAAAACTCCTAAAGAAACATGAGATACTTTTGCAACGCTATTTTCACGAGTTAATAATGCCTGCCTATAACTGTTAAAAATTAAATTGGCTACATTAAGTCGGAAAACATGTTGATAGCAGAGTATCTTTAGCAGTTTTTAGAATTGGTGTTCAGGGCTGGCCAGTTCAACCAACTTTGTTGGAGTTAGGGGATCTTTTGATCAATCAAGAAACATTGGCAAAGCAAATGGTTGGACTTTCACTCAAATTAAATAATGAGGAAGCTTTGTTTAGTAAATGTCAGAGATTACATTGCCCAACCAAGCCAGTCATTAGACCCCAAGGTAGGGGTATTGTCAAAAAGAAAGAGCAAAATATAAGAAAAAAAAACAAGAGAAACTAGACAGCAATAAAGACAAAAGAAGAAGTGTTTTAGCTCAGGTGAGTTTCCTTGAGTCTCCCTTTGTAATGTTCATTTTGTTGAATAAAATAGTTTACATTTTGTGATTATCAGTTGTTGGTTTGTGAGCTATTTCATTTGGTTATTAACTTTTTATTAAGTATACTTTGTCAAGTTTATTATTAAGATTGTTTTGGACATCCAGACTGCATCGGAATTTCTCCATATAAATAATTTGGGTTTGGATCTAAGTTATACTAGGGCCTGCATTTTTGCTTACACAGGTCACCTTGAAGATCCTTCCTCCACATCTTTGTAGATGAGAACCCAGCCATTTGAGGTATTGAAGGTTGATAGCAGAATGGTAGAAGGTGACAAAGTGGGAGAAATAGACGGGATTTGACAACATGGTTGGTCTCAGCAGCTGAACAAGGACCACGGGAGCCAATCCACAAAGGCTAGCTTTCTTGGATGCTTTGGTTGATGAGGTTTTTGATCTCGTCAACGTCCAATTAGGAAGAAATATGGAGGGAGATGGTGTCATTGTGCGACATCTCAGCCCATTCGCCAAAAAATTCATCCCGATCTCCTGAGAGAGAGAGAGAGAAGCGGGGAAGAAGATGAGCATGATGAAGGAGGAAGAGGAGAGTGGAAGAATGAAAGAGAGAGAAATTTTGGAGAGAAAGAAAGCAATGAGAGGGAAAAAGTAGAAGGACAATGGAGGGTAAAATGGAAAATTTCAAAATTTTTACAAATTAGAATCTGCAATTAATGTCTCAATTTCTCTTGAAAATATCTTTTAGTTTGATTTTAAATATTTGAAATTAACTTGAAAATCCTTTGAAATTGATTTAAAATAATCTAAAATTAATTTGAATTTATTCCAAAATCCTTGGTATTAGATTCAAAATGTATTAAAATTGATTTTGCAATTAATTGAGGATCTCTTGAAACTATAGAAATTTTGAAATATTTGCAGTTAACCTCCAAATTTGTTGAAATGACATCCACAAAGTTTGTAGAATTGATTTGATGATTTATTAGTCACTACCAAAACTTGAAGTTTAACTTGAAATCTGTTCGAAATTCAGTGAATTAAAATATGAATCATTGGATTTTGATCTGGATTTAGATTAGAACATTTAAAATAGATCCAAATGATTAAGATTTGTGAATCTGCTTTAAAGAAACAAATCTTTATGGATATGAGGTTGGTTTGGGCTCGATAGGATTTGGATCCAGATCTAGGGTGATTTGAATTTTGGATAGTAAATCATTTGAATTGAAAATTCGTATCTAAGAACAGATGTATCATGGACGAACAAATACCAACGATTGGAAGTTTCAAAAATGGGATCCAAGTGTGGAAGTAGTGATTGGACAATGAATCTTGATTGGATTTGAATTATAGTTGTTGAAATTAGACTCTAGATATCAAAATGAGTGAAGAAATTGTGAGATTAGAATACTGAGTGTTCCTGAAATTCATTTTGTAAGAATTTGTTTAATCATTACTAGAAAATGGTGGGACATAAGAATAAATGATTGAAGATGGTTGAACATGGGTTCCATGGTGGCAAGATGATCAAAAGTGAGAAGAATTAAGGAAATGGGTTTAGACCTAATTTAGGTGTAAGGCCTTCAATTTTTTTAAATGTTTTTTTGAAATAATTTTGAAAAGCAGTTCAACAATAATATAGTGAAGGGTAAAATGGTAATTTGGGAAAATAAATTTTTGGTGTGTTTACAAATTCACATCTCATAGCCAAATTAGAGATGAACCATCAGATTGATTGGACTCACCCTTGAAGCTATAGGGCTCTATGGGATTGGTAAGGCTACACAATGAGTCGAGCCAACTCGGGCTTGACTCGAACTCACTCGAATAAACTTGACTCGAGCTCGATCCTTTTTTATACGAATTGAGCTCAACTCATTTTTTATACGAGTCGAGTTCAAGCTTAAATATAAACACGAGTATATTAGCGAGACGAGTTCGAGTTGGTTGGACTCGACTCAACTAAACTCGCACCTTCATCATTACACCCACGTCCCTCTTTTTTTCTCTCTCTTCATCAGCCCTTCCTCCCACCCTCATCATTACTCTTTTCAATCAACCAATCAATCTCATTCATTTTCTCTCCCTTTTTTCTCTCTCCTTACCCACGCCCTCCCTTTCTTCTCTCTCCTCACCCACGCCTTTCCTCCTCACCCATGCCTTTCCTCCTCATCACTTACAATTTTTGGTGAAAACATACATAACAAGTTTAAATGAGCCAACAAGTCGAGCTCGAACATAGTCTCTCGCGTCAAGTTCGAGTTGGAGTTGTGAAGCTTATGTCAAGCTCGAGTCGAGCTTGAGCTGACTAAACATGAGTTGAGTTGAGCTCGAGCTCGAGCTCAACTCGGCTCGTGTGCAGCCCAACAGATTGGTTGGTATATCACTAAGATAATTTGGACTATAGTTTAGTGTTTGGTCTGATTACCCCAAGCTAAAGGTGTCATGAATGGTTAGACCTTCTATTCATAGGGGTCTTGTTCTTTGTAGATCCTATAATGATCTAAGATGGAGGTGAGTACCTATTTTCTTGTTCATGATGTAAAATTTTACTTGTAAAGTTGTAAACACCACTCAACAAAACTAAGTAGGATAATCAGAAGATCCTACTAACAACAAAAAAGACCTCCTTAGATAGAAAATCTTTAGAGATAGCCAGTCACCCCATCATGTTCCACTACAAAGACGAAAATCTTTACTGACAAGAAGAAAGCATCGGTATATGGTAACAAGCCATCAGTATAAGTATCACTAATGAATGTAGCGATCCATCAGTGTCGAGAATGTCATTGAAACTTTTACTAGCGGGAAATTCTGACATTAGTATAACGGAACAAAAACGATGGAAATAAGCCGCTGGTAAAATATGAGGCTTGTAAAATATGACATAACAATAAGACATTTGGCGATGAACAACAGCCGTCATTGTAGTGCCTCAACACTCTATCTTTAGCATGGGTTTCAAAATGCCATGTCATTTGTTGTGCAAATTCCATAATTAAGAACATTTTTTTCAACCTTGGTGTAATCGAAAAATAATGTAGAGTTTTCTTTGATGTCTTTCTTCCTTTTTTAGAACGATTGCCAAAATCTTTCCATCATGACAGATCACATTTGTTGCATGTATCCTTTGACATGGACTCGCTCATGTAAAACATATAGTTATTTAGACACATATTTATAATTTTATTATGAATCCGTAAATTTGTTATGCTCTTCTTTGCCTCGTATACGGTCTTTGGTAACTACACTCTAGTAGGGAAAGCTTCATGCAATAGACCAAGTAACATACTAAAGCTTTTGCTGTTCTACCAACATATAATCTTAATATGAAACAAATGAACTTAAGAAACTCATTTTCGTATGCTTCTGTAACCTGAATAAAGTTCCTTCTTTGTGTCTCTACTTAGTCGTTCGTACATGTCATTGTCTTCCCTTCTTTCAATAACATAATTGACAGGTTAAGCTGAAGTTGTTTCATCTTCATGCACGTGAAAAACATCACCAAACTTTTCATGCATATCTTCAAAGTGCACGTTCGATGGTTTGTTACCTTCTTCCTTATGTGGCGAAACTGATTCCCCATGATAATGCCACCAAATATATGACTGAATAAATCCATGACAAACAATATGATCTAATGCATTAAGCACCTTCTGAGACCTAAAATTATTGCATTTGACACATGGAAATCTCATTTTACCATTGACAACGGCATTATTAGCTTTTGCAAAATCAAAGAAGTTGTCTACACCATTCAGCTATTCTACACTATCTCTTTTCTTTGCAATCCAACTTCGATAATCCATATTATCATAGCTTAAATCTAAGTAATTAGAGACAAAACATCGAGACAAGCTCACGGTTAAATGATGATTTCACCTAAAAAGATGACGATATTGTATAACAAACATAAATTGATGTAAATTAATGATACCAATAGCGTTCCAGATAATCACAAGATAAATTACCACTAGTCTAAGGGCTCGATAGTTGATTCACTGTTCAACTTGTTACTGTTAATTGGCTTGAGAAGCCTTATTGTCTACGTGAAAATGTTGCCAGGTGCAAGACAAGTGTCTGAACCTAAAGCTGCATGACTCTTGGTGCATGTAACAGCCACTTGGACAAAGTTTTGGTCCACTTTTCTATATCAGATGTGGTGATCATGATTTATATTGACTTCTATCAAGGGAATTTGCATTTGCAATGACATTTGAGTTCCTGACATGCATGTCCTTGATGTGTTTATGTTTAAATGTTATTGGCTGCATTGCTAAAAGAATTTTCCTGTCCTATGGAAGCTTATTGTAAGATACATATCCTTCTTCATTGCAACGATATCTGGTTTTGAACATTTTGACGTTGTCTGTGTGAATAATCCTGGTTTTTTTTGTTCAGTAGTTGTAATATGTTCTCTCTACAAGTACGCATGTTGAGTTTTTGTTTCTTAAAGGTTGAAGACTGAATTTCAGCTATTGTGGTAGTACAACAGTGTGTACGTTAAGCTGAACGGTGTCCCCTACATGCTAGGAAAAGTTCGAAACAAGCAGTGTTGTTGGTTGAACATTCCTGCTGAATCTGGTGGTAAGTTATAACACCTTGTCATGTCTTTTGGTTTTTTTTTAATTAATTAATTTATTTTTCTCATGTCATTTTGTCATGCAACACTTCTGTTGTTCTAAAAATGCTTTACTTGACACCATTAATCTTGCTTCTGTTTGAAATTCTTAGGTGATTTCTTTGCCACTTTTGTGTTAATAAGGTCATTTGCTAATAAACATCAAACATTCGTATCACAAGATAACTTGCTATCCGATCATGTTATGACATAAATATGGATATGTATGCTAAGATCTCACAAGATAAAATATCAGATAGATCATAGTGGCCAATGCTGATACAAGAATTCATTTGTTCGGACACATTGATCAAGATACTGAAAACAGAAAGATCATCAACCTCTGTTATAATATATATATATATATATATATATATATATATATATATATATATATATATATATATATATATATATATATAATTGTTGTTAATTTTGTTTCTTAAAGAACATCATCTAAAACATAAATTTTGATAAAAAACAGTGTTGAAACTCTATATATATATATATATATATATAATTGTTGTTAATTTTGTTTCTTAAAGAACATCATCTAAAACATAAATTTTGATAAAAAACAGTGTTGAAACTCTGTTGCAACAGAAAGAGAACTTACTGCAACCAAAGGGTTGTGACCAGGAAGGTCATAGACAAACCAAGAAGCAGCAAAAGAAGACAAAGAGGGAGAGGAGAAACGGCACATACTCCACACTCTTTGTCTTGGTCACCAACCTCTGCACTCAAAACCCACATAGCACGTGATAATTAACAGCTGAACTCATGAAGATGAGAAGGAAGAAATTCAGAATTACAGTTGCTAATTAATTAAAAGCAAAAGCTTCATTCTCTCATTTATTACAACCAACGAGAAAAAGAAGGGAGCGAGAAGCAGCAGCGTCTTCTCCTCGAACCAATGCTAGAGGCTGCTGTGACCGGTGGAACATGAGGATCCAGGGTCATGTATATAGTATAGCAGAGAGTTCAAGATGCTCGATGTTGACAAATCAGAAAGGGAGAAAGGGGGACCTACCGTGCTTCTGTGGAGCTATTAACACACCTCAGTCCGCGAGCAATTGACCAGAAGTGATGACGGTTGGCAGGTCAGTCGGCCGGTGGGCAATGGCATCGTCAGCACTGGTGGTGAACTAGAACTGCAGAAAGGGAAGAAGTGTGAGAAGAAAGGAGGAAAGCACAACAGGAAAATGCCTTTTTAGCGGTGCAAAAACATTGCTAAAAAACATTGCTAAAAGTTTTAGCAGCTGTTCAAAAGTGTGCCTACAGACATTAGAAACTGTGCCTATTAGCTATGTGCCTACAAAACTAAGAGGCACGGTTTTCCTTTTTAGCTACGGTTTTTTTATACCTATAATATATATATATATATATATATATATATATATATATATATATATATATATATATATATATAGAGAGAGAGAGAGAGAGAGAGAGAGAGAGAGAGAGAGAGAGAAAGAGCATTAATTTTGTCCACAAAAAACAATATCAAAAAGTTGAATTGTTTACAACTGATTGATACATGTGCATCAGCAAATGTGCACTACTGTGCACACTCCACTTCATTGACAGCATCTATAAGAAATGCAAAGGCTTGGTTCAAAGAAATCAACCATCTTGGTAAGTAACATTGCATGTTGACATCCAAACGGATCGCATTGTCTCGTACTTCACTTCTGCTGAAAGAGCTCTATCACCAAATGGCAGCCTCTGACTCCAGCTTCAAATTCTTGCAGCCTTTCAACATTTACTGCATTTGTTCATCGCTTCACCAATAAAAGTAATGGACAACATTTCCAGATACTCAACATACAACATTTTTCATCTGATGACAGAAGTAGTGAACCAAGTCAAGTACAGGGCAACCCCTTGACGCTGCAACCAAACCCTCTTCAATTACAACTGCATGACCCATACCATAAAATTCAGATGGGAAACATCACAATTCCTGCAAATATTTACAAGTAGATGCTACTATTTGAAGTCCATAGTCTCCAATATGGTCCAACACCTGAAAAACAACCAAATGAATCTGAAAAGCCATCTTGAAGAAGGAAATTCCAACTTTAGATGTCCAGCAGAAAACATAGATACAACAAAAAATGGAAATTCTAAATTAGACCAATATCCAAGGGAAAATCAGAAAACAAGATTGCCTAATTTCTGATCATTTGGACTGAAGGAAGAATAGAAAACATGTAGTTGATCACAAAAGAGCATAAACATGAGAAACTGAAACCACCAAAGCAAAATAAGCAACCCAAATTTGAGAGGTAGGTATCTGCATTTATAATAGTTCAAGAAACCATACTCACAAAATGCTGAAGTTTAGGGTAGCAGCCTAAAAGATTGACAGCAAACCTTTGACAACATTTAGTAGTACCCTTTAACACAGCCTAAAATCAACTGATCATCCATTACTGAGTTCTAGCTACAGTCTGTTTGTCTACCTTCTGTAGAATCCTTTAAGTCAAGCTTTAACAGCTTCATGGAAAGTGTACTGGATCAAAACTTTCCAATGGAAAATCCTTGAACCTCTTTCAAGTCAAAACAGAGCTGTTTGTAGAAACTCAAGCATGCTTTCTAGAGACCAAAAACTGCCGCTTGTCTGAACCTACAGTCATCTCACTCAAAACAAGATAACCTGCTGAATAAACTCCTCCTCATGACCACTCTTTAACATAAAACTAGAAATTACAGCTCATGATGCTCACTTCTTGTTGACGATCCTTATTAATCTCATTACCACTCCCAAATTTATAGTTAGCCAAAAAAGGTAAACACGAAACATGCCATTTCCTTGAGCCAAAAGCCTTTCATTCGCCTGCATGTTTTCAGCACTCAGGTACCCACACAACCCAGTTTAGAATAGTATAACATACTAATATGGCATAAAAATTCTGACACAGTACCCTATAGCAATTAGACCTGTGCTTCCAACAGAATATTTCAACCCTAACATAACTCGGCTGTGAATGGAAGGAGCAGCAAAGAAACCATAATTCTACTCAAATTACTGCTGATCATCATACGGACCATGACTTCACCTTATAAGAAAGGTGGTGGTTGTAGATATAGATCATAAGACAGTCAAGGACACCATGCTCGTGAATATTAGACCCAATCTTAAGAGTACAAAAGCTTCAAGAGATACACTCTTGAAGATTCCAGCAACTTCAATAAGTAATACAAAACCAAACCTCAAACTTGAGGAGAACATAAATATATTGATCTCAAGAGAATATATAAGAGAGGCCTAAAAGCCTTAACAAAACAAGGGACAACAGTCCCTTATTTATAATACAATGGAAGGGAGAGAAGGAGGATTTGGCTGTTGGGCCAGCTCCAATGGCTAGAAATCTAGCTGTTGGAAGCTATTCCAACAGCTACTTCTCCTTTAACAAAAACAAAAATAAAAAAGGTAAAAAAGAAAAGGAATAAAGAAGGTACATAAAAAGGAGAAAGAAACAAATAAAATAAAATACATAACCACCTACGCATACATATATAATATTTATATATACAAATCATACATGAAACTATATGTATGACAGTACATATGAAATATACATATGTATACTTACATAATGTCTAGTTCTTAAATTCTAACACCCCCCCTCAAACTTACAGTGTGATCACTGAAAGTTTGTCAAGAAAAAATTGAAATCTAGCTGAAGCAAGTGCCTTGGTGAAGAAATCTCCAAGTTGATATGCAGAAGGGACAAAAGATAGATCAATTGTTCGGCTAAGATATTCCTCTCTCACATAGTGACAATCCATTTCAATATGTTTTGTTCTTTCATGAAAAGTTTAATTGCTAGCAATGTAGATGGCACTTTTATTGTCGCAGGAGAGCTTGGTGACTTCATTTAGGTCAATTCCAATGTCCTTCAATAAGCTTTTCAACTATACAATCTCCATGGTGGTGGTAGTCATAGCATGATACTCTACTTCGTTTGGAGATAGAGAGACTTATGTTGTTTTTTGCATCTCTACAAAATAAGAGTCACCGAGAAAAACACAAAAATTGGTGGTGGAATGCCTATTATTAGGATCTCCACCCCAATCAGCATCAATATAGGCAATCATATTCAAGTTTGATGAGGAGGATAAAAAAAGTCCCTTAGTGATAGTGTGTTTGACATATTGAACAATCCTCAATGTAGCTCCCATGTGTACAGAAATGGGTCTTTGTTGAAACTGACTTATGACATGTACAACATGTGATATGTCAGGCCTTGTGATGGATAAATATGAGAGAGGTCCACCAATTGACGAAAGGGGTGGGATTTTCTAGAATTTCTCCATCATCAATCTTCATCTTTTCTCTTAAAGCTTCAGGAGTGTCCATTACCTTGTCATCAGTAATTCCTGATATGTTTATAATGTTATTGGTAAACTTCATTTGTGAGAGTTAAGTATCATCTCCTACTATAAGCTACTTCAATATCAAGGAAATATGTTAGTTTACTCAAATCAAGTCATTTTAAATTCATTCTTAAGGAAATCCTTTACCTGCATAATTCCGTTGGCATCATTACTTGTAATAATCATATCATTTACATATAAAAGCAACACAATTGTACCTATAGAAGTATTTTTAACAAACATAGAAGTGTCAGAAAAACATGATTTAAAACCTTGTTTAAACATAACATTGCTAAACATATCAAACCAAGCTTTTGGAGCTTGTTTGAAGCGATGTAGTGTCTTTCTAAGATAAAGGACTTTGCCTTTAGGTAAATCAAGCCCAGGGGGTGAGTCCATGTAAACCTCCTCATGTAACCATTCAAAAAAGCATTTTTGACATCCAATTGATATATGGTCAATTGCTTGATGGCGACAACGGCCACTAGGGTCCTGACTGATGTCATTCTAGCAACAAGAGCAAAGGTATCCTCGTAATCTATGCCATATTCTTAAGCATATCCTTTAGCAACTAGTCTATCTTTATACCTTTCAAGTGACCCATCACTTCTAGTCTTGACTTTATGTACCCACCTACATCCTATTGTCTTTTTCTCGATAGGAAGAGAAACAATGTCCCAAGTTTTATTGTCTTCAAGGGCTTTAAGTTCATTATTCATGGATTCAATCCAATGTGGGTTAGTTTTGGCTTCAAGATAGGATCAAGGTTGATCAAATGAGTCAATAGCTAATAAGCAAGCCCTATGTTTTGGAAAGAAGACCCGTAGAAGACAAATTTTTGAGGTGGATGAATATCTCTTTGAGATCACCTAAAAGTAGGTTGAGACTCTTAGGTGTTTTGTTGAGACCTTCTCCTATAAACTATAACTTCTCTTGGTGGTCTATTAAAAGAAGTGCTATCAATCTCATTTAAAGCATCATCATATGAAGAATGCATAGCATTTTCATGCTTAGGTTTATTTGCATTAAAGTCATTCTCTTCTTCTAAAAATATCACATTTCTTAAAACATACACCTTATCTTTTTCACTATCATAGCATCTATATCCTTTTTTAGTTTTGGATAGCGAATAAAGACACATTGAATAGCCTTAGATGAAAGCTTGTTATTTTTATCATTTAGAATGTAACATTTGCAGCCAAAGACTTTAAATCTCTTATAAATTGGCTCTAAATTAAAAAAAATTTGAAAAGGTGAAATGTTTTCTAAAACTTTAGAGGGCATTCTATTAATCAAATAAATGGATGTTAGAATTGCGCCCAAAAATTTTTTGGAACATTTTTTTATATAAGAAGGGCTCTTGTTGTTTCAAGAATATGTCTATATTTTCTTTCGGTGGCTCTATTTTGTTGGGGGGTTTTGGGACAAGACTTTTGGTGTATAATTCCCTTTTCTTTTAGGAATTCTTCAAATGCATTGGAAATGAATTCTCCCCCAGAATCACTTCTAAAAGTTTGAAGGTTTGCATCAAATTGTGTTTTAATCATTTTGTAAAAGTTTTTGAACTTCATAAATACTTTAGATTTGCGTTTAAGAAAGTAAACCCAAGTACATTGAGAGTAATCATCCACAAAAATGACATAACAAAGCAAACTACCTTTAGACATAATAGGAGCGGGTCCCCATACATCTGAATGCATTAATTCAAAGGGTGCTTTTGCAACAAAATTTCTATTTTCAAAAGGTAATGCCTTAATTTTGGCTTTAATACAATCATCACAAGAGATCATTTCTTTACATTTCTCCTCCAAAAAAAGGATACAAGATATTTTTCTTAAACTTGAATGCCCAAGTCTTTGATGCCAAATTTGAATGTCACTTTTATTGAGTATATTGCAAGTAGGGTTGGAAAGATCTAAATAATCAACATAGTAGAGATCATTTTTCCTAGAACATTCTCCAATCGTCTTCTTGGAAAGATGGTCCTGTATCAAAAATTTGTTTTGTAAGAAGACAATACTATATCGATGATTGGTTATTTGAGAAACCGACAAAAAATTTAAGTTAAGTTTGGGAATAAATCTAACTTTTGGTATTTTGAAAACTTTTGAATTAAAATTTTGATCAATATTCCCAACACATTTAATTTCAATAGGAGTTCCATCGGTGGTTTTAACCAATGTTATAAAACGCGTATCGTAAGCCGTATCGGTCGGGCTTTAAGATATGCCGTATCGTAACGTATCGTAACCGTATCGTAAATTTTTTTTTAAAAATTATTAATAAATCAGAAAAAATTTAAAAAAATTCGAAAAATTCATAAAAAAATAAAAAAAAATTAAAAATAATAAATTGTTCATAGAAAACATGTTTGAGATAATGATAGACTTATTATTGCTATAAACTTACGCGTTCATCATTCATAAACATCAAAATTCATAACAATAATACAATATCATTCAACAAAGCATAAGGCCATAAGCCATAAAGTGATAAAGTCATAAATGATAAAACATTCAATCAAGTGTTCAACAACCATAGATCCATAACTCTTAAGTTTTTGATACATATAAAATGAAAGCACTCTTGACTTGACTCTCATTCATGATTCATCATTCATGATTCATCATTCATAATCTTCATCATCTTCATCTTCATCTTCTTCTTCTTCTTCTTCGTCAAGAATTGGAAGATCTTCACCAACATATTCAGCACCAGCACCAGCAGTAGTAGACTCTCCTTCATCAACAAAGCCTTCTGTTGCTTCAACCTCAAGGTTGAAGCATTTAAGATCTTTATCATCAAATATTGTAGCTGGTTCTTCTTCATATCATGGCTCTAGATCGTCAAAATTTTCCAAGCTGATAGGATCGAACTGAGATGTGTGCTTCCTTGCTAATGATTTTTCTAATTCTCTACATTAAATAAGAGAAAATTTGTTAGTATATAATTTCATATAAATATATTGTACAAAAAATGTAAACATTAATTAAGCTCTATGCCTATATTACCTTTGTTTCAACCTCATATTATATCGAACAAAGACAAGGTCATTCAACCTTTTATGTTCGAGCCTATTCCTTTTTTTGCTATGGATATGTTGGAACACACTCCAGTTCCTTTCGCATCCACTAGCACTGCATGTCTGGCTGAGGACTTTTACTACAAAACGTGCTAGGTTTGGACAATCAAACCCATACCTATTCCACCACAAATCTAAACAAAAATATAACAAATCAATGTGAAAGTTTTAAAAGAATCAAATATAACAAATGCAAAGTAAATTAAAAATTTCTATGTATTTACCTAGACGCATCGTTGTCCTGACTCGAACGGCGGCAGGTAGTCCCATGTTCCGAAAACAACTATCATATAGATCCAACTCATTGTGCACAGCATCTTGTTCTGTAGAATCTTCCACTAACACATTAATACAATCTAACAAACCATGCATGACTTCTCTGTCCTTCTTAAATGTAGGAGAAAATCTAATTGCAGGATTTAGATAATAAGCTGCTGCATGAAGAGGTTGATGAAGCTGTCCAGTCCACCTTTTATCTATAATCTTCCATATGGGCATATATAACTTTTTCTTTTCCTTTAAGTTGTCTCGAATTGCCTCTTTTGCTTTGTCCATAGCCTCATATAAGTACCCTATAGAAGGTCTGTCCTCGCTGTCAGCCAACCTGAGAACCTTAACTAATGGAACACAAACCTTCAATAGCTTCACACATGATTCCCAAAATACGTTATTGGATATAATATCCACAACTAAAGAAGCATTTCTTTTATGAGCATGTGGATATGCAGCCCATTCTTCACTAGCAAACATCTGTCTCAAAGGAGTTCTTTGTTTCACCACACTCTGCACAGTCAATACATTTGTGGCAAATCTAGTTTGTGCAGGTCATATTAATTCAACTCATTTTGTAAATTTTCTCATCAAACTCAATACATATGCATGATTATAGATAAATTTTGTTACCTCTTGACATTGGTCAATGGCTGATTTCATATCATGCATCTCATTAAGATCTTGAAGCATTAGATTAACACAATGAGTGGCACATGGACTCCAATAAAATGTTCTATACTTTTGAAATAACAAATCTCCTGCAGCTCTATAATTTGCAGCATTATCTGTAATAAACTGTACAATATTTGCAGGTCCAACTTCTTGTACGACATTATCAAAAACATTGAATAAAATCTCAGCAGTCTTAGGAACATCAGACAAGTCAAGAGATTTCAAGAACATTGTACCTTTAGGGCAATAAACAAGAAAATTTACAAGTGTTCTTGACCTTGTATCAGTCCAACCATCTGACTTAATGGAGCAATCTGTTTCCTTCCAACATAATTTCAACTCATCGCAATGCTCAGACATTTCTTTGACTGTATCTTGAAGAATTTTGCCCCTCAACTAATGATATGATGGCATTTTGAATCCGGGGCCTATAGAAGCAATTGCATCTGCCATGGCTTGGAATTGAAAAGAATTAGCTGCATTGAATGGAATACAGGCATCATAAAACCATTTTCCTACCTGCTTTTGTGCATGATATAGCATATCTTTAGATGTCATAGCAGCACGAATCTACAGCTGACCACCTGGGCTGGTATATGAAGGAAAAAAACTCTTAATAGAGCCAACACTAGACCTACCAGTAGGAACTCTACCACTAGGTGGTCGCATACCACGCCTGGCCCTAACATCTGTTGTGTCTCTCCTCTTCCTTCCCGTTATGCCAGATCGACCTCCTTCATACATAATCCCTTTTCCTCTACGATCTCTACCTCTTGAGGTCTCCAAAACTGTTCTTAGACTGCTATCGTCTTCATCATCACATTCATAAGCTTCTTCCTCTTCTTCTTCATCTTCCAAAGGCACATTATTGCCTACATCTGCATCTTCAATTTCTTTTTGTATTCTCTTTTGACGTAAAGCATGAAGCATATCTAAACATTGTTGACGCACAAATGGAGGCAAAGGTTTGTTTGGTCCTCCAACACAAGGAGACGCATCTTTGGAGGTCCCTGTCAAATGGTGTTTCATTCTAATAATCCCTCCTGAAAGTGTATTCCCACAGAAGCCACATTTGAGTTTCAAACGGTTATTCTCCTTCACCCTTTCGCACCATTGCCATGTAGGATCCATATCTTCAAAAAAAAAAACGAAATCATATGGTAAACTTAATGAAAAACACTCAAAGTCTTTAAATCTACGATTATACGGTAAAAATTTAAGAATACATGGTAAGAACATGAGATTTCATACCTTACGAAGAAAAAATATCTGAAATGAAGAAAACTCCTTTCCTTCCCATGAAAATCAAGCACCCACGCACAAATCGACCACTTAATCTTCGATTTGACGATGAAAATCAAGTTTTTCACGGTGAAAATGAACGATCGTCCTCCCTCACGGCACTATCCAAGCGTTAGAAATGAAGAACGGAAGAAAAATTTGAAAAAGAAGCCGAATAAGTAGGTCTCGGCCCCCTTTTGCGTTTTTAGGCCGTATCGTACGATACGGGGTGTATCGCCCCGTATCGTACGATACGGGCCCTGTATCGTACGATACGTGCGATACATGGCCCATACACCCCCTTTTTACGATACGGGGGGTGTATCATATCGTTTGAATACGGGGTCGTATCGTACGATACGTACAACATTGGTTTTAACAAAAGGGCATGATTCTTTCTTAGTGCATTTAGTAAGTAGTGAACTACAAGGGGTTATATGAAATGAAGCTCTGGAATCAAGTATCCAAGAGTACTTCCTTGATGATGTAGATGCCACCGTTGCTCTGGAAATTGGAGAAGCCCCTCCTCCTTTGAAAAGTGATTGAAGAGCATCAATAAGTTTTGGTTGAAGAGCACTTACAAGCTTGTCTAGGTCAAATCAATTATTTTCTTCATAGGTTGTCCCAGCCACACTTGTCTTTTCATCAAATCTCCTCAATTTAGGACATCTAGGTTTAGTATGTCCTTTTTCTTGACAATAAAAGCATATAATCTTCTTGTTGCCATTATTGTTATTCTCATAATTTCGATTAAAGTGAGGAGGCCTATAAATTCTCATATGAGTGTCGGGTCTTGAGGTAGCAAGAATACTTTCATTCTTTTTTTTAGAAAAATTGAGTCTATTATCTTCCATTTGAAGCTCCGCTATGGCCTCATTTATAGATGACACTTTATGTCTATGAAGCAAGGAAGTTTTGACTCCATCATATTCCGGTCTAAGACGAAGAATAAATTTATAAAAAATTTTCCTTTGGATTTGTTTTTCTCTTACTACAATGTCTCTTGGATCATACCATTCGCGTTCAAATAAAGCAAGTTCATCCCATAATTGTTCCATTTCCCCAACATACTCTTTAATAGACTTATCCCCTTGTTGAAGACTTGCAATCTTCATTTGAAGATTGTACATGTAGGCCACATCTTTCATAGTATGGGTTTTTTTGAGGAATTCTCAAGCTTCATGAGCAAAATTATTCTTTGCTATTTGACCCATGGTTGTAGTATCGACATAAGCAATAATCCAAGTAATGATTTTGTGGTTTCCTATCTTCCATTCTTCCCATTTTTTCTCATATTCATTCACAACCTTATCCTTTTCAACTCCATCTAGTTCATGAGTTTTTCCATCTATAGTTTTGGTTAAGACTAATTGTGGTTCACCTTTAGACCCATCAACAAATCCCCATAAACTTTTACTTCTAATGAAATGTTCCATAGTTTTTGCCCATGAAACATAATTCGATGAAGTAAGTTTAGGGATAGTAGTAGAAGAAGTTCTCTCATTCATGATGTGTACCTTGTATAGATGTAGCTGAGGTAGCCACAAGGATAGTGCCAAAACTGCTCCGATGTTCACAGCTAGGAAGAATTATCCACGAAATCAGCCACCAACAAACAGCAAAAAGGCAGCTCCTAATATATGAATAAGTTTGCTGCCACGTAAGGAATATACCACTTCTTGAGTAACAGCTAGCAATATATCGAACACTTTGAGTGCTTCACAGCTCCAAAGGAAGAGTACGAGCTGAAACTTCAAACTTTGAAAGACAACAATACGAAGAGCCAAAACGAGGCTTTGATACCATGAAAATTAAGCCCAATCTTGAAAATACAAAAACTTCAAAACATACACTCTTGGAGATTCCAACAACTTCAATAAGTAATACAAAACCAAACCTCAAACTTGAGGAGAAGATAAATATAGTGCTCTCAAGAGAATACACAAGAGAGACCTAAAATCCTTAACAAAACAAGGGACAACAGTCCCTTATTTATAATACAATGTAAGGGAGATAAGAAGGAGGAGTTGGGTGTTGGGCCAGCTCCAACGGCTAGAAATCTAGTCGTTGGAAGCTGGTCCAACAGATACTTCTCCTTTAACAAAAACAAAAATAAAAAAGGTAAAAAAGAAAAGGAATAAAGAAGGTACATAAAAAGGAAAAAGAAACAAATAAAATAAGATACATAACCACCTATGTGTACATATATAATATTTATATATACAAATCATACATGAAACTAGATGTATGTCAGTACATATGAAGTATACATATGTATACTTATATAATGTCCAGTCCTAGCACTGGTCACACAATACCTGTTAGGAATTCCTTCAAAGCTACTTCATAAAAACAGTGCAGCTAATGCAGCTACAGCCTATATACAAATTGACTGCTGCCCACTTGAGAAAGAAGGATTCTTCATTTAGATGATCAAACAAATCATTCAAGCGTTATGCATTACAGAGGCATTTTGCTAGAAATACAAGTTAAAACATGAAAGACCAGGGTCACATGAAGATCTCTGATATGTATGTGATTTCAACTCATGATCTCTTTACATAATTGAAAGCATATCAGCTGAGTTAATTTAGTTTTCCAAACACATAATTTCTCAAATCTTCCTTTGGTAAATAGAAATCACATTTATTAAAATCTCAGAAACCAACCTTAGCAATGTATTGGAATCAAGCTAGGTATAACACTATGATCCACCTAAACCAACCATCGATATACCACTAACAAGCAATTAAAATTATACTCAGCTAGTTAGTTTTATATGTTCATTATTTGAAAAAATGGTCAAAACTAAATGACCTTTAGTGATATAAGGTAACTCAAAGACATTGCCTTACATGGAGTGATATTAGACAAGCTTAACACGTTTCCTGATGTAGGATGATATTAGGCAAATTTATTTAAGAAATTTGCAACAGATTGATCTAGACAAAAAATTTGCAAAGCAACGATATATGCCTTATGACATGTCGGATCAGAACCTCAGGGCATTCACACTTGGTTGGTACATTGTATTAATTGAGAAGAACAAATCACTATATGGAAATAAAAATGAACATTTTCACATGAAAAAATCACTATCCAGAAATGAACTCAAAGAGAGAACCTTAACAACACATAATGTACTAAGTACTAAAAAAAAAGGCATTGGTGTTATTTTACCTTCCGTTCATATTGAACTCTGAGTGAAGAAGAAGAAACCCATTCCCATTTGCATTCCCATCCTTATCTCCGAGACAGGAAATCTTGACATCACCAGAAGTAAGGCCATGACAAGTATGACCAAATGACAACCCAGTCTTATGCAAATATCTGTAGAATCAAGTGTCTTGTTAAGAGAGGGTACTCTAGGATTTGTTACTGTATAATCAACATGTGAGGATGAAAAATTTTCAAAATATATACATACAATGTGTGATGGATTCATTTTGGAAAGGAATAAGTTACTTTGAGTGAGAATACTCATACGTGATTTGGTTCATATATATGCAAAAAAGGAAGGAATTCCTGCCTTGGAGAAGCTAGCCACCCCATTGCAACCTGCAATTAGGGGACATTCATGAAGCAAAATGTTATAATCTTATTACCAAGGAGGCGGACAGAGAGACAAAGCAAATAGACTGATCTTCTGAGAGAATCGGATTTGATGAGAAAAATATTACCATGGAGTCGGACAGAGAGCTAGCTGGTCTGGAACTTGAACTGACCATGAGTCCTTGACCTGTAAACGATCTCAAAAAGGGCATTTGCAAATAGGTCGTCTGTTCGGACTCATGTGATGACCAGGAAGTCTGTAGTTTCTGAAAAGGAAAACTCATTTCTATAAGAGGGAAAAGGGAATTAGGCAAAAGTAATTTTTTGTAAAATGCCCAAAACATCATCTCTGTGTTGGGTTGAGCATGTCAACACGTAAGGCGCTCTGATTCTGAGGCAATTCAAATGGCATAGGCTCAAACATTATGCTGATCAATTTTGGTTGCACTACATTTTGGTCCAACAGAAACATTGGATGCATACATGCACGTGGTGGTGAGAACAGAACCAAGTTAAACCATAATTACTTTCAAACAACAACAATCCTTTGAATTGGATATTGCCTTTCTGTCCAATTAACAAGCTGTGGAAAACATGCCGGAGTAGGAAGTGTAGAATCCCATTCTGTTCATCAAGGAAATTAGTTTGAGCTAAGGTCAAGTTTTAAACTTTTAAGTTATGTCGAGAGAGTGAGAGAGAGAGAGAGAGAGAGAGAGAGAGAGAGAGAGAGGGAGAGAAAGAGAGAGAGAGAGAGAGAGAGAGAGTACACCATACATACACCACTTGTTCATTGTTTACTCTCACAGTTCAGCCCGTTTGCGGTCAACTTTTTCTATCAAATTTCATCGTTCCTTCTTTTTGTTTTTTGTTTTTTTTTTGTTTTTTGTTGTAAATCTAAAAGGAGAAGCTAAATGCCAAAGAATGAAGCAAGTACAACAAAGTGTTCTGCCTAAATGAATGAGAATATACTAACACTAATGATTACTGTAAAAAGGAACATCGTAAGCAGTAGGTAGAGGAATCAATGAATGAAAGAACAGTCCAGACTAGAGCATTTCTTACGGAGTCTGCACAGTCCAGAAGGCTTTCTCACATGCCGAAACCCTAGCTCTCTCTTTCCAGTTTTCTCAAACCTCCTCGTTTTTCTTGCATATGAAGTTTATTTCTTTCCAAATCCCACGTGAGAGAGCTCTGTCAAAAGATCATCGTGCTTTTCCGTTGAGCCTAGGTCATTGATGGGTGGGTTAGTAGTGGAAAAAAAAAATAGTCGAACCGCTAGGGCATTAAATTTATTCAATCAATATCGACGAAAATAGCTAACTGTTAGTATAATTTTTCACAATACCGATGGTTCAGCAGCTCCTGGGTAATAAACAGAATCAATACCGACGGACTTTTGCCTCCCATCAGTAAAAACGGAATATTTATGACGAGATTTTCTTCAGACGATGAAAAGCCTGATTTATTGACAGTTTCTGTCGTCTGTCGGTATAATTTGCTTTTATTGAAGTATGCTTTTCTTAACGGCAGTAATGTGTCGGTTTTTTTAGTGTTCCATAAGTAAGGGAACCGAACAACATCAATAGAACATTTGGCCATAGAATCTTGCAGCCATTTAGGCCAACCAACATTATTTGATCTAGTCTTCACAGCAGTAAGCATATTAGAAAAGAGTATGAGCTTCTGCAAAACATTTTCCTCGAGACAAAATTTTATTCTCATCTACCTTAGGAAGTTTGCATAAAAATCATTAGACATTAGCCTGGATATTCCAAACCAAGACAAATGAAATACCAAATTTTAACTGAAACAGGGCATTGAAGCAATAGGTGCCCTTGATTTTCCATATAACAAAACATACACTGCATGTTGATGCAAGAGAAACGCCTAAACACTGATTTCTGGTCTCAATAAGTAACCTGCCAAAACTGCCTATATACAATAAGCAACAGGCTCTCAGAATAGAGTAGCCCATCCAAATCCTTCTCTACCAATCAATATAGCCATTAACTCTAAGCCTCTCCCAAATCTGATGTCTAGAAGCAATAGTGCGATCATTAGATGTCCAAACAATGACGTTATTACCCTCACTAAAACTGGCTTTCAGCAATAGGAGGGGTGGACAACCAGCTTTAAGTCTTTCAAACAATAGGAGAGCAACGCCTCTATGGCAGTAAAATGAAGGCCAGGCACTTTCGATGGAAACATTTTCGTTATTTCAGTATAACAAAGCGAGGAAATAGCGCCTGATCAGTGCAACTTCTGTTCGTTGCTTGTTGTTATGGCGTTTCTAGCATTACCAAGGCACGGCCTGACAACACCCCTTAAAAGGGTCATGTCTATACAACGGCACTTTTTAATAGTGGGAATCTGCAACATTAATTGGCTGTCAGTGACTCCACGTGGAGATTGGTCGCTTCATTGAGAAGCCTTAATGGTTTATAAATTAAATAGAAAATGCGAAGACAATAATCAGATCATGTTGTAATTGCCAGCTGACCTGACGAGTAGGTAACTATTGAAGGGGCTAGCATAGCACACTTTTGCCTTCTCTTTCTGTTTGGGATGGTGATCGACCTTCAGATCGCCTTGCGCATTGGGATGTGGTTGCCTTTTCGCGTCTTCTTGAGGGTGCTGGGGTTACCAACCTTAGTCGGGCTTGCGAGTCTTCCCTGTGTTCTTGGTGGTGGCGGTTAGCAACTGAACATTCTCCCATCACCCAATTCATTAGTTCAAAATTCGACCTGCCTTCCCCTATCGTCTGGCATAGTTCTATCTCTCACACCTCCCCCTCTCACTTTTGGTCCGACATGCTTTCTGTCCTTCCTCTTTTCCTCCGCTTTGTTGACCTCTCATCGTCCACGTCCCCATCCTGGCCCCTTTCACCTACCCGTGAGTTCACTTTTTCTTCTTGCTACCTGGCCTCCTTTGGTCCTTCTGTCGCGTCACTCCCCCCCCCCCCGGTCTCTTTGGTCTCCTGGCCCATCTCCTCGAGCCATTGCTTTTGTCTGGCTTCTTCTGACTAGTCATATCAACACTTTTGATCACCTACAGCGCCTTGGCATCAGTTTGCCTAACCAGTGTCCCCTATGTCTTATTGCGACTGAGTCTCGGGTCCACCTTTTTACTTCTTGCCCTTTTTTCTGTAGTGTCCTTGCTTCTACTTGGTCTTCCCTTATTAGTAATCTTCCAAACCCACCATCCATTCGTCTTTTCTTCCTCTTTTGTCCTTCCCCCCACCTGACTGCTTCCTGGGGTCATGTCTGGAGGTCGTGGCTCATTTCAGCTTGGTGGCGCATTTGGGTGGAGCACAACAACAGAGTCTTCAGGGGCACCTTCTCTTCACCAGATTCTGTGGCTCGTCTTGTGCAAGGGGATATCCAGTTCGCCATTCGGTTAAAGCGCCGCCGCCTGACTGCAGTTGGGTGACTGTGCCGTTTCGTCTTTCCTCTTCTCTCCTATTTTTCTGTGCACTGTATTGTATATTTGTTCTTCCTGCTTGTGTTATTTTGCATAATTTTGTTTTTTGGCGGATTGTTTTTGTATTTAAGGGACATCTTGTCCCCAAATTTTGTTATATATTTCCATTCTATCGGCTCTCTCTCTCTCTCTCTCTTTTCTATCCTACTACATGTTTGTCTGCCCACTCTGCTTCTCAAGCAAATCAAACACCAAAATCCTAGCAAAATGGTGGTACAGGTCGTGGTGTTATACGTCGCCGCCAAAGTTCTACATTATGACACCTCCTCGAGATTTGATTTTGATGATGATGTTGATGATATATACAATAATGATGATGTTGTTGGCCGTGGTAAAATGTGATGATGATAATAATCATGGTGTTTTAACAGTACTTGACGGTGCTGTGGGTAGTAGTAAGAAGGCTTAATTTTTCTTTTATTTTTTTCCAAACACTTATCCAATAATTAGATTGCTTAATTGATTTGTTTAACCCTTTTTTTTCTTTCTCAAACAGCTATCCAAGAATTAGATCGATCCACTGTGAAAAGTCTATAAATGCCGGTAGTGTGACTGGGTTTCGTGGGTTGCTAATTAAAGCTGTACGAATACTTATGAGATATCAAAATATATGTTGCACTCGCTACCGACTATCTAAGCATATGGTGCACCATCAAATGAGCATAAAGCAGATCGCTGAAGTAAATAGTGAAATCATGTCATAACAGAATGTAACAGAGGTACTTCGAATAAATAAAATATTAAAAACTATTAATCAAGAAAAGTTTTACAATAAAACACACTCAAGTTATGATGGAATAGGAGAAACAGACTTAAAATCTAATATTTTTATTTAATTGCCAAAATTATGACCTGCACTTCCCTTGCCTCATTGGCACTGGTCGTAAACAGGAGAGAGGTCCTATATTTTGACAGTCATAGGGGACTCTATCAGGAAGATCCAATGTCCCCATCCGCTTCACCTTGGTAGTGGAAATTCCGGTGCGAATCTGCTGGGAGAGTGCTCTCCCATCCCTTTATATTAACAAAAGAACGAAACTGTACATCAAACGAAAATACAGAAGATGGAACTACATCAGCAGTAACAACAATCAAGGAAAAAAAGAACATCCCTGAATGTTGGAATACCATTCCATTCAACTGCTGAATCAATCTGTTGAGGTAGTGAGAAGGCCAAAAACATTAACGACAGGACTATCTTTAAACACACGCACCAACGAGGTCTTGTGTTGACAGGACAAAAAAACCAATTGCTTCATAACACAGTTTACTAACCGCCTTCTTCATCTAGTTACGCCATGGCTTGGGCCCAAAAACCATGCTGACCATCCCTTGAATATTCGTAACCATATATAATGAGTGCCAAGCTACATATAATGTACTAAGTCTCCATCCCCACGGTGTCATAGCCCTACCAGCCTTAAAAAAGAAGCTCTCAGCTCTGTTTAGCTTTAAGCATATAAGCCACTTTCTGCACATGATTTACATTCACACAAATGGCTTGCACCATTCTACTGCAACAGGCAAAGGATCAGGACTCATGCCACAAGTGATCCAAGTGTGGATGTTAATCCAATATTTCACAGCCTATTTTACATTTAGGACTGCATCCTTGATGTCACCCCACACGTTTTGAATGACATTCCGGGCAGAGCAGCAACCACTAACATCATGCAGCAATAAGTTTCGATATCTCCACAAGTTCCAAATAACTATTGGAAACACCGTTCTCCATGTCTCAAGCATCCATTTGGATCTAAACTATTTCTTCCACCACCATTTCCACATCCGCTCCACTAAGTCATGAAAGAAATTTTGACATCAAACTTCCTACCAATGACATTCCAAGCTCTTTTGGCAACATAACAAATAATAATAAGTGGCCATTCGATTCACCCTCCCTTCTGCATAGAATGCAAATGCTTGCCAGATGGAAACCATAACTGCTGTAATCTTTCAAGAGTCACCAATCTGTTACCCAAAGCAAGATATAAGCACCAGCTTGGTCGGGGCATGGAATTATTCTTCACATCCAACCCCTCCGGTCTTATTCTTCTAATTAACTATCTCTTAATCTATGATAAATGCCTTATTTGCATCCCCAAAATTTTTGGTTTTTTAGAGTGCTCCATAAAAATGAGATTTTTATTTGAAAATAAAAGAGAAAGGAACTCGCCCATCGGTACGAGGATCAACCGTTCCCGGTGCCTTTACCGGGGGTAATCAATCCAAGGGCTATGTTTATTATTGATGCATTTCATTTTGGCTTAAACATCTTTTCTATATGCGGTATAGAAGAATATTGGAAGTTTGATGTTTCAAACTTTTGAAAAGGTTCTTGAACAATTGCTTGATAATGTGAAACATTTTGATGAAAACTAGCCTCAAATGCATAAAAATTGATATGAGAGGGTGAAAGGTAATATCACCTGTCTGCACTTGGATATGAAAGAATTTTGACACGTAATTGGGACAAAGCTTGTATGAAAGGAATTTGTTATAGAAATATGATTGTTAAATAGTGATTTTCATAGCAAGATATCAAGTTGATAATATAGGAAAATAGAGAGAATTATGAGTAATTTATCAATACATAATCTTTGATTCATGCATGTCTAATGATTGAAAATAGAGTATAATCGAGTAAAGCAAAGATTGGCATTCAATTTGGAATAAATGATAGCCTAATGAAATTATGAAAGTAACAAAATAGGGAGAAAGAAATACTATGGGTGTTGATGCTAGAAAATTGTCAAGCAGAGTCACGTTCAAGAATGTGATTCCACACAAATAAATGATGGATTGACAAATAGCAATCGATGTCCCAACTTATGGAAGTAGTAGAATACAAAGAAATACACCCTATGAGTATTGAGGATGGAGAATTACGAGGAAAAAGAATGTATGACCTAAACCAAGCAAAGTCGGTAATTGAATTAGAAAACGTGAGGTTAGATCAATGAATAAACGAGTGATTGACAAAGTACGATGAAATGTAGATTTTTGAAGCAATTCTACAACAAAAAGATGGACTTGTCAAAGAATAATTAATGATCCATAAAAAGAATGACACACTATGTGTACTGAAGCTAGAAAGTTATTGGGCTGCATATGAATGAGGGAAAAATAATGCATGACTTGAGTCAAGTGAGTTGATAATTGGGCCAATAGGTGGCCATCATGTTCAAGAATATGAGGTCGGACAAATAAATAAGGGATTGACAATGTATAATAAAATATAGATTTTAAAGCAACTCTAGAGAAATAGACTTGCCAAGGAATAATTGATGATCCAATGAAATTATGAAAATAGTAAAATGTGAGGAAAGATACATCATAAGTATTGAAACTTGAAAAAAAATATTTGGCTAAAATGAGAGCAAAAGAATGCATGACCTAAGTCAAGCAAAATTTATAATTGAGCCAATAACTGACTATCATGTTTAAAAATATGAAGTTGGACAAATGAATAGATGAGAGATTGACAAAGCATGATAAAATGCAAATCTTAAAGTGATTATGAAAAATGAATGACAGTATTTGAAAAAAATCAATGTCATTTAGATAGTAGGGTTAAAGCATGAGCTTATGGTGTGATCATGTTGAAGAGTATATAGAGATGATCGAAGAAGACATTGATTTAAATAAGAAAATGAAATGTAAAATTATTCAATTGATCAAAGATTGTATGAAAGACAAACATGCAATCATCATACAATGATAAACATCCAACATTTTTTAAAGTCACCTTTATCATGCATATATTTGGAAAATGAGCATACGACCCTAATTGAATTGGGTTTGATTGAATATAATTATTTCATATAAGATATGCCAATATACCTTAGCCAATGGGCTTAGTACGAGCATAGACTTATTCATTTGGCAACTAAGGGTAAGGTTTATCAACTTCTTATTGGACACTCGTCGATATACCACAAGTTACCACTCCTGGTACTCACAAGGGGGCTTTCCCGCCCAAGGTGTGATCTAGTTGTAAGGCTTAGTTTTGTGCTACCGCCTAAGACCAAACCCGGCAACATGATGACCGAGACAAAATAGGTATGAGAAATTTTAAAATATGAGAAATCATGTAAAATGAGTTGTCTCTAATGCAATGTTTCCTAAGATGATGATTAAAATAAGAAGAAGAACAAACATTGTCCTCAAACAACTCTTAAATTAAGGAGGGATGTATTTGATACTAAATATAGGTGAACATGATTGATCCTTCTCAATTAGTCTTATGTGCAAGAAAGCAAACACAATCACCAAGCAATGCAATGAAGTGCCAATGGGGTCAAGGTCAAAATAAGGGACATGCTTTATCATTGGTAATATGTGAGATATTCAAGTTACTAAAAATGCATCAATTATAACCATAGTCAAACGATGATGGGTCCCGTCACGGTCGCCATCTGGTTGCATCCTCAAAATTTTTGGTTTTTTAGAGTGCTCCAGAAAAATGAGATTTTTATTTGAAAATAAAAGAGAAAGGGACTCGTCCGTCGGTACGAGGATCAACCGTTTCCGGCGCCTTTACCGGGGGTAATCAATCTAAGAGCTATGTTTATTATTGATGCATTTCATTTTAACTTAAACATCTTTTCTATATGCGGTGTAGAAGAATATTAGAAGTTTGATGTTTCAAACTTTTGAAAATGTTGTTGAACAATTGCTTAAGAGTGTGAAATATTTTGATGAAAATTAGAGTTGGAAAATCTTTTAAATATCATTTGAAAAGTTTGGGAAATCACTTTAAAGTCATTTTAGTGTTCTCTTAAGACTTTAAGTAGGCTTGAGATTTTGCTCTAATTCGTTTACCACCTAGTTAGAGCTCCATCTCATCTTGCTTAAATTCTTTTAGAGATGTGTTTGTGCTCATTTGTGATATTGGGTGGAAGTGAATGCATGGATGCATCAATCTTAAGTTGAATGGAAGAAAAATGATTCATTCTTACCATATTATTCATCTAAGGCATTCCTACCATAACATACATCTAAGATTTTTGTTTTTACAGTTATCATATATAAGAAAGAAAAGTTTTTGAAAATGGATTGAGATTGTAGACCATCAAGCATGAATCCAATATTGGGTCATTACTTGAGTTGTTGTCTTAATGAAGTCGGTAAATGAAAAAATTAAAATCTTAAATGGTAAGATATTGGAAGAATGAAAAAGATGAAGGACTATATCCAAAGAGGGATATAGAGAAAGAAAAAGATCTTGAAAATCATAAAATCACATGTTTTGAACAAGAAAGATATGTATTTGTATATATATATGAAAGCTTATGAAAATGATGTTTATATCAATTAGAGAAGAGAATATCATTTTAGAAAGAGAAAGAGATATTTTAAAATCGAATACACGTACATATATATATTTATATATACGTATACGAGATTTTATAAAAGTATGTTAAATTATAGAAAGAGAAACAACAAAGAAAGATATTCACGTGCATGCATACGTATATAACATGTACATACACATACATTTTCATGAATATGAAAATCAAAGAATGATTTGAAAATAGCCGACTTCAAATTTTGATATAGGCCGGAAGGGAACTTGGACTCATGCAAAAGCCTACGCTAAGTCTCCAAAGCTGCATTAAAGAGATTCTTTTGAAAAAGTTTTGGAAAATATGATTTATATGAAAACGTAGAATATTTATGGTTTGGTTACAAGGGAATATGTTTCTTCCACCATTGGGTATGGAAGAAAATCTAGCAACACATCGAGGCACTCTTTAGGGTTCCTAATGGGGTGATTAGGAAAGAAGCTAGCGTAAAATGACATGCAAATGCATTTTAACATGCACATTTTCGTGATGATTTCCCTGGGTTGGACAAACCCTAACCTCAACAATTAATATGAAAATAAAGAGCCCCAAGCCATACCCTCATTCTCACCATTCATTGGTATGTAAATAGAAAGATTATAATATCATGCATGGATAATATCAAAACAATATTTAAGAAAAGAAAGAGAGCATGATTCAACTATGGAATGGAATCTCATCTTTTCATGTTTCCGGTGCACTTGAGCATAGCTTCTTGGCTCTAAAATAGAGTTGAGAGTTATCTCTTACGGCCATGGGGAAATGACAAAGAGAGGAAAATAAAGGAAGCAAAAGAACAACAATAATATATTTAAGAAATGAGATAATATAACTGAAGCATGAAAATGAAAGATCATCTCATCTTCTCATGCTCTCGGTGCACTTGAGCATTGCGTCTTGGCTCTAAAATAGAGATAGACCATGAGGAGAGGAAGAAGAGATGAAAGAAAATATGAGAGAAATGAGATGGATGATGATTACATACCTCTAAATGAGAAAATGACTTAAGGAAGATGAACACTTTCACTTGAAGATCCTCTTGAGTGAAGCTCTAAGATAATGCCTCCAAAAAGGTTGTAGCTTGCTCCAAGTTGGAGAGAAATGGAAAGAGGAAGAGGGAGAGAGAGAGAGAGCTCAAGAGAAACTCTAAGTCTTTATGTGAAAATACTCTAGGATTTCTTCCAAGGGCCACTCTTGCCCAAGAGGGGGGAAGTGGAAGGTATTTATAGAGGATTTTGGAGCCAAAACCCAAAATTTGAATTTTTTTTGTAAAAGACCAAAATCACCCTCTAAAAGGAGGTTCTTTGTCAAAAACGATGGCAAATGGGTCTTGTTTACCAAAAAAACCAAAATTACCCTCTAAAAGGAGGTTTTCGTCAAAAAGGAGGGGCAAATGGGTCTTGTTTACCAAAAAGACCAAAATTACCCTCTAAAATGAGGTCTTTTTGTTAAAAGGAAGGGTAAATGAGTCTCAAATGCTTGATTTGGATTTGAACTTGGGTTTTGGATCTAATTTGGATCCAAAAATAGCGTTTTGTGTTTTGATAAAAGTGCGTAGTCTTTTAGAAAAATTTGGGGTGATTATATGCCCATACAATTAATCTTTCTTATATCCATACCATCCCACTTTAGCACATTTTTAGGTCTCCTTAAAGTCGACATACATGAAATATGTGCTGAAGCCAATTCAAATTTAAAGTGGCTATCATATCTTCTTTATAGTAACAAAGTACTTACATTATGATGCAAGTATTTAACAACCAAGTCCAAGAGTGGGACAATAGTCTCCATCCCCAATGTTCACTCCAAAACATTATTTTTCTCCATCACCCAAGTCCAATGGCATATGTCCTCCCACACCAACATCAAACTTTCCATGTCCAAGAGGCTTGGTAGTGGAATTCTCTGTAGCAGACTTCAATGGGTGAAAGAAAGAATAAGATAGCCCAATACAATTGGTGCCAATAGGCCTTAATCCAGGAATATACTATAATGCAGATGATATGATATGCAAAGCAAAGAGAGGGTCAGTACAATGTATAAAGAGGTTTCAAAAGAACATGACTGGAGGCAGGATTATGGCTCAACCTCATAAATCGTCTACTATATCTTTCCGTGTGACAAAGCCTGATATGACGGGCTGGTGCAATGTCTCGGCTAGACGAAAGGAAACCCACCTTCGATCCATTCAGGATTGCCACTATTTGTGGGTAAACTCAAGAAAGACTTATAAAAGTAGGTATATGACTAGCTGCATGGAAGCAAAGATTGGTTTCTGCAGTAGGTAGAATTTGTTTGGTGAAGTGAAACGTGTTCTCTTTCAAGGCACAGCCTACTAAGTCGTTTGAAGCTTGGGATCTATTGGCGGCAGCCTTATTTGAGGTGAGATAAACCACAACAGAAAGATGCACTTGGTTGTTACAAGGGGGGCTGGCTCAACCCATCTGCAAACCTATAGTGAGGCCGTACATATATTTTCAGCTTTCAATTCTAGACTCCCTCGGCCTTTATGGGTGAAATTCATTATACCTAATAAGAAAGTGCAGTCTATTGACCTACAAGGTGAAGACAAAAAATTCCTTGGCATGGAGAGGGATTTGTTGGGGATGGGAGGAAACCAGCTACATGGTGCACCGGAAAATAGGGGACAAATGCCCAGCCGAATTCTGGTCTGAAAAAGGGCGTGTATTTGTTGCCTAGGAAATCCATTATTCACCTTGAATAAGAATTCAAATTTTTAGAATACATCCTGTTTCTGGCAAGTATAGGACAGATTTTTTAACAGGATCTAGAAACCTCAATTCTGAATGGTCGTCCACCCTGATGGATACAGTATCCAAGAATTAAAAATATGCTTGTTAGGGAATTTTCAGACCGTATCACTTTGAACTTCCTAGCTGCATTTCTCTCTCTCTCTCTCTAGTTCTTCCTTCCTGGGTAGACTATTTGCTGAAACAGCAAGTCAAGTTCCTATGTTCTCTCTCACCGGCTCAAGCAGCTAAGTACGACAAAATCCCTCTTCTCAAGTGCTCTCTCTCTCTCTCTTTCGCCCAGTTTTTTTTTCCCTATTGCGTTAGCGTTTTTGTTTTCATCGATCTGCTTTCCTCTTCATCTTTTTTGGTTAATAAGGGTTTTCATCTTCATGATATCATATGGTTATTCATTCTTCAGAAGCTTCCTCCTCTGCTTTTTGATCATCTATTTGCCCCCACTCTCATGCTTTCTTCTTTCCAGCTTTGCATTTCCTTTTTGTATGGGACTCTGCGCTTTTTGCTACACTCAAACTTTCCCCGTTTCTAGTGCTCAAGCTCTGTCCCCCACTTCATCTAAAACCAGCATAGTGTAACTGTCAATTGCTTTATAATAGGATTATGTTTTGGCACTCAAACCACAAGACATAAATTAAGTGGTGACCGGACCCAAGTATTGAATTCGCTTCAATTTTTCCTAATAGGATTAACTAATGCTTCTTCATTTTTTATCTTGAACAGTGAATAAACTCACAGGATTATAAAGCTACGGTAATGTGGTGAAGAATTAGGAATCTATGAGTCATCTGGATTGAAAAATGAATAAGCTAACTGAAATCTACCCTCTTGTTGAACTTCATTTCCTGCACGAAAATTTTAATAGTGTCGAAATTCATTGTGGCTTTTTATAGTGCTTGAATATAAAGTATGGCAACCCACATCTATTGTCCAGCGAGACTGATGAATCAATCTAGGTAGAATTCCCAAATTATGTTTGTTTTATATTGTTTTATATTTTTCAAAAGTTTGACTAGTTGTTACTTTTTTCGCAAAATGATTTGTTGCAAAATGCTTGGTTGGAATGTTTTATCTTTGTTATTGTCGTTGATGTTCCTTTTTTTCTCCTTCTCTAGAGTCACCAGCTGAATGCTTCGTGTCTGAACATGCCAGGAATTAAAAAAAGTGGTGCACATGTGCTTACATGCAAACTTTTTCAATCCTACATGCAGACGGTTTGTAGATGAGAAAATATATTACTTGTACTTGCCTCCACTCTTTCATATAAGAATCTGAGAATTGTAATCTGACTTGTCGATATGGGAGTGCCTTTACCATAGGTAATCAAACCAAGAACTAGACTTTGAATTCCAAAGACTGAGTAATTAATGATGTCCGTTTCCTAAATACATTAAAAGCAAACGTAACTGCATGTTTTCAAATATAATGAATCATCAGAGAAAGGACTTGTGAACCTGAAAATTTCAAATGAGGCTTGGTTCATGTCTATCTCACCATAGATGCTTTCATAAGTTGTCCTAAACGAGCATGATGCATGCAAGCTTAGGCCAAACATGATTGAGACCCAGTTTCTAAGCTTATGGGACATGGCTCCAAGGAGAGAGAAACTCTAGATCTAGATCCAAAATCCATGATTGGAAAAACCAAACTCATGATCTAAATTCTTAGCTTGTAAATGGAAAACCAAAGTTCATTTGATCAAATTTCATGGTTCAATTTCAAGATTTCTCATAGAGGAGAGTTTGAGATTGTGGAATCTAAGGTTAAGATCCAAATCTTCAAGGTGTAGATTTGAAATCTAAGGTTCTATGATCCAAATTCAAACCTTTTAGTGTTGAAATCAAAATTCTACTATCTTATATCATTGTCAAGATCCAAATCAAAATAGGCCTTTATCTAAATTCAGTATTTCAAATCATGATCCAATCCAATTTTGATAAGGTCCAATCTCAAATTTTAAAGTCCAACATTGACTTGTCTGATATCTAGATCCATTCCACAATGTTCTAATTTGAACTCGCATTTAGATTTACTTGGATCATAGGGCTTTCAGATCCTAATTGTGGTTTTTGGTTAAGCAGGATAAAGTCAACCTGACTATCTGAGCCAATGTTAGGTTTATGGTTTTAAAAGCATCCCCAATTAGAATTTAAGTTGAATTAGGGTTTTATGTTCTCAAACTACAGTCAAAAGAACATTACCACCCTAATTTTCATTAATTCCTAATTGATATGCACGTGTGCATAGTTTAAAATGAAATATGCATGATCCTAAATCTAAACAATATATGATTTAACTGAAAATGAGAAATATATGATTGATGCTTGTATAAAACTTCAAATTTTGAAAATTAAATTAAAGTTAGAATTAAACAAGGGGAAGAGGAGAGAAGGAGGCATTACCTAACCCCCATGCCTACCCTATCTTGAAGAATTCAAAATCTAATCTAAAGATAAACTAAAATAAACTATCATAAGCATGCCAAAAGAAATTAAACTAAACGAAGGCCTCTTTTGAACAAATTGAAAAACTAAAGTAGAAATAAACTAAGCTAAGCATGCAAAAGGAAATTAAACTAAACTAACACATGCTTTAAACAAATCTAAGAACTAAAGTAGAGATAAACATGCAAAAGCAGAAAAAGAAAAATTCAACATGTTTCTAAGAAACCTGAAAAACTAATTAAATGGCAAATAAGAAAAGAAATAACAATGGAAAAGAAATTACATAAAATGATGACCTCTAGACATGCACCCCCCGTAGAGCACCACCTGGCTCAATGAGGCTGAGCCTTTTTGAACTTTGTTAGAATGTATTGAGCACTAAACAAAGACCTTGGCTCAAATCTAAAAGAACATTAAAATTTTTGGCCAAAAATGTATATTTTTTTAAAAACACGTGTTGGAATTCCTATGTTTTGTGCTAGTTTGCGTTGGAATTTTTGTGATTTAGATAACCCCATCCCCTAATGGGCATTTATAGTGGCCAAAGAGGGGAGATTTCTATCAACCTTTAGATACATGACTAAACTTTGGAGAGATCCCCCTCTCAAGAAACCACAGGTCAAGGTATTAAATCCCTGTATGATATGAGACATTGAAGCAAAAAACTGTTTGTACTGAAACTATACGAGCATTGGTTTTAATTCCATCTAAACCATAATAGTCCACACATATGAGCGCTCATTTGCATGGACTAACATTTGGTATATTGAACAAAACCAAGCCCAATTTTCTCATATATGCACACTTATGCATATGAATATTGGTTAGGACATGGTTTTGAGTACAGTTCAAGATCTAAATCCATAAAAATTTCTAAAAGATGGATCATGGATATGGTTCTGAGATGCAGATCAAGGTCTGAATCAAGAGAAAGTTTTAGAAAACAGATCTTGGATGTAATAGGAGATTTGCGTCAAAATTCTAAGTAGGAGCTCTTGATGACAATAGTTCATCGATCTAAAAATGTTGACAAAGATATTATAATTGATGCTCCAAATGTTATAAACTTAGATATATATAAAATAAAATCTAGGTGCAGAATGACATTATTGAAGATAAAATGATTGTTTTACGCTTGGATGTTCTTAAGATATTCAAAAGGAAATTACAACTATTTTACCATGGTTGCACGTCTCGATCATTTGTTATGCCTTTGAAATGAGAAAAGGATTTCAAACTGGAGCTCTAGAGGTCTGAAAATCATATGCTTGATGAACTTAGGTATATAATCTTAGGTTTAGGTAGAAAATATAGATCAAAAGAAAATGATTGTTTTCTCTCTAGGTGTAATCTTGGATTGATGCAAGCTCCAATGATAGATTTGGTTCAACTTGAAGCTCTATAAATTAAGGAAAGCGACAAGCTTAGCTATATGTAAAATGCAACCTAAGTTTATGCAGAACAAATGTGATTGAAAAGAAAATGATTGTTTTACTCCTAGTGTTGGTTTTGGACTTAAATATGTACAAATAGTGGATTTGACTTGCGCTAACTCTCTAGGAATCAAAAAAAGCATGAACTAAGGTATATGTGGCATATGCCCTATGTTTGTGAAGAACAATATGATAAAAAAGAAATTACTGTCTTGCCCATGTGTGTGATTCCAAAGCCTTGGACTAGTTTAGTCGATTTGATAGGACCTGCCTATGGGCCTACATGTCAAAATTTCATTGAAATTTTTCCTCTTGCATTGCTCAAAAAAATAAATTTTCTAAAATCTCAAAATTCAAAATGCGAAATTTATAAAGTAAAATTGAGGAGAGTTTGAAAAGCTAGGTTACCATTGAAAAACTTCATTGGTAGAGCTGGGAGGTCTTTGATCAGCCACTTGATGATAAGGAATTGCTGAAAGATCTAAAAATTTTTTGGTTGAAATCAACTCGACAGTGATTATAAAGTGCAGCAAGTACTTGGAATGAGTTTCGGAACCTTAAAATTGGATTGAACTCACATAAAAAAGAATGAACTCGAACCAAACTAAGGAAAGATAGATTTATAAATGATAAACATGATCATAGCTCGGTTTTAGCTCACTTCATTGGGTTGATCTCAATTTTGCTCAAACCCCTAAAAAATAAGAAGAGAATGAGCTCTAGGACCTTCAGAATTGAACTAAACTCAAACAGGGTAAATGAACTCAAACTGAACTAAGGAGAAACAGACTTATATATGACAAACATGACGCTACCTCAATTTCAACTCACTCTATTGGGTTGAGTTCAAATTCAACTTAAACACTATTAAATAGGAGAAGTAAATACTAATGAAAATCTGTAAGTCAATCTGTGACTAAAATTTGAAATGGTAACTCAAAATGAAATAATATTTTCTTTCCATTAAGGTAAACCTATTCTGAACATGGTTGGACTTAAGGATATAAGGTCGAGCTAACTTAATAGATTTTGGTGAGCAAACTTGAACTTGGCTGAGCTAACTTAAGCTGGTCAAAAGGGATGGTGAACTTATTTTAGTTATCCTTAGAAATTTGTAAAGCTAAGAATTACCTTATTTGAGTTTGTTTTAAATCACTACCACTATTTCTAAAATTTTCTAACATTTAGGGGTAAAATGCTCATTTGTCATAATAATAGCCCTGTAGGTGATCTTGATCTAGGCACCTGGTGCCTAAATAAGGTACGTTTAACAATGTTCTATGGCTGGCTTCTATATTTGAAATCACTTTCAAAAGCTCGGTTGAAAACCTTCTTGTAGGAGATAAAATGGTAATTGTGAGAAATTTGGGGTGTTTACAATGTGGAGATGTTATAATTTTTGACCTCGCATGATCACAACTTTTTTTTATAACATACAAGATGGAATTTGTGAATTGAATATTGAAAATCCTTGCAAAGGATATCACTGATGGAAAGGAAAGGGCCATATCAACTTATGTTGTGAAAAATGTGTGTGCATTGTTCAAAGCAATGTGGACTATCAAGAGGTGCCTGGTGCATGTGTGCATGTGTATGCACACCTTATGCCAAAAATAATTGATTCTCTAAAATTCACCATTTTGTAGGTGTATGTGATAATCGGACGATTGATGTCATATAATTGTTTTTATGAGGCGTGCAGCTGCTTGTATGTTATGAATTTACTAAGTGTGAGTTTTTGGGTATATAGAAGAGTGAATTTGATAATTATTTCTTTAATGGCCTGCTCAAATGCATTAAATTAGATTGAGAAACTTCTTCATTGTAAAGAAGAAATGAGATGATATTTCCATTACTTATCTAATGCAACTAGGATGGACAAAGCAAGCTGAGACAATAGGTATGCTAAATAGGTTTGGAAAATTGTTGATAATGTTCTACAATTCTCTATTTATCCTTATCTACTAGCTTACTTTTTGCATCTTTAGGGATTTGAATGGTTTGCTATTAAATATCCTTTGAATATGAGGGTACCTGTAAACACTCCAAAATTTCAACCAACTAAAATAACCATTTTTCCCTTATAGAGAGGAACATCCTCACTCATTGGGGTTCTCAATGTTAGCTCGCACCAAAACATTCAATGTGTGTCTCAATCCATCATCGGGTTCAAGTGCCTGAAGTGCATATTTACCAAAACAAATATGATTGCACTGATAAGATACTCCTTTTATTCTTCCTCTTTTTCATTCATCCTTTCATCTAAAACCGAAGGAACCCCAGTGCTCCAGGTTAACCCTAGGTCTATTTTACCATTTTACCCTTGAACTCTGTCATTTCCCCCTTTTCTAGAAAAGCTATAGAAACCCTAATAATTGTCCACCACAAGCCTAATCCAACTTAATTTTAACGTTTATGAGTCTTTGGAAACCACTAGAGTGAGCACAACAACATAAATCCATATGGTTCATTTTTGCTATTTTGAACCATGTCTAGAGTCATCGTCTTCAAAACAGCCAATCATTTCTATCATTTCTGCACATCTGGCATCATTTCTGGCATATTCAAGCTAATCAACTCAAACCAATATGGAAACATGTTCTTCAATTCATCGTCAGAGTATCATTGCTTTGATTTTATAGAATTCTACTTCAAATTGAACATAATTGTGATTTTTCAATCACAACGGGAGTGTCCTTTTTCGAATGTTGTCACTAGTGATTTCACCACTCAATTTGAAAAAGTCCAAGAATCTAGTTTTTGGTTTCTTGACATAGGTGTGTTCAATTTCACTCAAATAAACTATTATTGAAGTCAGCTTTCTCAATTGAACCCAAAATCCACTGTTCTCATTTCATCCTCAATATTTCCATTTACTGGGTCAATTTCAACTTGGTCAATTTTGAACATTTCAATTTTTCAAGAGCAACCAGTGAAATTTTACCACCAAACTTAGCATGCATAGAACTGAGCTTAGCCCACATCCTTGTGTGGTCACCTGTCCATGCAAGCTCGCAAAACCCAATTTTGGTGCTAGTGGAAAATCCATCCATTTTCCATATGTGCGTTATTCAGTTTGAACCAATGTTTGAACTTAGTTGAGTCTAAGCTTGAACTTGACTTGCATTAAATGAACTGAACCTATCTCACACAAGGGCCTAGACAGCCCAAAACAATGTCCAATCAAGATCCAAGCCAAGTTGAAGTCAGTCAAGCTTAGACTGAGTCTGCAGCAACTAAACATATCATGCCCTTTTCTAACTTAACTCAGGCCTAAACCGAGACCAAAGCCAATGTCCAACAATGAATCTAAACCGACCTAATCCATGCTGAGCCTAGTTCAAGTGCCATCTTCATTACAGATCCAAATTAGATCAAATTCAGTTTTAAATCCACAATTCATATGTAAATCTATGGTCTGAGCTCATATATGTTTAGATCTCTTCATTTCATGTCATCTTTTGGATCTTCAAACCCAAATTCCATGTTTGGATCTTAGTCTGGTTTTCTTGTCTAAATTTAGATCAAGATGTAGACCTAAATTATAAATTCAAAATCCAAATCAACCAGATTATAGCATGTGTCATCATTTTTTTTAGAAATTTGACATATATCACTCCTCTTCTTTCATAATTTTAACATGTGTTAGGTCTCTTCTTTTATATTTTTGACAAGTGTCTTAGCCTATTCTTTTAGATTTTTGATATTTGTCACAATCCTAAAAGGTCCATCACATTTGGACTCTCCTATCCTCTATAAATAGAAAAGGCCAAGGCTAATAGGATAGGCTTTTCCCTATTCCCTTGAAGTCTGCACCCCTTCTATCCATGTCCCTCCTAATCCTTCTCAAGTAGCCTTCTCTATTTCCCTTGAAGTCTGCACCTGCCCTTGGAAGCCCATTCAAGCCCACACCTTGTAGGAGGAAGGAATGAAGAATAAGAAGAAGAAGAAGCCATGCATAAGGTGGACTCCCTCCTCCCTCTTACATCTCTCTCCCTCTCTCCCCTATGTCATCTCTCTTCTCTTTGTGTCTCTTATGCTTCTTATTCTATGCATGTATTAGATTCTTCGATGTTCTCTATAGACGCTTTATTTGTTTTACTTTCTTTTATCTCCTAGTTTCTTTATTTTTCTCTTCATGCATTCATTGTATCATCAATGGTTGGACTAGAAGTTGCAGCATGAAGGCAGCTCCCTCTTGAAACACAATGGTTTATGAAGCGTTTTACCGTAAAGTCTACCATTTTTAATTGTATGCACTTGAATATGATTGTAGGGATGCATATATTTATATATATAGATAAATATATCCAATATAATAGTGGACCTAGTTAAACCTATCATTAAAGCATAATCAAGTAGTTATAGAATAGTAAATTAAATGCATTAAAGAGGAGGCTACAACTTTGTCATGAAAAAAGGAGTTGACAAAATACATTGATGGGTGCATTAAAAAAATGGATTTAAAAAAAAACTGAAGAGTCATATTTCTTGTGGGAGGCAGCAAACTTGGATGGCAGTTTTGAGGATGCAGTTTTGAGGGCCTTAAAGAAGTCTATCTAACCTTGTTTTTGCAGCAAACAAACATTCCTTTTTGCTGCAGTCATAGAGGGGAAGGTCCAGCAACAGAGAATTTGAGAAGAGAGAGAGAGAGAGATAGACCCTCATTTCTGCTCTCTTTCTGGTTGAGATCAAGGTTAGTGGCTGCTTGAGAGAAATAAGAAGCATAGAGGGCTGCTGATGGGAACTCAAGGCTGCTTCTAATCTGAGATAACAATGGTAAGTGTTACACTCCATGAGAGAGGCCCTCGTTTCTGCTCTCATATATATATGTTGCATATAGATGTGTAAATAAGTCTACACGTGTATATACTGCAAGGAAAGAAAACAAGCACAAATCAGTAGTAGAGAACAAAGGGTCTCTTAGAAGTGATGGTACAACAAGCCATCGGAGTTCAAGCCATTTCTGACCTGATAGGTATGAGAATACTCAGCTATGGTTGCAGCATGTAGTCTGTGTACCTTGGTTACTTGTGTATCTATATGATCACATATACATGCATATATGCATGTCTATATTAGTGAATATAAGTATTTATGTGTTTAGGTATAAATCGATGTATGAAGTGTTGCATGCTGGAATTTAGAACATATATCTTCCAACACAGATTGCCACCTATGATTTATGAGAAGATTAACCCAATTATGGTAGGTTCCTTGTATAGTTATACCTCTTGATACGAATTGGCTTTGATGGCGTATAGCAAGGACGCATTGAAAGCCTAAGTTTCCTTGGTTTCATGAAATTCTAGTGATCGGTACTGTTGATATAGATGTTACATAAAAGTTCTCATCTGAAATAGAATGCATAGTTTTAAAGAAAGGAACATGTTTGTCTATTTAGATTATATATGGCAGAATCTAAATCATATTGTGCCACTGAATTATTCTTTGGTACCATGCAAGTACTGGTCATGAACCAGATCTAACTGCACAAGGGACTCTGCAAGAGAGTTCCAATGCAAATACTCATTGGAAAGTCTCTATTTGGTTTTAGGATCAGATTTGTTTCTGACAACGCAACACTCAGACGTAAAAACTGTGATTGGTTCTATGAATATGCTGATGTAATAAAGTTGAACTCATTCTCAAGTGGCCTTAGTAATCTGATCTCAAGATAATAACGTCCACCTTATGAACCCTATTTTACATTGGACAGCTTCAAAAATCAAAAACAGAAAGAAGAATTTGGAAGAGGAGCCATTTAGACTTGAAGCAAAAACTGTTAGTTTAGTTCTACTTCTAAAGCTATGAAGAGTAATGAAACTAGAAACCATAATAGAAATCTGTTTTAAGTTAGATCATGAGTTTCATGGAAAGACTTGTAGCTTTTACTGAAACGTAAATCATTGCAAAGTAAGATAAAAACTGATCAGAAAATAAGAAGTAGAAGACTGAGGAGCATGTGAAATTTGCAAACCTTGAGATCTGGGAAATCTAGGAATATATATATATATATATATATATATATATATATATATATATATATATATTATGTGTAAACATAGGTGTATATATATATACATGTATTCAATAAATATTAAGGGGTTGGAGTGGAATGGACATGTACATCTAGAAACCATTATTTGGTGATGTCATGTGAGAAGGTTGCTCTCTTATGGTTGATAAACTTGCCTTCCAAGTCCTTAAAGTTTCTACTGTCATCATGAACAAATGGCTTTATAATATGATGATATCTATGCTGGCTGATTGGACCAATTCCTATAAATTGTCTTATATTGCTACAGTTACTGCATCCCTTTCTCCTATATGATTGCTTCAATTGTTGTTTTCCTTATGGCATAAATTCTTAACAACCTAACAGTCGTAGAAACAACATAATAGAGCTAATACCATAAGTTTTTGAGGGTGTATTAAAATGCTATCCTCTGTAGATAGTTTAATCAATCACACAAGCAATCGATGCTAAGTGTAATAACTGGATTAAAAGCAAAGTTATAGAGAGGGAAACCAGATTAAGTATCTATCCAATTGATGAAATAAAGAGTATAAATTTCTGTTCTCTATAAGAGGACTTCCTAGTTCAATGGTAGCTCCCAACGTGGGTCATATTCAACCATGATAGGTAGAAGTAATAAGTAGATACCTACCTTCATATTATGGTGACTCAATCATATCATGTATAGTAAGTTGGATAGGTTTACCTAAATACAATCTCACTCTTCATTTGAAATCACAACATCTAGTTGAATGAACTTGTGACATTGAAGATGGAATCGGCCCTCGATGTGCATATAAATAAGAGTGCGGTTGTGATGACATTGTTAACAATAAAAGTTTAAAATAACAGATTGAGGATATGAATATCTATAAATGCACATATATATGTGTGTATATATATGTACATGTATAGGGCTGAAGGTAAGTGTTAAACACCTAACTACGAGGGTGCGAGTACGCTCACTACAAGTACATGCACATTAATTCACCAATAAAGAATATTGCATAATTACATTTTTAAAGCTCTTATTTAATAGATTACTTCTATAACATTTGACCCTAGTGTCCTTGTGGACATAAGGACCAGCAAACGAGAATAGTCTTAGGCCGAGCACCCAAGATATTGGCCTATGATGATTATCAAAGCTGAAGAGATAATAAAAGATTCTAAAAGTTGATGCATAGTAAGAAAATACCAACCTTGTCTCAACAATGACATATAGGAGTGCGAGCGGGTCTAGTGGTTAGTTTTATCCTAGGAGGTAGTAGTATTTCATGAGATCATTGTGGTTGCATACTCTTCTGTCTGCACTGGACAGCCCATAGGATATTGGGTGGCACAAGGACCCGGGGTTTCGTTAAACTTTTGTTTGGAGAACAAGGCATTTTCTGGTCCCTCAACCTGGGTGCTTAGAGGGGCCCGTCTACCACTTTAGGTAATACTAGTTGTTAGATCATGTTGATGCAGCGGTTATCTGGGATATCTCAGAAGACTTCACTATATGTTACCCTTGATCTGTTTGGATCGCCTGGTGAAGGCATGTTTTGTGTTACCTATGAGTTGTGCCGGATTTTCTATTGTTTGCTTGTCACGATGACCATGTTCATTGTTAATGGACTACCATTGTAACTTTGCAACATATGGAGGTCGTGTATACCTCGTTCATAATAATAAGATATAACTCTGAGGTGCGTTATGAATTGATGACTTATGGATACTGATCATGAAGTCCTCATATGAATTTGTTTGACATAATTATAAACTTATTTTGCCATATCATGTTTCATTCATGACTGGATGTTACCTTACTTAGAGGAATCCGACCCTTCTTTCTATCTCTACAGGAAATTCTTGAGAGATCGTGGGCTACTAGATTGACATCCTCAATCTTTGTGATGGACCGGCATTGACGATCTGCGTCGAGTCTGGCTTTGTGGATATTTTGGTTGTTTGAGTCTAAGTGTCCTTGTGTGGGATAGAAAAGGGTGTCACTTAAAACAACGTTTGATATTGGTGCTCGATTTAGTTGTGTTGTGGTCATTACTCAAGTTTGCCTTGGCAGAGTAAGACTCTATGTTTGCTCCTGTTATATAAAGAAAAAAATTTGCGTCAGAAACTTGGGTAGTGACATTTACTTTAGTATTTCATTTCAAACATATTGTTTATTACCCTCTTCATGTTTCATATGTTATGTATATGTTATTTCCTTGTCTAGATATCATCATGAATAATTTTCATTGGTCCTCTATGTATATAGTCTTGACATGTCTAAAATCATTTTTTCCAAATTATTGTAGTGTCAAAACTCATTTCAAAATACATATTGTTTGTTTTAGAAACTTTCCAAGTTCATACAAACGTTGAAGCATTCAGATTTTTGCAGACTTTGAGAGTTTATTTCTCTGGGAATCATATTTATGATCCATAAAGTTCTATAGTTTCTTCCCACAAATTTCATGAACTTTGAAGTTGTTTGGTTCCATATTTAGTTGATTTCTTAGGATCTGTTTTTTATAATTTCATACTACAGAAAATTGGTCCTAAAAGTCTGTGAAATTCTAAACTTCATAAGTCCATATTCATAACTCTGATTCATGTTCTGTACGTCAGTAGTTTGCTTCACAAGTACAGTTTTTTTGTACACCACCCTTGGGCTAATCGAAGTCCGTTTGGTAGGTCGTTAAATCGATTTAGCAGAGATAGATTTTTGTTGTTTTCTACAATTCCTTGTCAAAACTGATTTTTCTCCAACTTTGTCGTGACGTAACTTCTTGTCTTGCCATGGTTTGTCAAGTTTTCAATTAGAATTTGATATTTGCCCTAGCAAATTTGTCTGTCAAGTTTTTTGACCAATGAAATTTGTTTTACTATTCAAATCATGTCTCAAGTTCTATCCTCTAATAATGTTTGTGTTATGTTTTTTGCGCATCCATATTTCTGCTCTAAAATTTATGAAGCCATAACATTCAACCTCAAAAATCATTTTTGAATCTATAAAGTACATATGATATATATATATATATATATATATATATATATATATATATGTAGGATCATTGTTCCAAATTTCAAACCAAGTGAATGTCATTGGATGTGGTTTTTATTGCTTCAAATGCAGGTCGGTTGATCAACTTGCACATGACTGTTTTTACATCAAAATATGATTTGTCATGGTTTTGTTGTCGTGTGTAGCCTTAGTTAGACATATTTTTGCAAATCCGTTGCTTGGATCTTCTAGTTTGATGATAGGATATCTTCACACTAATTTTTGGTGAAAACTCGTCATTTAAATTGGTTTTGAGTTTTCCAAAGTCATTGCCTGGGTCAACTTACTATTTTCTTGTTTTGCAACAAACTCTTTGTTTCACTTCTCAATCTAATGTCTAATGTACATGTTAGGCATAGTTTTGATGTACATGTTAGGCATAGTTTTGATTCTCTGATGTGTATCTTGTCCTTGTTTTGGTACCTAGCATGCTATCGCCAAGTTTTACGATCCATCAAGTATGTTCCTTCCTAATTCTAGTTCATGTTCAAATCAAGCTACATATTTTAACTTTTAGAAAGTTTGTTTTAAACCTCAATTATATATTGAAGTAGTTTTTCATGTTTCTTCACTCTATAACATTTGTTTGTCATGAAGTAACACTATCCAAGTGTTACAAGTTATATTCAAGTTGTGTTGATCCGTATAGACCTCATGTTCCACCCTTGTTATAATTTATATTTTATATAGTTTTTTGCACTAAATTTGTGTAGGTATATCTTCCAGCCTAGTTAACGTTTTTCAAATATATAATTTGTTGTTGTTTACTTATTATACAAGAATCTAGAGTCTGAATTTCAGTCCAAACCAAAATTGCTTCCCATATGTTTACCCGTTTGAAAATAAGCCAAAAAACAAAGCTGCATATTTAGGTTGTGCATACTCTTGTCATGCCAATAGCATTGACACTAAATTTTAGCATCATCCAGCCATGTTTGTCTTATTTTAATTAACTTTTAACGTAGGTGTCGAATCATATGTTTCAAGTGCTATCTTCTAAAACGTTCAAATTTTTGTGAGTCGGTTTGCACCCAACTCCAATCTAGGTTACCTAATCACAATCTAACACTTGGATATCATTTCCACATGCCAAAAGAAGGTTGACCTCAATTTTCATGAAAATATAAGTTCATGACATGTGTCTTTTCAATCATTTTCAAAGCCTCAAATTCCTACATTCTGAATATAACCTATGAGTAGAATCATGTTATGTCAACCTCATTTCATCATCTTTTGAGTGAATTTTCTCCACAACAGCACATCTTTAGCTGCCCCCAACAAGTAGGATATGCATCTCCCATATCAAGCTTGCAAATCATGATTTTGTTAGGATTGTAGTTTAGATGTGAAATTAAATTTGGATTTAAGTTTTGAACATGGGTATGAGTTTAGATATGGTTTTTTAAGTAATGATTTCAGGGTTAGATTTGGATCTAGGTTTAGATTATGAGTTCTGGGTTGAACATGACTAAATATGGATGATGTTAGCTATTCATAAGACCATGATAGAATAGGTTGGATCATGGATTTAGTTTTGTACGTAAAGTGTGGTTTGAGCTTGGTCCATGCTCCAAACTGAAATCTATGTGGTTTTCATCTAGTTCAAGTTGAAAGTAAGAATTCAAATCAAAGTATAATTAGATACAGGTGGGCTTCAAGTAGTGGACCTAGACTAAAATTTAGTTATGGGTTGGATTCAAATATATCCTTGAAACAGGTCCTCCTAGAGATGCTTAGAGAAATGGGTTTGAATCTAGAACTGCAACCATACTAGACCTAGAAATGGGAACTGGTTGAAAGGGTTGAATTGGTGCATATAAAGAGTTTTGGATTAAAAGAAAGGTTTTCTATCTAGTCTAGGGTTTTCCCTAGACCTGATCCATCATTAATCGATAGGTCGACTAGGTTTGGAATTGGAATCCTGAAAAACACCCCAAGAACTAGGTTAGTGCATTTGAAGTGGGTTAGAGCCTATCTCGGCCCAAACTAGTTTGAAGCAAACCGATTTGAGCTGATATGCCAAGCATCCACGAGTGTTTGGTACTAGAGTGAGTGCATCCACCAATGTGGCTATTAATAAGTTCAATGGCGCTCACCCAATAATCAAATGACCCCTAGGGCCTAGATTTGAGCCAATTGCTGTCAACCTAGATTTTGTTTCTTCAATTGTTATCCTCTAGAAAACCAGTGTTGTTAAGCCTCCATCAACTAATCATTTACTATCAAAATCAATTGAGGCAATCCTTTCAGCGGAGGTTGGAATCTTGTCAACCCCAAGAGTCAAGCTCAAATACATTGCCCTCTAGCCATCGGAATTAACATCTACTCAAACAACCCCATGCACTTCTTGAGTTTGTCATTGATTGTGAAAACTTCTACCACCAATAGTTGGCAAACTCATTGATCTGACTTGAGAATCACCTGAGTTGGCTTAGATCATCCATTTACCTGGTCATGAGCTAGGATACATCAAGTCAGCTTAGATAAACAACTAATGATAGGTTCTTTTATGTCTTACATTGCTGAAAATTGAAATTGATTATGTAGTTAATTGTAAAACTTATATCAATGTGTGATGGTTATGAAGCATTTTTTAACTTATTGTAAACTTTATTATTTGTATTTTTTAATTGAAAAGAGAGTAGAGAATGTGTGCACACTTAGGTTGTTTTCTCCCATGTCATTGCATTGCCTTGTCAGATATTTAACTACTAACTGTACCAAACATGCACATAAACACTAATGTTACATGTTATTCATTTTACCTTATGAAAAAATTGAACAAGAAGGCCTGATATACTAACCTTTTTCATCTATTTGTAGCAAAAATGCAACATAAAATCTTATGACCTAACACAGCTGAGTGGCTAAATCAACTTGTTGACCCGGAGAGCCAACTATCAGCCAATCAATGTTTGAGGCACTTCCCAAGCTAGGCCATTCCCAAAGTGTGAAAATGTTAATGCTGCCTAAAGGCCCTTCATCCTATATCAATGTTCATTGTGAATGTTGTTGGCTGGTTGGACTCACCAACATGTTCAAACACTTGTTGTTGCTCTAACTGCAGTTGATTTTCTCTTTCTTTCACTCTATTAATTCTACCATCATGTTCACCAATTTCTCATTATGAGACACATCCACATGTTACTTCATCACCATCTCAAACATGTGTTTCTAGAAACTATGCTTATGTTTTCCTCATTTTTCTCTTTTCCTTTCAATGACAAGATTTTCCATCACTTGTGCCATAAGAAAAAATAGAGATAACCTTGCTCAAGACCAAATCGATTGAGTGAAAATCAATGCAAGGAAAAGTCTAATGTGAACTATGATAAGGTGAATAGCATGCTAAAACTCTAAACCCTGCACTTTTCTCAGCAAATGTTTGGTGTAAACCTTGGCTAGAGTTTTCCCTAAATTTATTATTATCAACATATGTTTCTAGGTAAAAAAGTGTTTTTATTTCATAATATGAACAAGAAGTAGGAGACTTTTTTCTAGGGATGGTTTGGTGAGAACATTCCAATCAGGTACCATTATGAGACATTTGATGCACCCAAATTCTGCTACGTAAGTATAATCAACTTTTTAAAAAAAAAATCTCATGTCTGCAACAAAGACAAAATAATGATGTTGGAATTGTCTTGCAACTACTGAAGTATTATTTTGAATTAAAATTGTCGCTTGAAGGGTCTAGCCTTAGTTCCAATTAGAAAAAAAATGCTTATTAGGGCTCATTGTTGATTGCATTCTTAGTGTCTTGCTATGTTGTTCCCAATACACCCACAAATGGTGTTGTGCCTTATCCTCTAGGTGAGGATAGCAATTGTCGGAGATGCCAATCATTTTCCTCTCATCCTCACGAGATGGTGACTCCTACATCATCAAAATCTGCCCTCTCCCCTAAAGGCCCTTCATCCTATATCTATCTTGTCCCAGTTGCTACATCATTCTTACATGCAAGCTAGAAAGGATCATAACCAATTATGCTTCCCCTCTGCCTAGAAAAGAGAGCTAGAGTCACTCTCCATCAAATGGAGTTGGTGAACTTAGAGTCCAGACAACTCTGCCTCCTCTAATGCATATCCCAGCTATACTCATCCTTGTTCCCCAATTATATGCCTTCACAGCCCCATCAACAAGCTCACATCATATACATTATTCTGAAACTGAAAAGATGCATTGTGAAGGTTATTGAGCCTTCCACCCTGCACTCTGGCACTATTTGTCAAACCATGTACATTATTTGTCTTTGGCATAAACTCTTGCATGTTTTAGCGGATGAATATCTTATTTTATAAATTTCAATTTTCTTTTCCATCCTTCTAGAAGGGGGGAGTTGCTTCTTTTCCATGTCAGCCACCACCTAAAAGTGGGGAAAGGTAGGTGGGGCTGAAGTTAGTTTATAAAGAGCATTTTTTACTATTGGGAGAGAAAGAGAGCTTGTATTTTCTTTTTTACCACCTTGTGCTTTGTCTTTTTTTTCTGTGAGTATTGTCTTGTGGCTGATCTTTGAGTTGTAGCTGTCAGGGTGCATCAGCCAGGTATGAGGCTCCTTTGATAGCCAACGCATACATAATATACATATATAATGCTGGTTGTTATGCTTACATACATGTTTTTTTTTAGTGGTTGCACATAGATAAACATTTATATATGTGCATGATCATGATGACCATGTTTTTCAGGTTCTTCTTTTGATTGTATCTTATAAGAAAGGCTGCATATATGATAATGACACATACATATACAATGATGACTTGCTTACCATGTTCTCTCTATGAGATTTTTGTATATATGCATACATATACACGAATTAAATGGGCTAGAGTGACATTTTTTCTATTCAAGTACAGATGACATAGTTAACCACTCCATGCATGCTTCTTTTATGCACGTATGTATATGGACTTTTATTATATCATCTACATGCTCATGTTTCCTACATAATACCTTGGTACAAAAGATATTTATTCTATGTTGATTGATCCATGATATGTATGCATACATGTTATGGGTATGATGCATTACTATATCCATGCATTTCATTCAGTGAAGGTAAGATGGCCCTACCATTAAAATAACAAATGTATACAATACAATAATTTCAGGAACCGAAGCTTTTTTAAACTTTACTCTATGGAACCCCATCATGTCTGACGCGCCCATTTACTTCTAATCACCTTCTGCCTTTTTTTTTAGTTACTGTTATTAATTTTCACCTCAAAACCAAATCACTGTTGCTGGTTGGCTCCAGTGAGCCTCTCAGACTACCGAACCCTTGAAACAAAAGGAAAGAAAAAAAATAAAGTCATGACACATATGACTAAAGGAATAGGTATAGAGTTCTAAAGGTGTTCTTTTCATAGGGTGTTGGCCTTGGTCTTGTAGGACATCATTGACTGGATAGTGTTGGCGTCAGCCAGAGCCAGTGAAGCCCAATTCCCCAAAACCAAGTCACCAGAATTTCATGTAGAAAACTTATAACGGATCCATTTAAGCTAGAATATTGCTAATTAAGAATAACGAGTTAGTAGCAAATAATATATTGATTCAATTTGGATCTAATTAGATCCATGTTACCTCAATCACATGCATACACATTGTTACTTTTGCAGCATTATGATTTGGATCATGTCAGATAATAACATATAGATGATTATTGAAATACATGTGGATCTGAACCTTGCTTTTATTAAGATATCCTTATATGAGCATGTGATATTATAATGAATGCGCATGGATCTATTTACAAGACTCAGACTGTTAATGTGACTGAATTTTGTGATGCGTGCAGCATGTTGACAAATGCTATCTTTGTCATTTTATTAGCTTCTAGTAAGTTGCTCAGAATACTCTATTATGTTGACACGTGTAAAAAAAAATCATGAGCAAATTGAAACTTGTGAATGTTCATATTGGTTATTACATAATCTGGTCTGACCATGTATGGTCCAAACTACTTGCGAGGCAGACTGGCACGATCTCTCATGGAATGAGGAAGGTGTAGGGGTTGCTCTTCCACCTGGGTGGGTCTGGGTAGGCCAATGCTATGCCATCAAGTTTTTTTTATGGTTTTGCGGTAAGTCTACTTGTGTTTTGGGCATGCCCCATCAATGGGTGACCCATTCTCCTGCCACAAGATTTGGGGAACAACCCTCCAACTGGTCCCTTTTAAAAGTCCAGTTAAATGAAGGAAGGCAGTGGTCAATTATTGAGTCTAGTACTAGCACGTGTTGTAGATGAGACCTTGTGGTGTTTATTGGTTGTTCTTTTGAGTATTGTAATAAAATCTTGTGTCAAAATACCCATCCAGCTGAGACTCCACCAGCATAGTGCCCACAATGGATAAGAGAAACTTAATTGTGGCTGCAAGCATACCAACAGATAATAAGTTTGCATACATCTGCATGCATGTCTATGAATGTCTTGTATAATAACAATTGTTATCAATTCCTTACTATGGTTAGGTGCATAAGTTGATGAATATTGACATGATCGGTTACTTTTTATAGTTATATTCCATAGCTATGTATATCATTTGGTTAGAGCATACTTTACCTAATTTGAGATGGATTTCAAGTATGTAGAGTATAAGTTGGTAAACCTAAGAGAGTCACCATACTGAGGGCTTTCATGTTCTCACATCAATATCTTCTCAGGTGGTTGTGAATAGAAGATAGTGGTGATGTGGTGACGACATAACGTGATAGTTTGATGTTGCCCAAGTCAGTTTTAGAGTTTTAGGAGTTGGATGTCTGAAACTCTATGCATTATTTTCTTATGTAGAGTTGAACTTATTAGTTAGGTTCATTTTATTTTGTCACGGTGTGGCTGAAATTGAAATATGTAATGACCCCTAAATGCTTTAAGGGATAAAGGTAGATGCTTATTTTGGCACATTGTGTTTCAGAAAAGAAAATTGCCTTAAAAAATTTAGGGTTGTCAAATTTGGAGCCTCTACCTTTCGTGTTTCACATTCTTCTTCTAAGCACCTTCCTTTTTTTTCTTTATTTCAAGTTTCTTAATTCATTTGGCATTTTTGTGAAAATCCCTATTCTTGAGCTTTTGGTGTTACAGTGTATGTTTGATGTCCTAACATGAAATGGGTTGCTACTTTTTTCTGGTGCTTTCCATACGGATGGATTGATGGAAAAACCATATCACGATATAATGCATGTCATTGAGAATTGGATGAAGGTCGGAGTCCTACTTGGAGACTAACGAACGGGCTCAGCTTGACCAGCTTGACCATACACTGTGTGGGTATTTCTAAGACATTAAATCTAAATGGAGAACTAATAATATCCATAAAAAGTACTCGACTTAGTTTCGTACATATTCCAAACCGGATGGAAATTGGATGTCTAATAGTTACAACACTTGCAGTCAAACTGGGAAACTGAAACAATCCAAGTCCCAGGGTCATAATAATAGAAATTAAATCATGTTAATCATGATTAATTAATGACAGTTAAAGAGCTTAAACACTCAACTTGTGATGGATTAGAGTTCTTAAGGTAGGATTAAGCACTAAGTTAAACCATAATCGACATTAATCATTTAAAATCAAACTGACAGCACTAACCTTCTTAAGATATTTTAATAATTTATGAAACCTTCTTTGAATAAAATATGTTAAAGTATAATGTAATATCAAGTTATGTAATATATTATTTTTATTATAAATAGGAGTTCACGCCCCATATTGGGTAGCAACTTGAGAAGAGGAGAGAGAGAAAAGAGAAGTGTAGTAGAGAAAAGAGAAAGTAGGAGAGAGTGAAGAGAGAAAAGCAAGGAGAGAAAATATTTTTGAATGGATCATTGTGAGATCTGTCCACACGTATGTTGTGGAATTTTGTCGATCAAACATAAATTTTTGGATTTTTTACTGTAAAAACCTAAATTTCTTCTCCTAGGTTCTGGTGTGCAACTATTCTGTACGATTCCTATGGATTGGAAAAGTGAAAATTAGATCAGTAAATGAGATTATGCTGGATTTTCATTTGAAGCTTTGAAGTGCCTTGTTGTGTGTGTGGGATGCACAAGCAATGAATGGACTGTGCTAATGGTGTACGTGTGTTTTAATTGTTTAGGCTGCATTGAATGTCGTGTCAATTCATGCATCAGTTCGTTGTATCACGAACCTTGGTGGTAGGCTAGGCTAGGCTGTCCAGACTGGTTAGCCTTGGTCAGCCATAACCGTTGTTAGGTCTTAGTCGAATATGATCTAGCCATGATTAGATAACCTTGAATATGTCAATAGTTTATCTTAAGTTGTGTGGGTGATTGCCCACATGGAGTTTTATTGAAGATTTATTGTTTATAATACATAAGTATACTATTCATGTGATTTACGGATGGCTTAAGTTAATAAAATTGAGATTCAATGGCTTAAATCAAGTTGCAAGTTTAAGCAAATGGCTTAAAGCTAATTAAGAATACATGTCCATGGATATATGCATGCCATTTACCTATATTTAATCTTGGAGATATGTGCAACACTCAGACAAGGACCTCGAGCTATGTTGGTGATACAAGTTCATAATTGAGTTCCAAGAGTGATGTTTTTTTATAATGAACATGTGCTTTAGTTCTGTTATGAGCATAATTATTGAAGAAAGCCAGGTAATGTTCATAGATGTGAAATTGTAATCATGCATTGAATTAGTTGAGCATGATAGTTGTTTATTTGTTTCATGTTATGTTTTGTCATAGCTTGAGTTGTCATTTTGATGTGAGCAATGGCCTGGGCCGGTTTTATATTTTCAGGTTGAGTATAATGAAAAAGTCCGAGAATGGCCCAGTATACCGAAAATAAAAAGCCTGTAATCGTCACATGTGGCGACTATAAAAAGCTGAACTCAACTGCAAAACATAAAAGGCCCAGGTTGGGAGGCGGAGGTGTTTGGAGACCCGTGATGAAAACCTTCCTTGAATGGAAGGATTAATATATAAAGCGCTTCTTATTGAGGCCACTTAGACAAGTTCATTCACAGCATGAGGCAACGAGTGTGTGATGAAGTTACTATAATAACATAGTTGAGTTCAATAAAATCTAGAGTCACGACAGTGGTTACCTCAAAATTATGCAAATATTCCCAACGATTAGTGTTTGGAACAGTAAACTATGCAACGGTCTGCCCTAAATACAACGACGAGCTAGGTGGTATGATATGATTTTACTCAGGCAGGTGTGTGTGTGTGCATCATTGAAATTCATGCATGTAAGAATTGATTATCCATTTATTTATTCATTTTTTTGCTCTCCCTGCTATTATTGATGTGGTTGGTTATTTCTATGACTTAGAGTGAGACTGGTTCGCTGGTATGCTGAAGAAACCAGCAACCCAAACTTCATGAACCTTTTAAGCTACAACTTGAATATGAATAACTAGTGCTGGAGTGAACCTATAAGCAGTGATGATACTCCTTCACTATCATTTCTAACAGTTAATAAAATGTATCAGAGATCTTGTCATGATTTTCAATATACTCAGCGATTGCACGGATGCTATGATTATCTATCTCCTTTACGTTCTCATTATGTACTAGATGATGCTTGTTTGATCGAATGGTTGGAAGGACAGGGATTGCTGAGAAATGACTTATCTAATGTCATATACAACCCCTTGGACTTTAAATTTTATGTATGCAATGGTCTATCTGTACACCGGCTTCTATTCCTTGAAACTTTGATTTGAGAGTCATAGCCCTCTGGTGCATGTTTGGAAGTATTATTTTATTAATAAGCATTTTTCATTAGAAACATTAATTGCTAGAATAGGTCCTGCTGTGTGCCAAATATGTGGGCAAATCATTTATATGTAATAAACAAATTGGACTCTATGCTAACTACGTAGGTGTGTGATTGTTCCATTTCCACATGTTCATAATGACCCTAAAAAAAAACTCTATCTCTGATCTCTTTTCATGTCTATCTATGTATGACATTGGAGTGTCTCATTTAATGGTATCAGAGCAACCCATTCGTTTCTAATATCAACTCGTAATCACAACATCATATGATAGGTGAGTGCCATGTAAAAGTTATAAGATACTGAAAAATTCATTACAATTTATTTTAAGTAGAATAAGTTGAAAATCTTCTAATAAGAAGTAAAGTTTGTGCAATGTATGAAGTAAAGTCTTAATCCACTGAAGAATGTCTTAGTATACTAGACTTTTTGGCAAGATGCCACAAGAACTAGTGGTGGTTAGGAGAGAGATGAGGGCCATCAGCAACGAGACAAGTTGATATTATGGAGATTCTTCAAACAATTTTTAGACCTATGCAATCCTTGGCCCAAGAGACTACTCAACTGGCAGAATTGCTTCACCAACAGAACTGACTACAGCACATCAACCTGCCACTAGCAACCAACATAAGCAGTTCATGAACATGAATCCACCAAAATTTATTGGAAGTGTAGACACAATGGATGCTGAAGAATGGCTTACTGAAATTGATGAAGCTTTTGAACTGATCGATGTACTCGTAAACTTAAAACCTAAGTTTGGCACCTACATGCTTGGAGTAGATGTCAAAAATTGGTTGAAGACTATAAAGCGAATCAAGTTTGACAGTCAGGCAATGATATGGAACAATTCATGCATAATTTCACTGAAAAATATTTCATTGACCATGTTAAATAAAGAAGAATGCAACAATTGCTTGGTTTGTCTTAGTGTGGTAGGTGAATGTCACCATTCGGAAAAGGAAAAGTACTGCCCGAATACATAAACTACTAACAAAGCCAGAGTAAAAAAATTCATCAAAGTATTCAATGATGATTTGAGGTTGAGTTTGGTGGGAACAAGCCCTATGATTCTAACACAAGCAATTGAGAAAGTGACTCAGATAGATGAGCTTCTGAGTTAGATTCAAGTTCATGGGAAGAGAAAATTTTATGGTATAGCACGTTACCTCTAGTCCTAGCTAAGAAACCGTTTCTACCTAAGCATAGACCAATTCCATCACCTCCATTTCATAAACCTTTTCCCCAAAACAAGCCTAATGATAGAGGCTATCATTTTTGCCACCATGTAAACCTTGGAAGACCATGTCCTAGGGTTACATGGGCATGTTGGTGAACAAGGACATTTTTTCAGAGAATGGTCTAAGAGACAAGGATTTCCACCACAAGGACTACCTCAAACCAGACCTACTCAGCCACCACAACCTGTAAACTGCCCTCTGAAAAAAAATTGTACCATGAAGGGTGTATGCCACAATCATCAAGAGTCTTAAGGATCTAGATCTTGTTGAAGGTACCCTACTTATACACTCATACTTGGCGCATGTTTTGTTTGATTCTAGAGTATCCCATTCTTTTATATGTCGACCTTTGTCACTATGCTTAAATATGCCAATAGTACATGAACCAAATGAGCCTACACTATCAAGTGCTATTGGATTTCATAATTGTTGTACAAAGTATTTGTTTGATGTCATGACAGAAATTTTTTAGGAAATAAACTTCCTGCAAACCTTGTAATCATTGATTTAGAGGGATTTGATATAATCCTATACATGGATTGGATGAGTGAATATGGACTATCATAGAAAGAGGATTACTATATGGGCCAATAGTTCTAACCCTATAGTATTCCAAGTTCATACTCGTGAACATGCATTGGAAATAGCTGAAGTCAACTTATGGATGCAAGAAAACATAAAGAGTTATGACACAGTCTATCTTATTCATGTGACCATAGAGAAAATTGAAACACCGAAGATAGACCAAATTCCAGTGGTATGTGAGCTTGTAGATGTATTTTCAAAAGATCTCTTGGGACTGCCACCACCAAAAGAAATTGAGTTTACTATTGACTTAGTACCTAACACTGCTCCGATTTTGAAAGGATTTATCAGACCGAGAGCTGCACCTTGGGGTGCACCTATGCTATTTGTAAAGAAGAAGAATGAGTCATTTCGAGTATGTAGTGATTAATGGATGCTAAATCAAGTTACCATTAAGAATAACTGTCCCTTCCTCAGAATTGAAGACTTGTCGGATCAACTGAAATATCCCTGTGTGTTCTCTAAGATTGACCTTAGATCAAGCTATGACCAATTAAGAATTAAGAAAGAAGATATCCCTAAGACCGCTTTTCAAACATGATATGGACATTATGAGTTTTGTGTTCCTTCCTTTGGATTGACTAATGTGCTAGCTGTGTTTATGAACTTAATGAATAGAGTGTTCAAAGAATTTCTTGATCAGTTCGTTGTTGTGTTTATTGATAATGTGTCAATTTATTCATCCACTCAAGAAGAGCACAAGGAACACTTGAGAAAGGCATTAAGTAGTCTTTGACAACATAAATTGTATGTGAAATTCTTAAAGTGTAATGTTTGGTAATCCAAGATAAGCTTCATGGGGCACATCGTTTCAAGTGAAGGCATTGCAATGGATTCGACCAAAGACGACGCGGTTCAGAAATAGAAGACTCCTAATGTTACGAAAGTGAGAACCTTCCTTGGATTAGTTGGTTACTATAGAAAATCTATTCAAACTACCTATGACTACACTTTTGAAGAAAGGAACAAAAGTTGAGGAGAGAAATGTAAGCAAAGTTTTCCAACTTTGAAAGAGAAATTAACTATGGCACCAGTTTTGGCTATTCCATTTGGAAAGGAACGGCTTGTTGTTTATACTAGCACTTCTATGTATGATTATAGAGCAGTCTTGATGTAGAATGACTGAGTCATCACTTAAGTGTCACAAAAACTATGTCCACATGAAACGTAACCGCCCAATCAATGATTTGGAACTTAGTGCATTGGTTCATGCCTTAAAGATGTGGCGACACTATCTATATAGTGTACTATTTGAGGTATTTACAAACCACAAATCACTCATTATTTGTTTTCTTAGAAAGATTTGAACATTTGACAACAACATTGGGTGAAGTATTTGATGAATTATGATTTTCAGATGTCATACCATCCTAGTAAGGCAAATGTTATAGAAAATACCCTTAGTCACAAAGGTACTGTTACTGCAAGAAGTATAATGGTTCGTCATATATGGAAACTAATTGAAGAATGACCTCTTGACATCCTTTTCAACCTATCCCTAAAATACCTATCTGTGCACAATAATGCCAAGTGATTTAACAGAAATGATTCGACAGAGATAGAATGAAGATCTTAATTATTCTTACATGTTTGTTATGTGCCTGGAGGATGAATTGGTTTTTCTTTGGACAATAACGACAATGTTTGTTTTCAAGGCCATTATGGATACCAAATGATGCAGCCATATGGAGGAAACTCTTGGGCAAACTACAGTGGTTCTAAGTATATAATTCATCCATGAGCAAATAAAATGTATCAAGATGCTTGGTAAAAGTTTTGGTGGCGAAGAATGAAATCTGATATTGTCAAACATGTAGTAAAATGGCTTATTTGACAGCAAGTCAAAGTTGAACATCAAAAGCCCAAAGGATTATTACAACCAATAGAGATTCCTCTATGAAAATGGGAAGATATAGTGATGGACTTCATTATAAGATTGCCAAAGACTCAAAAACAACATGACTCCATTTGGATAATTGTTGATCGACTAACAAGCTTGTTCATTTCCTTCTAATAGAGCTAATGAGTCATTATAATCTTTGGCCGAATTATACATTAATAAGACAGTTTGATTGCATGGTTTACCATGTATAATTATTTCATACAAAGATCCTAAATTTACTTGTCATTTTTGGAAAGCTCTTCATCTCGCTTTGGGAAATATGTTTTGTCGGAGTTCAACATTCCACCCTCAAACTGATTGACAAACAGAGATGATGATTTTAACCTTGGAAGGTATGTCACGAGCATGTTCTCTAAAATAGAAAGGTGAATAAGACAAACATATAAAACTAGTCAAATTAACTTTCAACAATAGTTACCATTCTAGTATTGACATGGCACCTTGTGAAGCTTTATATGGACGTCTGTATTGATCACCTCTATGTTGGGATGAAATTGGTGATAGCAAATTTGAACATCTTTTGGTCCTATAGCATTATGTTGACCAAATCAAGAAGATACAGAACAATTTATGTTTATAATCATAAAAAGACTTATACTAACAAGAGATTATGGCCTCTAAGATTTGAAGTTGGAGACATGTATTTTTAAGTATATCCTCAATTTAAAAAAAAAAGTCCAATTTGGTAAGATGGTGAAATTAAATCCCAAATTTGGACCATTTGAAATTTCAAAAAGAATTAGAGAGACAGGGTACTGACTGGCAATGCCACTACAATACTTTTAGGTTTATAATGTATTCCATGTGTTAATGTTGCGAAAGTGTGTACCAGATCCCAATCATGTGATCAGCTATCACGATTTGGAAATTCAAGAAGATTTGATGTATACAAGACAATCAATCCACATAGTTGATGAACAGGAACATGAACATGTATTGTGAACAAAATGAAGACTAGTAATAAAATTGAATGAAAGTACCACTGGGCCACTAACAGTACTTGAGAGTTGAAAGCTGATTTGCAGAAACACTATTCCCAATTATTTGTACAAACATAAGAAATTTTGAGGACAAATTTTATTAAGGGGACAAGGTTGTAACATCCAGCTTCTTACCATCAAAATCAAAAAATGAATTACAATTTTAGCCCAAAAAATTTTTGAATCGTGCTATGTTCCTGTGTGAGTATGGCTAAGACATTATATTTAAATGGAGAACTAATAATAAACATAAAAAGCACTCGACTTAATTTCATTTGTGTTTCGAACCGGATGAAAATTGAATGTTTGACTATTACGAAACTCGCAGTCAAACTGAGGGACTGAAACAGTCCAAGACCTAGACAGGCTTGGGTTGGTGAGTGGCAAACTTGTATTTCCCAACCATGACCACATGTAAACTAATAATTGAAAAATCAAAATTAAATCATGTTAATCATAATTAAGGTTAATTAATGACAGTTTAAGAGCTTAAACACCCAAATAATAATATATTAGAGATTTTAAGCTAGGATTAAGCACTAAGCTAAATCAAAATCGAACTTAATCATTTAAATCTAACTACATACACTAACCTCTTCAAGATATTTTAATAATTGTTGAAACCTCCTTTGGATAAAATATGTTATAATATTATATTAAGTTAAGTAATAAACTATATTATTTTTATTATAAATAGGAATTGCTACCCCATTTTGGGCAGCAACTTGAGAAGAGGAGAGAGAGAAAAGAGGGAGTAAGAGAGAAAAGAGAGAGAAAGAGAGGGTTGACAGAGAAAATTGAGGAGAGAGAAAATATTTTGACGATGAATCTTTGTTGGATCCTTTCATGTGTACATTGTTGTTATCTAGAGTAGAGATTTTGCAAAAATCTAAGGGACGGTGGAAATTCTGCCATTTTCTTTGATCAAACGAAAAGTTTTAGATTTTTTACGGTAGGAACCCAAATTTCTTCTCCTAGCCTGCGCTCTACATCTATTCTCTATGATTCTTGTGGATTGGAATCATGAAAATCGAACCAATAGATGAGATTTTGCCAAATTTTTATTTGAAATTTTGAATCACCTAGCTGTGTGCATGGTGCACACAAACAACGAATGGACTATGCCAACGGTGTTCGCATGGCTTAATTGTCTAGGCTGCATCGAAGCTCGTGTTAATTTGTGCACCAGTTCACTATATCGCGGACCTTGTTAGTAGGAAAGACTAGGCCGCAGGGCCCGGTCAGCCTTAGTTAGCAATGACCGGGCCCTGCGGCCTAGCCTATCCTACTAACACGGTCTGCGATATAGTGAACTGGTGCACAAATTAAATAACCTTGGATAACATGGAGTTTTGTTGAAGATTTGTTATTTATACTAGGTAATTAAATTATTCGTATGATTTTGCATATTGCTTAAATTAATAAAGTTGAGATTCAATGGCTTAAACCAAGCCATAAGTTTGAGTAAATGGCTTAAGCTAATCAAGTTTAATTTGATCCTTTGAGTACATATTCATGCACACATGCATGCTATTTACCTAGGTTTGATCATGGAGATATGTTGGAACACTTAGATAGGGAACTCGAGCTATGTTGGTAATACAAGTTGGTAATTTAGTTTCAAGAGTGTTGTGTTTTTTATAATGAACTTGTGCTTGAGCTCTGAGAAGAGTGTAATTAATGAAGAAAGTCGGGTAATGTTCATAAATTGGAAATTGTAATCATGCATTGAATTGGTTGAGCATGATGGTTGTATATTTATTTCATGCTATTTTTGTTGTTTGGCTTATCATTTTGATGTAGGCAACGGTGGACTTGGTTTTATATTTATGGGTTGATGGTATAATGGGAAGTCTGAGAATGGCTTATTATACTAAAAATAAAAAGACCATTTTGGCACACGTGGTCACTATAAAGAGTAGAACCAGACTGTAAAGCATAAAAGGGGTCAACTTAGGTGGTGCAAGGGTCTGGGGACCTATGATCAAAACCTTTCCTGAATGAAACAATTGACATATAAAATGTTTTTTCCTCAGGCTACTCAGAGCATCACATCCTTCACGTGAGGTAGCGAGTGTGGGATGAAGTTACAACAGTAACACAGTTGAGCTCAACGCAATGTTGTGTCGTGATAGTAGTTGCCCCAAATTATTTCAATATTCTTGGAGACTCAGTGTTTGGGATCATAAATTGCATAACAGTCCACCCTAAATATACCGAGGAGTTGGCTAGCATCACATGATTTTATCAGGTGGGTGTCTGCGTGTGCATCATTTAAATTCATGCATATATGAATTGATTGTCCTTTTATTTGTTTGATCTCACTGCTATTATTGATGTGGTTGGTTATTTCTGCGACTCAGAGTGAGTCCAGTTCATTGGTATGCCAAAGAAACCGGCAGACCAAACTTCTTGAACCTTTTACGCTATGACTCAAATATTATCACTGCTGTTGGAGTGAACCTACATTCATATGATGATACTCCTTCACTATCATTTGTAATAGCTAGTAAAATGTATATACTTTACACTCATGTAATAGGACATGAGAGATCTTGTTATGATTTTGTTATGCACACTGGTTGTGCTGATTCTATGACTTTTCTATCTCTTTTAGGTTCTAATTGTGCAGTTGATCAGATGGCTGGAAGAACAGGAGATTGTTGAGAAAAGACTCGTGTAATGTCATACGCAACCCTCTGAACGATAAACTTTGTAAATGCAAGGGTCTATTTGTACACCCTCTTCTATTGTTTGGAACTTCGACTTTGAGAGTTGTAGCTCTTTTTCAAGTATTACTTATAAATAGGTGTTTTTATTAGAAACATTAACTGCTAGGACAGGTTGTGTCATGCACTAAATACGTGGGCAAATTATCTGTATGTAATAGATAGATTGGTCCTACACTAGCTAACGCAGGTATGTGATTGTTTTGCTTCCACTTAGTCATAATGTCCCTACAAAAGAAAAAAATCTCTGTCTCTAATCTCCTTTTTATGTGTGGCTATGTGTGGCATTGGAGTGTCTCAATAATGGTTTCCACCCATTTAGTAAAATATTCTATAGCCATTAGGAAGTATTTATAATTGTTGAATGCAGAACAATTGAAGGGGGCCACCACATCAAAGGCCCACATAGAAAATGGCCATGGAGATACCACAGTGTAGGTATGTTGTTGGGGCATGGATGAAATAAGCATGTATGACACTTGAGACATATTTTAACAGGTTTGTTGCATAGTGGGCCAGTAATAGTCAGCTCTTACCAGTTGCTTAACTATTGTTTGGTAATCAACGTGGCAACCAAATAAAACTTCATGGGCTTATTTAATTGTCTCTTATGCCTCATCTTTGTTTAGGAACCTGAAATATTCTCAGTTGAAGCCTCTCATATACAATGGCTGCTATAACATTGGAATTCAAGCTCAAAAGCCATAAATGAAACCAAAAATGCTATACTGGCATTGGAGAAAACCAGTTGTAGGTTTGATCTGGTCTGCAGGTGCCCCGATGATGAGAAAATATGAAAATTAGAGAAATAAGCCATTTGTGGATCATTTCTAACTGAATGTATACTGGTAAACTTGTTTTGAGAGTATCTAGATATTTATGGAGATAAAAATAAACCAGATTGATCTTTGGGTAAAACAATTCTCTGGATTTCCATGACGATTTTTGAAAAATTGAAGAAAAATTGGACAAAATGAGGTGATCAAGTGCAAAATGGTCATTTTCTAAGTGGCAACAACACTAGGTGATCTAGGTCCTAGCGTCTAATACTTGGAGCAATATGACTTGATCTGGTGCAGTTCACGGCTCCTACATTTAAATTTTTTTTAGAAAATCAATTCAAATTCTTCTTATAAGGGGTACAATGGTCATTTTTTCTTGTAAAAACTTAAGCCGTCTGCAACCCCCAAAACCACGGCTACCAGCAAGAGCACTGCTTAAAGACTCCTTAAGGAACTGAAAAACAATGCTTTATAAATCTCCATGACCTTGGAACAAGCAGAGCCCCCGAACGTGGCTAGGTTTCATTGGCTAGTAGCGGTCAACCTGCTGGTTCACAAGATGCATATTTGCTATTTCCTTAGATTGGTATATGAATGGAATGGTTAGAGATAATATCTTAAGATTCCCAACTGCCTTTCCAATTATTATTTCAAGTGAGCATCTAATACTTGTTTTTGTCATGTGAAGTTAAAATTGCATATTCCAGCTTATTCAGAAGAACTATCCATCAAATAAAATTCATTTATGTGAATGAAAATGGCACACTAAATAGGTGTATACTTGTTTTACAACACCAAAACTACCTAGCAATCACAAGGAGTGTTGATGCAATATTAAAATACCAGTAGCACAAAACTTTTACAATGAAAGGTATTTTTGTTCATCGTTGTATGGTGATTTCACATAAATCTAGAGAAGCTAATACAAAAGGGAAATTATGTAAAGGATACTATGAGGACATTATTGACAGACATATCAGAAGCATGAGGAAATTATGTGCAGGATAGTATGAGGAAATTATGTAGAGGATGCTTTGATATCCTTTTATAAAAAAAAATCATTTCTACACCACTATTTTCAGAGTTGTTTTCATAAATATTGTAATGCAAAACCTTTTACCTTGCTTCATTTTTCCTTAAAAGAATTACAGAAAGAGGTTTGTGACCCTTTTACCAAGCTTCATTTTTCAATATTGAAAAAGCCTCTTGTTTTCATTAAGCATGTTATTCGCTTGTTATCTATATGCATTAAGTGCATGAGGCTGAATGAAATAATGTGAGCCAATAAATGATCTCACGAATGGGAGTATGTAGATATTGCTCACAAACATTAATATGCACTATCTGGCCTATCCTTACATGGTATGAACTCTTCATATGAGCATGGGGGCATGATCTCTCGTGACATAAGGAATGAGGTGAGGGTTGCCCTAAAGATTGGGTGGGCTAGGCTGAGTAGTGCCAATACTCGTCACATAGATTTCTCTGTTGTTGTCTTTTTATATGTTTATTTTGAAATTTCTGTTTACGGGTGAACCATTCACCCACCATGAGATTTGGAAAACAACTGTCCAACTTGTTTTTTTAAGAACATGTTCGGTGAAGGAAGACATTGGCCAATTGTAAGTCTAGTACTAACGTTTAAGTTGTGTATGTTGTTGATGTTTTTTTGTTGTTCTAAAATGTCCGCATTTATGTCTTGTTTAAGTAAAGCAGAGCTGGTTAGGTCTCCACCCACATATTGCCTGCAGTTATGAACAAGAAAAACTTAATTTTGATTGCAAGCATGCCAACTGACAATTAATATTGCATGCATCTTCTGCACACAGAACTGTGATGATGTCATCATAAATACTTGTGATGCGAAAAATTTTATTTTCTATGTACATGTTTGTGGCATTAATTTTAATTTGCTATATCGCTTTGCCTTTTTACTATTGCATGTCTTAATTTTATAGGTTGAATCATTAGGCGCTACTTGTGTGCTGAAATAATCAAGGGTAGATGACGTATTGAGAACTTGAGGTAATCGTGAATGGGAGGATGTGGCTGCTACATTGATAACACAATCCGATGATGCCCAAGCCAATCCGAGTGGTGTTTTAAGAACTGTATCCATTGAATCTTTTATATTACTTCTTTTATGGAGATGCAACCTTATTGACAAAATTCTTAACATTGATTTATAAATGATGGTGGTTTGTTGTTGGAAGTTTGTAACGAGACCTAATTGACTTTTCAAAAGCTTATAAATTGAATTTCATACGTTATTTTTAAAAAAAAAAAATAGGTCGTTACATTAGGAATAGTGTATGAATTTATCCCCAAACAAGTGTTTCATCAATCTCTTAAAACCCTTACATTGAATTCCTAATGTCAAATGGCCTTCAAGAGAGAGAGAGAGAGAGAGAGAGAAGGGGTGAGGGGGGCCCTGCGTCATGTAAGGTGCGTTTTTGATAACCCCGAGTTTGTGGTCATTGTGATGAGGAAATATTGTACTTAATAATTATGCGATGGCCCTTTTCATTGGCTCATCCTACCTTGTTTCAAACACGCGATGATGAGTATGTCTACATAACAATAACAATAGGCGTCGCCTGTGATGATGATAATGATGATGGGCGTGAATGCTTCAAAAACACATTTAAAAAAGCAGGTATCCCAACGAAGAAAACACCCTATACTTCGTGCGAACATAAATAAATAATAAATATATACAGTTGTGCTTGTGGCGAATGATGATGGAGAGCAGGTATCCCAATGATGATGTCCCACCGTTTCATGGCAGGCGTGAGCTAATGTGTCCCACTCTTCCCTTTCTGCTTTTTACCTTTTTGTCCTCGTTGTCTTGAATGTGTCAATTATTACCTCTCATGTGCAATCATAGGACTCATACATGACATATCATTTCAGTTTCATGTATATACATTTTTTAACGCATGGACCTATTTCTTTGGGTACAGCAGGATATATCAGGCCTTACGAGGGGCAGTTTCCAACGTCCAAAAGAAGAAGAAAGATGAGGAGGGTCGGGCAAAGATCGCCGAGGATTTGAATGGGAGTGGTGACGTCGTGGAGGGAGGGGAGAGAAAATATTGATGATGGGCTGACCGTAAGCGCACGCGGAGGAGGAGAGTGTGGGGCCCGCAGGGAAGGGGTGGGGGGGGGAGCCAGGTGCCTAGGAGAACGTGTACCGCTTGGGCCGATGGCAGCCACCCCGGCGGAGATACTCTGACGAGGGCAAATCGCTCGCCGTCCGGCGCTGCCGTACGACCAATCGAACCCACAGGTGGGCCTTAATGGCGGCATCGTTTAGGCATCGTTTACTTGGGTCTGACAAAAAACAATAATAAATCTAGTTAATAGTCACAGTGAGGTTAATCTCGGAAAGATCATGTACGCAATTACACATATAGAAGCCAAGGCTTGGATACAAATACCCGGGGTGAAACCACGTACCAAATGATAGGCTTTGGCAATTCTTATCTCAGTCATCCAATCAAATCAAAATGTCGTCTCGTCTATTTATGACATGATCAAATATGCGGCCTCAAATTTTATTACCGATGTAAGCGATTTCTTTCATTAAAATCACCTATTTGTTTTACCACAGCTATTGAACCTGCTTGATTCGTTTCAAGTTGAAAAAAGCGTGAATGTTGGAAGCAAGAACATTAAATAGGCGCTTGGATGGCACTCCGGATGCTATCAAAACTGGGTTTAACTTGATTTTGTAAAAGGGCCTCCACCCCATTCATAAGAAAGAAATTAAGTTTTATGTGTGTCACTCAAACAAACAAAGTAAGTTTTCATAACTCATTAAAAATTTTGATTCTTATTTTCATAAACCTAAGTCTTAGAGCGTCATTCAAACGCCTCCTACCTAAATATTTCAAATGATAATAACTAACTGTACATGCCACAACACGGAGGAAAACAAACATGGTTGGAAGACTTTACCTGCGTTATTCAATTGCGCAAACTTGGTTTGATCACCCAAATGAAAGTTTTACCTTATGTTTGCATGATTCCGGAATTAAGTTGCAATAAACTAAATTTTAATAAATTACAACACACATAAGCAGAGTGAAATTACCTGGCACGGTTGTTAACCATTAAAGTCCTTCATCTATTTTCTCTCAGTATCTTCTCATTGAATAATATTTACAATGTTAGGGGCCACTGACTTACATCATCATGAAATTATAGGTCATTGACTTACTCTATTGTGTATAAAAACTTGTACGGCTTGGCAGTGGAATAGGATAAATTCCCAACTTTTAGGCATATTTTTTCGGCCAAGAGGTTGTTGATATTGTTGGCCTTTTTTATGTTTTTGTCTTTGCATAGGATATTGACAAGTACCCGTCTAGGACCTAGATGACTAAAGCAAGGGCTGACCTCCTCCTAATTTTTCGTTTCAAATGAAAGAGGAACATTAAATTTTTAAAATGCACTATTTTAGTCATACTTGGCGCAAAGTTTTCCAGTAATACTACTTCCTTTCCTTTCACACCAAAGCCTATAGAACTAGGAATACTGTTCCTGTTAAATCCAACCTCACTAAGTGTAGAGAGAGAGCCACGTGTAGGGAAGTGTGGGCAGGCAGCCCCACAACAACTCTTTAGTTCCATATTTACATTTTAAAAGTTTACTCATTTATATAAAGCTTTGCCCTTTAAGATGTGTGACTTTTCTAGTTAATTATTGCCCTTCAACCCAAAATTCCTAGAGCCGTTTAACCACAAACCCAGATGTTGTCAGTCAGGACTGCCTGACCGGGCCTCATGGCAAATGACGAAAAGCATGGAGAATGAAACTTGGCGTCTTCCAATTTGAACCGACGACAGCGTCTCATAAGCCCTCCTATTGGTTTGGTTTGGGCTTAAACTAGTATTGGTCAAGTGAACTTTCACATCCATAGCAAGGGAGGGTTTGTTGACTCGAATTTGTTTCTAATTTTATCATTTATGGATGGGTTTTAGATACTTGTAAAAATTGGATTTTGATGTAGAATTTTGTTTACCCATCCTTTAATTGACTTCATTACGAAGATTTAACTTATTTGACAAGAAACTTAGGGCTACCGAATAAACATTAGATGCGGTCTACATGTATACATAAAATATTTAGACTATGTGAGGACGATGTTTCTATAATTTTTGAATTAAATAAACTTAACAGTTATAAGATATCAAAGCCAGTTGAAGAGGACCGGGCAATGCCGCTCCCCATCAATCCTTTCCTCCTGTACACCAATTTGATTTTTTTTTTAAGAGAAAAAAAAAACAAGTAAAAAAAAAAAAAAAAAAAAAAAGAGGATTGGGGCGATGGCAGGATGATTCAATCAGCCCATAATAATTGCGAAATGGCGGGGGGAGGGGGAGGGTGGCCCCCACGAGGGAGTAAGGGAGCCGCCGTACTAATGATTGCGCCTGTAGATATGTTCCCTCCAGCCAGGCAGCTGCAGCAGCTCCTGTGGGCCCAGATCGCTGAGCCAATCCCCATTGGTCCACCTCAGCCTTCTCGCCAATGGGTCTCCGCCACTTAATCGGCTGTCACGTGACGGGTCACCCAAGGAAGAGCTTCGTACCTCCTCTCTCACTAAATCTGTTAATCTCTCTCTCTAGGATATTTTAGGGCGTTTGACCGGAACGCCCGATTTTTGACGTGATTCCAGTTCCGCCTCTCGTTTCCTTCGCCTGCTCCAATGGTTGGCGTCTGACTAGATGGACCAAACAGCCGTTTGATTTGGAGACGAAGAAGCAGTTGCAGTCTCCCACCATGTCTTCTGCGCTCTGTTTCCCTCACTTCTCCCACAACAGGAAGCCTTCATAAGAAAAAAACCACGTACATAAAAAATAAATTCTCAAGCCGCGTTTCACACAACATGCAAGAACCGTTGCGTTTCCCATTCGCCCTATTAACTTAAGGCGATCCTTCCAATGAAAGATAAAAAAGTTCCCATCATCTAATACTATGCTTACGCGGGGCGGAGGAAGCAGGGATCTAGACATCTCTCAATATCTGTAACGTAAACCCGCCTCCAATCTGTAACTTCTGCTCAAGCATAAACGCTCCTCAAAGGCTCAAACAAACATTAACTTGGGCAGGTCGAGCTTGTTTTAAAAGAACGTAATCTGTGTGATCGAATCTGAGACTCATGTATTTTATTAATTGACTAGTATCCACTTTATTTTCCCATGAAGACTTTAAGTCAAAAATCCGGCCAAGATTGGCCGATTCCAACTTGGTTAAACGGATTTATAAATAATTTAAAGGGGCGTTTGGATGACACCCTTTTTTAACCTAATTTTGTAAAAATTAACTTTTATAAAAAAACCAAGCTTTTTTTTTGGGGTGAAATATTAAAAGCTGGTTTTTTGAATAACCTAAAGAAGACCAAGTTTTTCATTTCTTTTTAAAAATTCTTGTTTTGTTTAGATCGAGTTTTCTTTATTCTTAGCCGACGCCCCCGGAACTGTTTGTCGGGACCTGAACTGGCAAATGGAGAAATACAACGAAACACATTAATGATTAATACACAGTGGGAACAATTGCTAGCTAGAGTGACCAGGTAAAGAGAGGGAGGAGGCCGGCCGGTCAAGACCACATCCCCCAGTGCATGTTCATGTTCCATTCCAAACTATCAGACATCAATAACTGCCCTCCCCAACTTTTTCATCATGGCTGCTCTGCTCGCCAAACGCCAGACTGAGGATCTTTCTTTTTCTCCTTCATTTTTTTTTCTTTTGTCTTTCAAGTTTAACTTAGTATTAAAATACCAATCTAGCACTTTTAGACAGAGGAAAGGAGAGAGAAAGACACCTATGCCATATTCATACCTTTCCCATGTATACTGTATCTCCCTCTCTCACCTATCATTAATTCCTGCGTGACTTCAATAATTGCAATGATCTCTGAAGAGAGAGAGAGAGAGGGAGAGAGTGATGGTGATACAGGAGACAGCAGGCGTGCCTGCAAGAAATCCCCTACAAGACTGCTCGGTCAATTCTCCCTCCTTCATAACATAAAAAGGGAGGACTGGAGGTCTCCTTTCTCTTGTTTCAAAGTGTTTGCTCTTGACTGCGTCGCAGTAGTACAATTAGGAGGAGAACAACTACAAAAAGAAAAAGCAACTAAAATCATTTAAAAATGTGTTAGAAAAAACCCCGAAAGCAGAGTAAACGAGAAGACAACGCACGTACGTAAGCAGTTTACAGATGAATATGGAGGTCAACTCGGCAATTCCTCGCTCCCGAGGAGACGAAAGCACCTCCATCGTCCAGGATGAAATGGCGATTCAATCGAGATGAAGGAAGCGAGAGAGAGAGAGAGAGCGGCGGCGACGTGTGGCTTGCGAATTTAGGAGAGAGCAATTACTGTAAAGTCTGCCTGCCTCCATTAATAAATATGTCTTTCTAGTTGATCTCATTCTCCCTGTTTATCGTGGAAAAACAGATGATGATGAAAAGGAAAGACTCAACAGAGCGTGAGCAGGAGGCAGAGCTTCCTCGCTTTTTCCATGGCTCCCCTTTTAATTCGCTTTTCTCCGTTCTGTTTGACTTGTTAACTCAAGTTACCATACTACCATTCACACCACAACATATTAACGAAGCTATACATCTTCTGTCGCTGTTTGGAGTCCGATGGCAAGATAGTTAATCGACTTGTTAATGTCGAGTTGACGGGATCGTACATGCGTGGGGTCCTATTTGTTGAGAAATAAAAAAACTCACCAAAAGAAAGGGTCGCAAATTTTTTTTTTTTTTTTGTTTTTAGCCTAAAAGAATAGTAAAGAACATATTATCAACGCAAAACCACATAGTTTTCTGCTTATCCTTTTTCTATTAGTCTTTTCACAACCATATGGAGAGGTAACATTTTGCAGCTCAATCCTTTTCCCAACGTTATCTGGCTTTGACAAAGGAAACAATGATACTTTTTTTCCTTCGTATATCTCTTTTCTATTATGTAGGATTTTTTTCCGTTAAATTAACAGGAAAAGCTTAGTTTCAAAATTTGTAGCCACACAGGAGGAGAGTTGATGCTTGTAATTTGGCTAAAGAATGCGCAGAAACCTTTTCTGCTGGTGCATGGGTCAACAACAGTTTCCAAGTTAAAAGCGTCTCGAGACTGCGACTAAACAGTGGCAGTGCAAAGTTACAACCGTGAGTGAGTACATATAAATGTGCTTAGTTTTTTTTTTTTTTTTTTTTGCGAGGAAAATACATGAAGGGTAATGGCGGTGTCTGAGAGTCAAATGGCTCAGCCATCTCTAGTCGCCATCTCCCATCACGGACCCGGCTGAGGCTAACAGCCTTCCCGGCGCCAAAGCAGGGTCGAGGGGTACTTTGGTCAAATCATAACGCATGGTCGTTGGGTAAATCCTACCACTTTTACCACCTTTTTCTCTCCACTTTGTCAACTGGTTATTGTCATTCAAACGCTTTCTCTCTCTCCACACAAAGGTGTAAACGTGGGGGATGGTAAAAAAAAAAAAAAAGAAAAAAAAAAAAAAAGAAAAAGATCAACTTCTTCTGGTGTAGATAAGAATTAAGATAGCGGTTCGTTTCTTCACCTCTTCATAACTTCTTTCTCTCTCTCTCCCTCTCTCTCTATCTCGCTTGCCCGCTGCGGCTTTGTATATTGAAGCCTCTGTACGTTGCACCATATATAGTTTACCTTCTTATTCGCCTGTGGTTCGATTTCTGAAGTGGGTATTATTCGAGTTTTCGATTGAATATGGACTTGGCTTTGAGTTTGGGGGACTCAGCAAAGCCCTTCCGTTTCATGGCAAAGACCAGCCACAACAGCGTAGGGTTCAAGATGGGACTATCCTTAGACACAAAAGAAGGGCATGGCGAAGCAGAAGAGGGGAGGATTCATGTTGAAGACGATGAAGAAGAAAGGAGTTCGACGGACCCTCCCGTTCAACTCGACCTTCTCCCTCTCCTTCCTATTTCTCATCAGCATCAGGCTCACCAATCTGGTTTTCCGTGGCCATCCGAGAACGGTGAGATACTGGTCTGTGGCATCTGGTTTCCCGGAAAAGTGAAATCTTAAGTATGTTGGGTGGTGGTGGTGTGAATCCGGAGTGATTTTGAGAATCTTCCGTGGGCTTTTCCTGTGCAGGGAATTCTGAGGCAGAGGTGGCGTCGACGAGGGGATTCGATGTGAACAGAGCACCTTTCGGCGGAGATTTGGAGGAGGAGGCTGCGGTTTCTTCGCCCAACAGCACGGTTTCTTCGTTTCACATGGACTTTGGCGTGCTTCCTCAGAGCAGAAGGGATCCAGATGGCGTTCACAACGTGGGGGAGGGGGAAAGGGCGTCGTCGAGGGCCAGCGACGAAGAGGAGAACGGGTTGACCAGGAAGAAGCTGAGGCTCACCAAGGAGCAATCCGCGTTTCTGGAAGAAAGCTTCAGAGAGCACAACACCTTGAATCCGGTTTGTGGGGAAGCAAATCTTTCTTCTTTTCGACCAGTTATTTCTTTGTCTTATTCTTGTCTAGACTATTCATTTGTTTTTGTAGTTTGATTTTTTCCCCTTACTTTTTGTTCATTAATAATTTCAGAAACAGAAGCTTGCCTTGGCAAAACAGTTGAATCTTAGACCCCGTCAGGTCGAAGTCTGGTTTCAGAACAGAAGAGCAAGGTAAGGCTCAATCTCTCTCTCTCTCTCTCTCTCTCTCTATATATATATATATATATATATATATATATATATATATATATATATATATATATATATAAAGTGTGTGTGTGTGTCTGTTTTTGTGTTCTCGTCTGCACCCTCTTTCTCTTTCTAAGTACTTCTTAAATGTCTTCAAAGCAATTTTGTTGTTCAAATGTCACTCGAAAGGGAAGAGCTGACATGGCGTCAAAATCTTTATGAGATGAAGTTCTTTTCTTCCCCCGATTTAAAATAATGGATACTTTTGTTAATTTAGCATTCAATAGAGAATGCTTCTGTAGGTCTGGATTAAGTACAAGTAGCTAGAGAGGTTCATTTGTTTAGATTTTTATTTTTTTAACATTTTGCATTGTCGGTTATCCTGTATAGAATTCCTTTTTGTGGCCCTGTAGCTCGGTACCGCATATTTTTCACGGGCACTATTTTAATCACAATGGCTATGTCAGCTCTTGGCCTTTTTTGAATGCGTCCATAGATGTATGAATAGATGAGCAGTTCGAAAGCCTATAGATAAACTATTGCGGGACTTCTCTTTCTATCTGTTGTTTTTTTTTTTTTCTTGGTGCTGGAAAATTTGCTAAGGAAGTTTAGATGAAATGAAAGTGGATGAATTTAATTTGTCTTGTGATGGGGTTGGTGTAATGGAATGTGCATGAAGGACGAAGCTGAAGCAGACGGAGGTGGATTGCGAGTACTTGAAGAGGTGCTGTGAGACGCTGACGGAGGAGAACCGGAGGCTGCAGAGGGAGCTGCAGGAGCTGAGGGCGCTGAAGACGGCGCAGCCCTTCTACATGCAGCTGCCGGCGACGACGTTAACAATGTGCCCTTCCTGCGAGAGGGTTGCCTCTGCAGCAGCAGCCGATAACAGCAGCACCAACAAGGCAACAACACCGGCTGCCCCGGGATCTGGCTTTCCTCTCTCAACCAGTAAGGCTCGGTTTTATCAGCAGTCCTCTCGGCAGCAGCCCACTGATGCCTCGTGAGACAGGGAGAGGGAGGTTATAGATACACATGCTTTGTTCACTTTTAGAAGGAAACGGTGGATCATTTTTTTGATTGATGGTAGTGGAAAATGGGGGACGGAAGGTGGGTTTAGAGTAGTGTTACGCGGGATTTTGGGTCGCAGAAGATGATGTTTCGTGTCGTGTCTTGGTCGTCCTCGTCGTTGTTCCATGTAATTTTTGTCATATTTAACGAAGAGAGATGGTACATGTCAGTCTCTTTCTCTTGCTCCATGTCATTTAGCACCATAGTGCGTAGGTCTCGTGATCGAATCCAAGCACTTGCTCGATGGTGTCAGTATATATCTTATTTAGTGATGCGCTTCACTCACAAGCGATGGTTGTGCGCGAATAAATCTAGTGATCAGTTCTAGAAGGTGCACTTTGTAGACGTGTTTGAGTAAATCTATCTATATATTCCACATAAAATGCAAGCTGTAGACTGTAGTGCCGAGTGAGTAAAAGCTGGTGATGGATTTGAAGACGCCAAAGCATGCACATGCGGTTAAGTAGTTGTCCACCCCCAAACGCTTTTGCCCTTAGCCTCTACGTGCTTTTAGTGATCGACTCCATGCACTTTGGAAATGCTCGTTACGGTGCAATTGGCAACACGCCTGTCTCTCTTTCTTATGTGTGATTTGGCAAACCGAGGTTTGACGAGCTCAAGACATGCTTCAGTTTTTAGGCATGATAAGTTCCGTTGATAAAATTTTGACACTTAGATTTTAATAGAAATGCATTGACACGAGACCGAAAATGCATTATACCTATTTACTTGAAAACCAAATTAGTTAAATTAAACAAGTGTTCTATACTGACTATTGATTATATTGGCGATGGATTTGCAAGGCTGGCTAAGGCAACCAGTCGGTGTATGTTTATGTTTAGTTGCTACAAGCAAATATTATTAGCACTGCATTTCAAAAAAGCATGTCTATCTGAAAATTAAGATCATATAAAATATATAGAATCATTTCTTTAAAATTATGTATGTGATTGACACGTTTTAATATATATATATATTGAGAGAGAGACACACACACACACACACATATACTTGACATTTACGTATGTAAGAGTTTATTATTTTGACTTATACGATCTTTTTAAAGGAAACGTAGAAGAGAAGAGTTCCAGAAACTAAAATTCAAATTTTCCCACAGAAGGATCCCAGACTTTGTTTAGACGTGCGGTCACTTGGCCGCCATGCCTTGACCAAGAAAAGCTCGTGCAAAACATGAAAAAAAATTTGTCCAAAAAGATACATGAAAAGAAAGGCTTTTATTTATTGGGGATCTTTTGGGAGAATCAGGTTCATGTCATATTGGGGCGTATTCAAGACGGATCGCAAGACCAACTTCTTCATTGTCTCACCTTTACTACTTTCTGAACAAATTTTCTTTCAGCATTTATTCTTTTTCCAAAATTTTCCTTTTCATCTGCATCAAAAAACTTCCTTTTATTCACTGAAATTTGCTTTTTAGTAAAAAAAAAAACAAAAAAAATCTCCTTTTCAGATAACGCTGCCTACCATCTTTATTCACCTGTAAAAGTCACCAAATTGACCACACGAGGCAGGAATTAGACACCTCCCGCCGGTTCTTTGTCGCAAGGTCAAAGCTGGATGTACTCTTACTTTGGTGGCAGGCAAGGGCGACCTCATATATCAGCCCAAGATTTCTCTTCCCCTATGGTCAGGTCACTGTGGTGGGTTCTTTTTTCTGCGACCTCGAATCTGAGAGAAGAGGAAAAGATAAATGCTCCTGTCCTTTTCCATCAAATGCTCATTTCTGCTTATTTTCCGGCAGCCTACAATCAACTGTCAAGGGTTTAAAATCCAACCCATTTATAGGTGACTATATTTGCCCCACTGATCAACCAGCGTCAATCTAGTGGAGTAGTGGTCTTAACATTGGACCTCAATCGAGTTAGGCCTGGCAGAGGATTTTTTTTTCTTTTTTTTCTGCAACTATAAATACAAATCCATATCCAAATTTAACTAAAAAATCTGATTCCTTATGCATGAAAAACTCATCTCAGGCTAGCGAGAGAAACATGGATCCAATTTCACATGCATATATCTAACTTTGAGCCGAAGCCTGGATCTGGTAATACCAGCCGCGATTAGTTAAGGCATTTGGTGTGTGTAGCTCCAAACAGGGGCCAACTTCACATCCCCCCAAGTCTGAAGGTTTATGTAGAGAAGTAAATGGATCAAGCATATCTGTTTGCAGATCCAATTTTGAATCTATTAACCCAATCTGGTGAAGAAATCTAGATCCAATAATCAGATTTCAGTTTGATATGCTGTTTCATAAATGAACCATAATTTGATATTGGACTGCAATCTAGTAAAGACCCAACGTCATTGCATAAATACACTGGATATTATGCTAGTTGAATCCAATTTTGGTATTCTAAATCTCAGTCTGATTACAAAGATTAATCCAGTTAAGTTGAATCCACTTAAGGTTGGATCTGACTTGAATCTGAACCGTTTACATCATTGCTTCATTCTAACAAGTGCACATTTGTACTATGTTCCATCTCAATCATCCTACGGAAACAAAACTTGATACTCACTTTTTTTTAGCTAAGAAGGTCTTTTCATCACTTGGTCTTGTAATAATGGCTCCAAGTGACTGCTTGATTTCCAGGTTGAAACACCTCCAAAAATTGTGTCCAATTGACCTATTTATAATTAAATGATTGAATTGCATGAATTATAATGCAATTGTTCTAGAGACTTTGGTGTAAACCTAATTAGTGACTTCCAACTATTTAAATCGAATGCACCCGTTTGAGAGAGAACAGAAAAAACGACATTTGATTAACCCTAACTTTTCTTAAATAGAGAGAGGTGCACAATAAACAATTTACACTTAAGTCCACATAATAAAAGGAAATTATTAAAATAAACTCATTCCACCATTTCAATATTCTAATAGCCACCAAACTAACATTATTTCTGTCAACAATCCTCCTTAAACTAGAGCAAATATATCTATCATGCTGAGCTTGTTACAATATTTTATAACTCAAATATAGATATTGGTTTAGTAAGCATGTGTCTAACTTGCTCTTTAGTAAAAACGCGAATTATGTGGACATTCTCAACTTGAAGCATATTGTGGATATAATGACAATAAATTCCAATATGTTTGGTTCTCTCATAGAATAACATATTATTGGCTATATAGATTGCTGCTTTATTGTCGCACATCATCTTCATTGGGGGTGAAATTTTAACTCTCAAACAAGTTAACAAAGATTTAATCCATATGAGCTTAGTAGCTGTTTAAGCCATCATCCATACTACAATTCTGCACTATATCTTGCCACTATCGCATGTCTCTTGCCTCTCAAAGTAATCGAATTATTCCCCACAAAGATGTCATACCTAGTTGTACATTTTTTGTCTACAACTAAACCTATCTGCACCTATAAAATCTGCATCTGAATAAGGTACAACATCTAGATAATCACTTTTTTTAAACAAAAGTCTCTTTTTAGAGGATGACTTGAGATACTTGATGAATATCATAACTGCCTCCCAATGAACTTTTCTTGGTTTATTCATAAATTGACTTAACTTTTCTAGAACAAGAGATATAATTGGTCAAGTAATTATATCATAGAAGTGCTTGCGAATCACTGAACTATATAATTTGCGGTCTAATAGATTTTAATATATTGTGATGGGTTTATAAGAATAATATTCACTTGCTTATCTCTAAGCATCCTTGTCTCCTTGAGTAAATCAAGAACAAATTTCTATCGAGAAAGAACCACACCTTCTTTGGCAACAAAATGTTTTTGCAGATACATTTTTGTGCTAGTAATCTCCTCTTTAGAGTCAATGTAAGAATAATATAATGAACATATACCACCATCACTAATAAACATTTTGAGGTTTTTTGATAAACAAAGAATGATCAGATGGAGATCCTTGAAATTCAACTCCAAGCATCACTTCATATAACTTTTGAAACCACACTCTTGAGCTTTACTTATATCTTTATACCGCTTTATTTTACTTGGATACATTTTCACTCTCTCTCAATTGCTCAAAAGCAGGTGGTTGTTGCATGTAGGTTGTCCAAGACAAATTACCATATGAAATGTATTTTCCTTATCTAGCATAGTGCACTGCTATCGTAACAACTAGCTATATATAGTCATGCAACAAGAAAAAACAGCTCAAAAAAGACAACTACATAAGCCTAAGTGTAGCCCTTAACAATAAGACAAGCTTTGTATCTTTCCACTAAACCATCTAAACGATATTTAAAAATATAGACCCACTTACAACCAATGATGTCTGCATCAAAAAGGAGAAGAAACCAATTCTCCTGTACCTAGAGGGAGTACGGCATGTATCCCTTCTGAAGAGCTTGTTGATAACACATATGAATTAGATGTGGCATATAAAATGTAAGGAAATGTATGCATATTTTAGCCAAGCCTCATTATAGTCATTAATCTTGAGATGAGATGTAGTGTACACTATCATGTTCCTTTAGGAAGTGCACTAGACAAGTCATCGTCTATGACTAGAGCCCCTTTACCACAGTCATACTTATTGAAGAATTCTTAGGTGAATTAGGAATACTTACCTTAGGTGAAGATGATGTTGAGAAACCATGAGTAGGTGTATGCTACCAAAGTAGACCAATGGAGAATTTTGGAATAAAGAAGAAAAAGGAGAAGAGAAGAAGGGCCACACAACTCTAAAGAGATAGGAGAGATAAACAAAGGAAAATTGTCACCAATTTCAGAATGTATACAAGTACCAATAAAAAAAAATTGAAACCGACCTAAAGAAGGTAATGTCTACTCTGACATACTTTTATAAAAATAGGATCATAGCAACAATATTCGTACTGATTCTCAGGGTATCCAATAAATACACACTTGATAGATTATGGAGACAATTTATCTCTATTTGGCTCAAGCTTGCGACAAAACAAACATACCTAAACACTTTAGGGGAGGTGTAGAACAAACTACTATCTACATATAAGCTTCAAAAAAGGACATTCTGCTAATGAGTTAAGAGACGTTAAGGACTTGACTGAGACCCCATATATCCACATGTACTAAATAAAAAGAACTCTGACTCGGTGGACTTTGACTAGATGGAAATGAACTCCTACGATCCTTTCCTAGTTGACAAGTGTCACACTAAAAGGAAGTAAAAGAAGAAATATGAAGAAAAACAGGACAAATCATTGACAATGAAAGATGGCCTATACGAAGATGCCACTAAAATGGACTAAATATAGAGTCTATGAATGCATGAGGTAGATCCAACTGGTTCATTGAGATAAGAAGCCCCCTCTAACTCATGGCCTCAACCAAGCATCCTTTTCATTAGTAAATCCTCAAACAGACAACAAAAAAGACGAAGAATCACACAACAATTAAGATTATAGTGAGACAACTCACAACCAATATTTTTTGCAAAAAAAAAAAAAGAAACATGTAAAACATCACATATAAAGAATTTGGGAGATAAAGATACTTCTCCCTTTCCACCAGTAAGAAAACTCGACCAAAAATGAAGGTAACACTATGATATGAGGAGGTAGGAGCCAAGTTAGTGAATTGGCTGTCATTGTCACAAAAGTGCCGTGAGGCTCTTGAATTAATAATACATGACCTAGTAGGATGAGACCTAATATTATAGACAAAACATGCTACAACAGTCGTCACCATGGAATTAGTCATTGATGAAGAACCCTAGGATATTAACTTTTCATATAACCACTGCTCAGGGTGATAGAGTCCATTAAAAGAAAAAAAAAACTATCTTTTTGGCTGATGTAACTGCCTTAGCAGTGGATTTGTTAGGAGCCAATACAAAAGAAGGTCTCCCATGTTTGTCCCAGAATTGATCCTCAATATGTCATTGCTTCCCACAATAGATACAACGCAATCTTCCTCTACTACCACCTCCATGTTCGCATCCACCTTGAACATTTTTTACTATGCCATGTCTACGTCCTCCAAAGGCAGTTACAGAAATAACAAAAGTACAGTGAAAACATTAATACGAGGAGAAGCATCTGAAAGAGTAATGACCAATCCACTTAGCCTATTATTACATTCATGAGATTATAAATATTAGCTCCTATGAGCATTTGGACTTCGGCAACTGCAAAGTTTGGAGAAAGCCCCAACAAGAATCATGCAATCATAGTTTTCTCTTGGTTAGGAGGATGAACTGAATTGAAGCCCTCACAACTGACTAATGCATAGTATTGTACCAGACTCTCATCATCTGGCTGTAACTTATAAATTTCCTACTTGACTTAATGAACACGATTAACATTTTTACCTTGGGAAAATGTAACCTTCAAGTTGTCCCACATTTCTTTAACAACGGAATAATAAACATGACCATCTGCGATGTGTAGCCACATGCCATTCATAATCCATGATACAGCATTGTCATGATTTTTCACCATTTAGTATAGTTATCTATTGCTTAGTCAAATAAGATAAAGCTTTATTGGTACATGTAAACCAACATTATGAAGGTAATAGACCAGCATTTATAGCTATTATCATCTAGCTTCACTAAAAATTTATACAAGAAGGGATTAGCGAATGCCTTAGATCTACTAAAACATATGAATTTTGTTCACCTTTGGTATTTGACATATTCTTCACTCATTGGCTGATTACAGGAAACCAACCCTTACTAGATTTGAATCCAAAATAATATCAAAGAATTAAGTAGTTATACTAAAAATAATGTGAAGATATTCTGCAATCTTTCCACAACACAAATAGGAATTATCTTATATCTGAACATGTCACAAACATGAACCAAAACATGCGACTCCCATCAAAATATTTTCAGCAAGACAATTATAAGCACACACATGCTGATGACATACAAAAATCCAAAACTAGACGTAGTAATCAATCCCAAATATGAGTAGTAGAAACATTTGGTAGTAGTAACTCCATGATAGGCAATGAACAAAGGTCAAGGAATTTAGGGCATTAAACACTTCACATCGTTGAAAATAATAAGAAACATGCGACAATGTCCAACTGCATTCACAATATTTTGACTTTAAATAACTTACAAATCCGATGATCCAACAACATCGGATTTGATTTCATGATTTTTGGGTAGGAGAAAAAACCTCTTCCACATAAACCTCAACAATTCTTGGACTAAAACAAAGATTTATTACTTCAACATCTCTTGAATTTACTTCTTACAAAGGTAGCAAATGTCTTCAACATCCACAGCGTCAGCTAGGTTGTGATTCAGTCATCAATATCCACAACAATGAAGATTTTGAGGTTATAATCACCTAGGCCTATTTTACCATTAGGGATCAGACTTCCAATCTTATGACTAGAACTCGAGTGGTGTTCAGAATATATTTATTTTGGAGTCAAGTTAAAGAAGAAAAATGGGAGAAGAGAAGAAAAGAGAAGAGAAGAGAACGAGGGAAAGAAGTAAGAATCCCAAAAGCATGGTATCAAATCCTCCTAGGAGCTGGTGGCTCTGATACTATGATGCAACTGTTTGAAACAGAACAAAAAAAATTGACCTTTGATTAACCCTAACCTCTCTTAAAATAGAGAGACATGTCCTGCAAACAATTTACACTAAAGTCAACATAATAAAAGGAAATTATTAAGAGGCACTCACTCCACTTTTCTAACATTCTAATAACCACCCAACTAACATTATTTCTGTCAACAAAATACGTAGTTCAAAGTAAACCACAATCAAAGCTAGAGCATTTCTTATCAATTAAGAAACTTCTCTATACAAACAACAATGATATCTATAATTACAACCCTTTGGCGATGTGAAATTTGTCTCTTCTCATGTTCACAATAGTGTATGAAATAACAAATATATGCATTTTGTTATTGGGGCCCATCATTATAACAATTTGAGACGATATTTAGAATGTGTGCAAGAGAGACAATTTGAATGATATATCCTTTGTTTAAATGATATAGCCTTGTTAGTTTCGCAGTGCAAAGTAGTCACTTTGAAACTACAAAGCTAAATGGAAGTCAATCAGTTCTTAACAACTATCATAATCCACAAGTATTTGAACAAATATCTGCCTTCATTTTGGACAACATATCGAGGACAAATCCTAACTTATCTTTCTTATAGTTCTAGATGCTAAAGCCTAAAACCCTTGATATTACAGTTACAACTTCAATTTATGTGTGTCTAGTGATGTATTGTTCCTCCTAGATAAAGTAATATAATACACCTCTTGAAACATTTTTCATATGTGTGCTTCCTAATGCTTAAGTTAAAAAAAGAACATGAAAATATGATGTTTGGATCATATTTTATCCACCAAATTAAAGCTAAATTTCTGAATTTTAGGAATCCTATAACATCTAATTTATACATGTATATATCTAACCATTTGCTTTTGTGTGTGTGTGTGTGCGTGTGTGTGTGTGTATATATGCATTTTGGAACATTCATTTTCTTGCAAAAACACTAATTTTGGCCCTAACATGGCTTTTTAGTAATTCCATCACCTCGACATAGGTTCATTGGCATTGAAATCAATCAAGTTGTGTCCCTTTGGATTCGAGCACCTCTTGAAGGAGCCTCATCTGAGCTACCTGGTGCTTCAAACGTGGCATAAAATAGACATAGTAAGCTTGGCAAGGACTCAAGTCGTACCTAAGGGTAATGGATATCCTTGACTTGGGAAAGCAAGACCAAATTGGTAATTAAGGCAGTGGCATGGGTGTAAATTTTGATAGAGACCATGTGTATATTAGTACAAGCTTAATCCATGATTAAGGTCCTTAGTTGTGATTAAGCTTCCTTAATTATCCTTTAATGGGTAGTTAGGACCCTAATCACTCAACTAGTGATATATTAATTTGTAGAAGCTAGGAAGAATTAATGAAGATTAAGATTTAACTAATAATCTAAGTTAGTGTAACTAAACCCAGACTGGGTGGAACCACCAAGAGGGGACACCTAGATCTGGGTGGGCCCAAGCTTGAATAGGGCCACCCTTGCTTTGGGCAGCAACTTTAGAAGGCGAGAGGGTGAGAGAGAAACATGCTATGGTTTGGGAGAAGTATGTTCTTAAAACAGGGCTAAGTTTTGAACTTATGGAAAACTGAATTTTACTATAAGATTGTAATGTAGGTATTTAAAATGCATAAACTAAGCAAAAGGGGGCTTCTAGCAAGACTCAGATACTTGGACTAACAAGCAATTCATGAATCAACATGATTTGTGGAAAAAGAACCAAGTTCATGATGCATGAATGCATGGAAACTGAATATAACATGTTCATAACAACCATAACATTAAAAGCTTGAAAAGAACAGTTACTCTATCATGCATGAACAATGATGGAACGTTGTGATCGCAACATCAGATCCACAAACCTTTGTATGAATTCATGTGAATGAGGAAAGACAAGGATATTGCAGTAGCCATATTGGAGAGCTTACAAATGACACAGAGATAAAGCATTAAACATGAAGAACAACGCGCCGCAATTCTTGAAAACGAGCTGAAATTGGCATGGATACTATGGAAAACACACCAAATCCCCATCGGCCTCCATGAAGGGCTAGTGATACCATGGTTTCTATGGACTAAAACCAGCGAAGTTAAGTAGTCACTATGTAACCAGAGTGAAAACATTGAAATGCTAGAAAAGATTAGAAGACAAAGATCTAGGCGTACCCACTTGATTATGCCTGGAAATGTATGTTGAAAACTTTCAAGAACTGGCCTTGATCTACGTATTTTATTTGGATTTAGTGTTTATTGTGGCATATAAAGTCCATACATCCCCTGTTCTTTTAGTTTTAGTTGATGGTTTTGAGACACCTCAATTACTCTTGTTTTAGCTCCCTCGTTAGCTCAATTAATTTCTTTTTTGTTTCATTTTTCTACTGCTTAATTGTGAGTTAGAACAGTTCTCTTTCCATTGCATCAATCTTAAATATTCTCCTTGCATTTCAAGTTGATACCATGCCCGGAAGCTGATTACTGTGATTTGGGGGAGTTGGAACGGTTTCATATGATGAAAGAGTCGACATTGTTTCCAAGGCTTTCCAACGGTGGAGCAAAAATGATTGTTTTGGGCGGTTCACCAAATAAGGAAGACATCACAGAAGCGTGGATGAGAGACTCTATAACCTATGGAGTGGGGTACTAAACGTTAAAAGTATATACACATTGGCATGTATCCGGGCGTTCCCGCTGGGAAAAAAATCAATTAATAATTTTATTAATATGTTTTTTGTTGCAGGTTCGGTACGAGCGAATATTTTAGGACCCCTGCTCGTATTGGTTTTGCTTTCGTATTTATAGGGACCCGTTCTCGTACCATTTTTGCTCTCGATATGATAGCATCGAGCAGTGTGTGTGTGTGTGTCTAGAGAGAGAAAGAGAGAGACAGAGAGAGAGAGTGTGTGTGTATATTTTTCAGACGCAAAAAACTACTGAGAAAGATGACGAACCACTGCCAACCCCGGAATAGATAAGCCCAAGCAATTGTCTGGAAGCATGTTTGTTATTTATTTATTTCCCTTTTTTAACTCTGATTGAGAGAAAAACATTATACACTGAACGGGAAAGGCACAAATTTGAAGACCTGGATCAAACTTCAATTATACAATTACGCTGCTTGAGCTTCTCGTTGGTGCCAAAACTCGCCCCAACTCAGAAAGGAGAACGTTATGAACTGGACTGCTTTCATCAGCTCATAAATAATCGCATAAAAAGTTCGGTGAGTGCACTGGATTCTGTTACAAAGATGTAAGGCGTCGGCCTGGAAGCGCTCAGCTCGTTTGGTAAGGGGAACGGGCAAAAGTGACAGTTGGGGAAGCTCCCAATCCATGATGTGTCCCTCTCAAACTGCAACATAGTAGGGACTCAAAAGGATTTGCTTTTTCACTTGTTAGGGGCCGACCAAATATGCACTAAGTGATGGGGGAAAGCATCCTTGTTGCAAGCACAAAAAAAGGAAAGAGCTAATCGACTTCATGCTACCAAGCAAAGGGAAGAAAATAAACAAGAAATGGCTTGTACAAATGCTTGGGGATCAACGAGGAAGGGAATCAATGAACAAAACCGTCGCTCCTCGCACCACAATTTCGTGACCCTTCTTTCTCTTGTGCGGAACATAGTTGTGTAAAAGAGAATTAGAGGGCCACATATGGCATGATCCAACAGCTTCATAAGTCAAAGCTACAAATTCAAAGAGGAATCAATGAACAGAAGAACTGTATTTAGTGTCAGAAAAGCATAATACACAATGCTTGACGAGTACATACATGTGGAGGAAAAGAGAAGACTGAACTGGCGAGCCTGTTGATGTGAGTCAAACATCAATAATTTCGTCCCTTCATCAGTACCAAATACTTGCCCCGAGAGAGAGAGAGAGCACAAATTGAAAATTTTCATCTCCAGTGTCTTACTCGTTTCCTTTTCCCCAGTTTAAAGTTTCCAATTTGCTAATTTTTTTTTATTCGAACTTGAACACTTTTTGGGCTGCCGACTAGCATGCTTCCCACTTCGAGCTTCTTTTCAATCACCTGGAAAGAGAACCAGAAAAATGCCCACTCCTCGTTTGCAATAATAGGAGAGAGATGCGCATTTTCAACCCAAGATGAAAGAATTTTCTATTAAACAAATTATCCACGAAATAAATGGTATCTTTAGCAAAAAATTATATAGAGGAAAACCCTTCTCGGAGGTCAGAATGCATATTCAAGAGAAACATTAATGAAAAGATCTTTGTCCCACGATATTCTTATGAAAATTCTCGTTGTTCTTAATCTTTAAAAAATATAAGGGTCACTTCTGCTCAACACTAATGAATTCCACGATTCGTCGATTGCCTCGCAGAAATTGCAGCGGGCATTGCTTCTGTACTACAGAAAACATGCACTGTAAACATATTACTGGTGACTGACATGATCAAACACATACCTCTCCAAGTTTACCTGAACATGACACTCCAGCTATCACCAACGCACCAGGCTAGTGAATCCTGAGATCATTTACAACAAGTATAAAGCTAAACAACATGGTCACACTTATTTTGCCATAATTCTAACTCAAAAGTGAAGGAGAGTTAACTATTACTAACTCTCAGACGGACATACAGCCCACAAGTGGGCGGGGTCTACCTACCACGCCGCCCACAGACTGGGCTGTATGCCCTACAAGTGGGTGGGGTCTACCTGCCACCACACCCACTTGTACAGAGAGTTAGTAATAGTTAACTCTCCTTCATAATTAGATGGATAGTTAGTCATTACCATAATCCAAAATAATTTCAATAATCCTAACTCGAAATAAGTGAATGAGAGTTAACTAATCCTACCTCTCTTTGGGTCGTAGTAATGGACGCCCCAAAGAGAGGTCGGATTAGTTAACTCTCATTCATAATCTGAGGGATAGTTAGGAGCGAGGGGCCCCATCGACAATTTCCAGAATCCTAACTCTCGGCTCAAGAGGGGGGAAGTTCAGTATTATACCTCAAAGAGAGGTAGTCATTTACAACAAGTATAAAGCTAAACAACATGGTCAAAGTAACATGCAAACAATATGCAACCATATGGAAGAAGAAAGAAGCATATATCGTGTATATATATATATATATATTAAACTTGATCTTGACATGGACTTATACGTATTATATACATATATAAAGTATAAACATCATCCTGCAGGATGCACAGATCTCATGTGTGCGTAGCAATCATCACTGGCAGGGAATCCTGCCAAACAAACCCAACAGATGTGATTCCCACATTTACACTCCACATGATTACATCCGTCCACCTTCTCTATTGTGTATCCACAGGCTAGGCAGTTCTTTACATGTTCTTTTCCTCTCTTCCACTCTTTCAGTGATCTATCTGGGTCCTCCTTGAACTCCTTGTATTGCTCACACGTCATGAAAGGATGAGATTCTATGTGGCACTTGGTGCATATCTCTGCTGAACATGCTCCACAAATGAACAACCCAACAGGCGACTCAGGGTCAGCAACTTTGTACACGGACGGGCAATCAGGGGTTGGACAAAACCTGTATTTACCCCCACTAGAAGCCACAAAAGCCCCTACAGATGCTCTGAATAGCTCGTCTAACTGCTCACTAGAAAGAAGGGACCTCAAATCTACCAAAAAAAATGGCATTTTACATCCCTCGTCAATGCAGCATAGTGGAAACCCATCCCGACTGTGTATTGCAGCTTCGATTTGGTCTATCAAACAAAGCCTACAGAACTCATGCCCACATGCCTCAAGCTTGAAACCATCTTCAACTTCACTCAAACAAATTGGGCATGTGGCTTCGTCATTGTGCATTCTGACTTGCCGACCACTCATATCCTGTACAATACCAGCAATTATATTTTCGATTTGATGTTTTTGTTCCTTGCTCCCAGAAAATGAGAGTATGTGCCGACGAACATTGAGCTTGAAGTCTACCCCAGCCACCTTCTGCTTGAGACCATGCAAATCAGGTCCAAAAAGGCGGACTATCTCTTTCATCAGATTATGTGGCATCTCAGCACCACGGAGGTGGATTTCACATTCCTTTTCTCTGTGAAGAGCTAATAAAGATTCCACCAATTTTTTCTCAGCTACAGCAATTCCCTGTTGAGGTCCAAAAGCTTTTAAGCTGAGGTTATGCCTGTCAAATAAGATATATGTCCCTGTCTCTCTCTCCAATGACTTCAACAGTTGGATACCCACTTGCGTAAATAGTACTTGGAGCACACTAACCGTGAGATCCACATGAGTGATGGTTTTTCCTTTCATTAGCTTCTCGAAAGACAACCGACATTGTGCAACAGTACGCAATGCAGAAGCAACTATTTTCACTCTGAAGGAACCACTTCCAGTTCTCTCCATACTGACAACGGCATCTGTGCAGCAAGTAAAACAAGACATCTTTAGAATATCATAGGCTTGTCCTCAGGTTCCCTCTACTAAATTTAATTTGTTTGGATCTAGTAATATATCACCCAATAAAGCAGTAGTAAATTTGGCTCTTCATGAAAATTCAGCAGTAATATATCACCCAAGAAAGTGAGAGAAGGTTGGACCACATAACAAGTGAACCCTCACACATTTGGTTCTTTCATGAACAAATTCAGCTATAAAGGGCCCAAAATTCTTCTTTACATCTTAACCCTAATCAATTAGTTTTCAAAAGAAAGTCTAGGAGGCAAGGGGATGCTGCTTCAAGATAGAATCAACAAATTGATGCTAATGCTGGTCCGACACCATTGCAGAAACTTTATTATGTCCCACCAAATGACATTAAGAGAGTTGGAGTGATTTCGCAATAAATTTTACAGAAGCTTTGAAAGTCGAATTTTCAAAGAATTTTCTGTAATCCATGTCATTCAACAGATCCAAGATTCCAAAGTATTTTGGGTTCAATATCAGATATACTGCCTGGAAATGGTTGCCTTTGGTTTGAATATATATTAAGTTGATCATTTTTTTGGTTTGAATAGTGTTTTTAACTTTTTATAATAAACAAAAATGAATGGCTCTCACAGCACCAACCTTTCGATAATAGAAAAAATCAACATTTTTCATAAAAACAACCTGACTCAAAGCATGTTTTATATCAAAATAGTTTCTATAAATATATTAGGATGTTTATATTTCATTTAAAATAATTTTTTAACAAAAAATTAAAGGGTTTGGTTTTTGTCCCTGACCAGTGCCTGGTTTTTACCTCTCTCTCTCTCTCTCTATATATATATATATGTGTGTGTGTGTGTGTGTGTGTGTATGCTATTTTCCATCAAGTATGGACTAAGCAGATATTGTAGGATATAGTTTCCAAACTAATCAAATAATCCCACAATCAAGAAAACCAACCAGAGATCGAATAGATTATTACCTATATTTAGAGGTCACAGATTAAAAGTTTCCCTTCCCTAAAAAAAAGCAGCAAAAGATAATTGAAGTTTAAAAAGAAAAAAGAAAATTTACTAGGCATCCTCACTTCACCATTGAAAATTTAAAAGGACCTTAAGAGAACAGAATATTATTTTTGTGTAGATGTACATATGCATGTGCAGCGTGCACACAGTCTTCGACTAGGGGCTGGGCTGCCTAGGCACCCAACAAAAAATTCTAAAAGTTCTTTTTCTACTTTTCTTTCTTTATTCCTTTTCTTCTTTTTCTATTTTCTACTCTTATTCTTCACTTTCTTTAATTTACTGTTTTTGACCCACCTAGGTCCTCTTTAAGACCTGCCTGGCACTTTTTGACTAATACTAAGGGCAACACACAAAAGAAGATGGTAGACCCAACCGCCCACCCTCTTCTTTTCTTCCATATATTAGTTTTTATGCAACCACAGCAGCACAAAGATGGCAACAATCTGAAATACTGCAAACAAAGAACTGGCCTTTATGTTGATACTCCTACGTCAAAAGGTTTATACTCAACCTAAAAGTAAGGTACTATGCAACCAAAAGATGTCAAACAGAAGAGAAGTAGTAAACAAAAGATGGAAGAAGTACTTCACAATGTTCATATCGGAAACACATCAAACCCAAAAAGGAAAAGAACACAAAACAAATAGACAAACATAAGCGAAAACCTGAACAAAGATGCATGGTTCACACTCATCAACCATAAAGTATATAATAAGGCAATCCAATGAAGAATGAACTAAAAAACAAAAAAAAGAAAAAAAAATCTAAGCAAAGTTGGAAATAATAAAAGTAGGAAATCTCATCAAACACAAGGAAAAGCACACTTAACAAATAGACATAGGTCAAAAATACTGAACAAAATTGTATGGTTCACAACTAATGCCAGTAAAGTGTATAACTAGGGAATCAATCTCATAGACGGCAACCTAATGGGTGAACACCTATCAAGCAAGCCCTTGTGCAAGACACATATTGATTGACTAAAACACACGGTTAGGAAGAAAATAGGAATTTGAGGGGAAGAAAATAGGTCTAGCAAGATGATGGAATTCAACACTAAAAAAAAAAAATCGAAACAGAAACAAAGAAAACAGTTCAGAATATCAAGAATATCCAACATCAAACAACCAAAACAGGATATTGAAAAAAAAACAGAATTACATTAAGAACTAAGTGCAACATGACACCTTTTTGAAATTTCATCTTCTCAAACAAAGACTCCAGGTCCTTCTTGATGACAAAATATACAGAGGAAGGACATGAGACTAAGCTTTGGAATATGTGTTCACAATGTACTCTTTGCCAAGGGAGGCAACAAGAGAGTACTTTCCCATGAAGGTGATCCAAAGCCATTGCTGCTCTGAGATGAAGATTTCCATCAAAAGTAATCCAAGCCTTCATCAAATAATCTTTTGGTTCAGAATTAAACATATGGACATGGCACTTATCCCCAGGTACAAAATCAGTGATTTCTTTAAGAAGAGCTTCCTCACAAGCGGTACCAGAAGGCTGATGGACTACTTGTCCTCGCAATAAGTGAACATCTAGTATTTTCCTTGTTGTTCTATTTCTCAATGCCTCCCAAATTTCAGCTTCAAGAACATCTTTACTAAGTCCCATTATGACAGCAGAATCTGGAAATTTTGTGCTAACATCACAATGTACATATCTTCCACCAATCAGCATTGCCGAACATTCTTCTGCGACAACAGTGACATCATTAGGTGCACATCTAATGATGGCAACACCCTTGCTTTGCCTGCGAGGCCATGTAATCTTTGCCTTGACTGCAGGAAAGGAAAATACTTTAGGATCAACACCAAAGGCAGGCCTGAAAGGAAACACCTTTAGAGAAAAACCATCCAGTTCTACTTCATTCAATTTGATGACCGCCATTTCCGCAGCTTCCGGAGAAAGAAACGTTACTTTCCCCCATTTTTCATATTTATCACCTTCTTGTGAAGCAGGAGGATACTTGTAAAAATTAGCTATACTAGACGTACAATTGTCAAACAACATAAGCAGTTCTTTATCATTAAGACACTTGACCTTAGGATGAGAAACTTCGACTGTTAGAAACCTTTTCTCCAGTTCCAAATGCTTTACTTCAGCACCTGAACCAAACAATGCAAAAGGAGGAGAGGTACCATGCACTCCATGAAACAAATATTTCTCAATGCATTCATTTTTACTCCATTTTGTTTCACACTCAATTGAACAGTTTACCATGTTAAAAGCCTTATCCAAGGATTTCACAGAAGCAAATACTTGGACCTCTCTCCTGTCAAAATCAACATCAACAGAAATTCGGTCATCTTCACATGACTTTTGAATTTGTGAAATAAGACATTGCAAATTAGAATTTGATTTTCCACACAATCTTCTCAAAATATTATTTCCAATTCCAGAAACAATTTTCTTCTGCATTATCCGATTACCCAGTTCCAAAGCATCAAACAAGGGAGGAGGTTCAATGGCACTAAGACATTCTTGGTCAATGGCAGTTACACAAACCAAATATTGCCTTGAAACAGACAGAAGCTCACCATAAACGACCCAGTTAGGCTTCTGGCCATATGCTAGAAGGGAACATGAGGGATGGAGCTGTATTAGTTGGCCTGTCATTGCTACTTCATAACCAAGACGGTCATGTCCACTAAACACAGCAACATTCTCTGAAAGAGACGAAAGTATAACCATCTTTAGCATATTATCATGCTTGCTAGGCAGATGTGGTTTCCATAACCAATATGAGGGAATGATTATATTAAGCTCATGCCTGAGGCAGTATTCTAATTCAACTACAGCTTCTTTGCATCTCCGCATGGACTTAGCATTGACACTGTTCTCCCAGCACCATATATTCTTCCTAGACTTGAGTGCGTCTTCCCATTCCTTATAAACAGCAAGGAGAGTGAATAGATCACCATTAGGATGGCAGAACTGAAGCTTGAGGCAATCAGACCTTGTTTTCTCCTCGGCACTGCCAATTCTGCAAAATATGCTACTTGCATTTGCCATTACAGCAGCAAGAATAACACCTTCCCGGCGTAGACCATAGTCAAAGCTACAAAGAATAAGTTTACCAAGTCGGGGCTCAATACCCAGTTTTACAAGGCAATGGCCACAATCTGTCAACTCCAATGTGTTATTCTTGCAGATCACAGCACCCAAATGAACCAAATTTCTTATAGCCAGTTCTACTGCTTCTGGACTGGGAGAATCTACAAATTCAAAGTCTAGCACATTAGTAATGCCAAGAGCAACAATCTTCAGAACAGCAATGCCAAGATGAACCCTTCTGATCTCTGGATCTTGGTGTGATTGCATAGACTGGAACTCTTGCTCTGAATAAAGCCTGTAACATTTACCCGGTTCTGTGCGCCCAGCACGGCCGGATCGTTGATTGGCAGAACTTTGGCTGATCTTACATACATTTAGTACATTTGTGCCAGTTCTCGGATCAAACCTGCTCTCTTTGACCATACCAGAATCAATCACATACTTCACCCCTGGAATGGTCAGAGAAGTTTCTGCCACATTGGTTGCAAAGATGACTTTCCTCTTGTCTGGATAATCCTGAAAAACACGACTTTGCTCATCACAGGACAGTTTCCCATGCAATGCCAGTGCAACAGCAGAAGGGTTCTGAAAATTTTCGCAAGCCCACTCAACTTCTGCCTGTGAAGTCAAAAAGGCAAGAATAGACCCATCCTTCTCTGTCTTGTGAATTTTATTGGCTGTCTTAACAACGTCAATAACATATGGGCAGCTTAGAGAACTGAGACTTGAAAAATTAGCGTTTGAAGGTTCCAACAAGCTTGGAACATACTTAATATCAACAGGATAAGTTCTTCCCGTCACATGAAATGTGTCACAGCCGAAAAAGTACTCCGAGAGCTTCCTTGCATCAGCTGTTGCAGACATTATAATGAGCCGAAGATCAGGTCTTTGGAGCAGCAATTTTTTCAGCAAAGCCAAAAGAAGATCGGTATTCAAGCTTCTTTCATGAGCTTCATCTATAACAATAAATGAAACCCTGGACAAGTTTGTGTCAAGCATGAAATGCTGGAGGAGACAATTATCTGTCATATAGATTATCTTTGTATTTAACTGTTGAAAAGAAGAGTAAGAAGGATAGCAAATCACAGACTTCCCAATATAACACCCACGGCATTCTTCTCCCACCCTTTGTGCCAAAGATAGAGCAGCAATCTTGCGAGGCTGGGTGCATATAACTGATCCATCCCTTGTTAACTCTGAATCTGCAAGATATTGAATTAACTGAGTACTCTTGCCACAGCCAGTTTCCCCGGTCAAAATCATAACCTGCAAGCAGATTGAGATGCAACAAGATTAAAAGGAATGTACAAGAAGCAAAAAGAAGGAAAAATCAAATCCAAGAAAGCAAATAGAGAATTAAAAAAAAAAAAAAGAATAGCATGATAAAGAATGGTTTTGTGAAAGCCATCAGACATTAGAGATTAAGATAAAACCGTATTCTGAAAAGTTTCAAAAACCTGTTGAGCAACGTGAGACTAATAATTCAAGGGAAAGGACTATATTGAACCATCATAAAGGAGCAGTCCAGCATACAATCTCTGGAAGTAAGGATGAAATCTGATAAATGTTTTGCAGGCTTGCGCATTCATGATAGACTAACTGCAACGTCATTTGCTGAAAGGCAAGAGCTTTTCAAATTTGTTGTTCTTTACGTTATTGATTCAACAGAATGAAAAAAAAGAACTACAATTTTTCTGCTTGTTCACAGTGAAAAAAAAATTAATAATAACAATAATAAGAATAATAGACAGAAACTAGAAAAGTTCAGTTTAGAAGAAAAAATGGTAAAAACTAAAGAAAGTAGAAACATCAGTTTATAAGTAAAAAACGGTACAAACTAAGATTGGTCGCAGACCCACAACTCACAGCTCCAGCTAACTAAGCATATGCCGAAAAATATATCTTCTAAAAAGTTAAACATACCAACAACACACACAAATATATGAAAACTGTTACTTGAGTTCAATCCATTATAGCTAAACATTTTCCTTATAAATGTGGTTCTTATGAAAATAACTATTCAGATGTGGTATCCAAGTTTAAAAAACCTAAGAACGGGAAGAAAAAAAATCTCATCCTTTCTCTGACTAGTACAAGGGTTTCAAATCAAACTCTTGAACTTTTTCCCTTCCAATATCCAATACATACGTCAAAAGGTTTTTGTCCATTCCATGTTTTTGGAACATGGAGATCTCATCCATACAGTTAGTTCTGTCAAACATGTAATCATATTGTTGTCACGGGATAACTTTTTAACCGATGTGCCAAAAGTTGGACCAAAAGAGGAGTGCTTCTAGGTACTCAGCAAACTAACATACAGATTTTAAGACCATCAAATGCGCAATGACCGCAAGGCACCAAAACACTCATGCAATCAAATGCCTTTGTGATAACCAAATGATTGAAGGATGATTGTTGTGGGAAGCAATCCCCAATCGACCAGTTGTCACTGTCTCATAAGCAGAACAGCAATAATTGCTTGCTTGATACCGAAATTTCCCTTTGGTCAACCTCAAGCCACGCAATTGCAATTACAGCCTATACATCCAGTAAGAGGCTTAGCCTTAGCCCACACATGCTCCCCTGCTCCAACTTGGCTAACTATTCGCTGCCTTGTGCACTTACCTGCCTTGTCTCTATACCTTCCTTGGTTTCAAAATTCTTATAAAATCCAATCGACATATCCGATTTTAGTGATTTTTGTACCTTACATTTTTGGACAGGTAAAATTCATCTATATTGTAGGGTTCATCTAAAAAATCTTCAAAATGTTGAAAAAGCTGGCCAACCCCAGTGGCCAGATAGACACCCCAGCTACATTTTCAACATCCACGAACTTGGATCCATACACAAGAATGCTCAACTTTTTGTCTGGGCTCCCAAGTTGATCCAGAACAGATGCAAACGGCTAAGAAACGAACATCTCCAGCAGAAATCTTCAGTTCCTATGTACATAAAATGCTTTTGCATTAGGTATAAGAAAATACAGTCATGCCTGCAACAAGTCAAAATGCTTTTGCATAAGGTCTAAAAGAACACAATCATGTCTGTAACAGATCTTCTTAAGCTTGGACTGAGAAAGTCACGGTAACAACTTACAGCAGACCATTGAGTGGAGAAAATCTATCAGTAGGCATGGATCTTTTACCCGCGTGAGCTTCTGAATGACTGTTAAAGCTTACCCAATTTGATCCTGCTATCTGACGACCTTTCACAGGTATTAACTTTCAGCCTGATTCCAGCTCGTAAAAGAAAATCTGTCATACTGTATAGTGTGCAGTATCAGCCAAACAATTCCCTTTCTTACCGTTCCTTCTTACTTTTGTTAGGCATTTGAGGACATGGGGCACCATTCTGGCCCACGAGAAACCGCACTCCTTATACAATCCACTGTCTGCTAGTTGTCCAGCAATGTAGACGATGCATACATGATCCAGGAAAAATACTGTCAAACAGTGTCATATAGTACCAAACACGAGAGAATTTAAGCGATTAAACTGAATCCATCTAGGCGACAAGGCGGACCACGTCGTTTGGCAGTTTCTTATTATTTCAGTCGTCCATATGAACAAGTGACGCTCCTACAAGCAGGATAATATGAAAAAGGCTTCACAGGAGATAACAATAACATCAATAGGGTTCAAACTTGGTAACGACAAAGACAAACTGAAATTGGGGGAAAAATAAAGATTGAGAAGACCAACCTGTCGATAATGGATGTGGTTGAGAATTTGGCGCCTGCAGGAATAGATAGGCAGCCCTTCTTGAAGCCTCCGGCACTCCCTCAACAGAACGTGGTGAATCCTGTCCCAATTAGGCTCCTGATCATCGCCGAGCAAGAATAATTCGGCCTCACTCTCAATGGAATCCTCACCCGAGAGCTCCAGAAACGACGTCACAGCGAGCATCGCACTCTGGAACTCCTCGAGCCGCTTCGCTATCTGATTCTTCTGTACATTGAGGCCTTCCACCTTCTCCTGCAGTGCCCTGTACCTTGCCAAAGCGTTTCTCCCCTTCATCGCGGTCTTAACGTCCGCCACCTCCTTCTCCACCACCTCGAGCTTCTTCCTGCACCTCTGTACTGCGTCGCCCTCAAGAAGCCCATCAATGTGCGAGACGAACACCGACTTCAGCCTCAACGCAAGCTTCTCGCGGTTGGCCGTAGAGCAACCAAAGGCACGAAGTTGAGGGGTGAGAAAGTGGCCCCCGGCAAGCCTGCCCACCCAGATCGCTATGACGGCCTGCGCTGCGTCGTCCCATTGCCGGTATCCGAGCAGTGCAGCTACGACGCCTGACTGGCAAACTCGCGTGACGTCGGCAGGAGGGCATGCCAGAATCACTTCATCGATTTCCGATGCCCGAAACCCTTTCCATCCCGACGCCACCAATTGAACCTCGAACTCCGGCCTCGCCCTCCGACCGTAGGCCGAAGTAAAGTGTGAGGGACCCATCCTCCTCATCTCCCTCCCATTCCAAGTCGATTCCTCTCTTTCTCCTTCTGTCCTTTCCTTTTGCCCTCTCTTGCTGCTGCTTTCTGCTGTGAAACCTTGCAGAAATTGGCGCGCGCAAGAGAGAACGAAGCGTTACGCCCGCAGACGGAAGGAGGCGTCGCCTCGACTATTGTACCAGGTAAGTAAAAGCTTCCCCCCTCCGTCAAGTAAAGTGAAAAAGGAAAGAGGGGAGCGTGGCGTGCATCAAATGTCTGTCCTCCTCTTTTCCATTTAATCACAAACCTTTCCCCGTCCCTCATTGCAAGCACGCAACGCAACGCAACGCAAGCCTTTCCCAAAATAAGAGCGACCCGACGCTACTACCGAACCTACGGCCGCAGGGAGATTTGGAGCCATCATCCAAGACTTTTGATTTGATACGTATTCCTATAAGTCTGGCTAAGAATGCTCCATAACAATTGGGCACTGCAAGCGAAGCGGCAGCAGTGTTCTTTTGTTGAACTTGGAACCCGTAAAATGCTAATTTTGCACTTGTTTCAATTCATTCTCTGCATAATGAACCCTTTCTTCTAACTTACAATTATCTTTAAACAGCTTGTGCAAGGGAAGGAAGGATAATATCTTTTCAGTTATTATTGAAACAAGCACCAAATTTTCATGATTTTTTTTTTTTTCAACTAAATCATCAGAAATATGTCTTCGAGCCCTCTTCCACTTAGCGTATGCTTATATTGTCGTTCCTTCTAGTTGTTGTATCCTTTATAGCTTAATAATAATAATAAAAAAAAATCAAGGGGCAATCCCCAGGGAAGTAATTTGAAATATGTGGGGTTGGAAGTAAGTGTGGAATATGTGGTGAACTTCATGTTTTTTTTTTTTTTTTTAAAGGAGCGTAGGATGGTTGGGTAGAAGAGCACATAAAAGGGATACTGTCAAGAAATTTTCACGACGAGGAGACTGAATTAAAGTTTCTATCTTTTAACTAGGGTTAAAATATTATTTTTTACAAACTAAGTAAATTTTTGTAAAATATACATGTAAATTTTTTAAAAAAAAATTTTAGTGCATCGACAACCCATGCAAACCCTACCTTGGTTTTGCCCCTGAATACTGCCCGTTTGATTGTCCTGCATTATTTACCAATGTTACCACCTAAGATCATAATAAAAAATAAGATCACAACATTCAAATTAAAACATATCATTGTCCAAAATGAATGGTTAACGTCCTTAGCATGAAATGCATATTCGACAAACACGCCCGTTAAATGAATAAGCTGAGTAGTTGGGGCTAAACGGCGGCAGCAATTTATTTCCGTTGGCCGGTCGGCTGGGCTGGAGCTCGTCCACCTTTCGCTCACATCAAATAGAGAAACCTTCCCTCCCAAGTCTCTGCCCAGAAAGAGATGGGGCCCACCGTCCAATTCCTTCCCTTTTTCTTTACTTCACAAAGCAACTAAAGCATGCATTCCCCAATTTCCCAGCCGTCTGCCGCAGCAGGCAAGAAACTTAATGCAAGCATTCTTCTCCGTGAGGGAAAAAAAAAAATTGAAATTGCCTTATTCTTTTCTTTAATTATAAAAATGCGCTTAAAGTTTTGATATATTAACAACCACCTAAATTTTTGAGAATTCCCATTTTTCTTTCCTGGACGAGAAATGAATTCTTGAGGACACGCCTCCTTTAATGGCTTTAGCCCAAACATGTTCGTCATAGCCAGACAATTTAAAGTCGATTTGAGCCTCCATATGTTCTTTGGCAACGTCTAAAAGTTCAAATGTTTTTTTTTTTCCTTTTTCAGAACTCAACAAAAGTCACAAACTTAGGAATGGATGAAATATTTTACAAAATTGTACATTCGAAAAATGTTTAAAAATTGATCACTTTATTTAATTTTTTCAATAAAACTTATAGACGCTTTCTAAGGTTCATTTGTAAAATGGGAATACATTCTAAATAACAAAAATTTGAACGACGTCTAAATTCTCTTTAAGCTAAGCACTTATTTACTATGAACTCATTCAAAATTTAATAAATGAAACACATTAATCAAATTTTAACTTAAAATTTTGCATAAAAGAATAACTTGTCAAAATTTTCATCGGAACTTAATGTTCTTAGGGAAGAGTGTTTCCTCATCCATAGGGATCACTCGTTGTTTTACATTAGAAACTCTCATGCCCTTGGTGGAGTATGCCATATTCTCTTGTTTCTGGATTTAGCCAATTTCACTTGCAGCTGGATATGAACTGGACCTGCTATGCTCCGTCTATGAGGGGTGAAGCTAGTAACACTAAAATAAATATGAGCTTTACTGACGGGATTATGATGTCAGAACAAATAGACAAACCGTCACTGTATATGGTGTCGTTGAAGCTTTAACTGACGGCAGGACAATCCGTTAGTATATAAGCATTCACACTGATGGCTTTTGTCATCAATATACTCCAAAACATTTACTTACGACCTTTTTTCCTCAATAACTAGTAAACCTTTGTTGATGAAATCTCCCCATCGGTAAACTAGCGCCTCTATATTGACAAGCATCCCGTTAGTAAACTAGAACACATTGTAATATTTTTTTAAATATTACATTAGTTTATTATACAACCCAAATAATGTGTACACAAACAAGCCCATGCAATGAACATATAACATACCAAAGCTGCATATACAAACGAATTGTTATGATATACATTCAAACTGAAATCAGTAAATAAAGTTTTTGATAACTTTATTTCATCTTCCATATTGAGATGGTACATGTACATGACATTGAATATGATACAAGAAAGGAAGTACACTAATCGAACCTTAAACTTTGATTTACATGCATCAATGGGGAAAATTGAGAGGTGTGGGCAAACCTGCAAAAAAGAAGTATGTTATAAGAAATGGAAAACAGTTGAACATATAATATATTTGAAACTTAACTGAATGATCCCACAAGCAAAGCCATAATTTCATTTATATGGTCTTTGAACATATATAACTTTACACATTTAGCCTCTACCTCAGGGATCCTAGCACAAGCTGCCTCCAGCTAAGGCACTCACGCACCTATTTGTTTGAGCTCATCATATCATGTGCATTTCTACTCAAACACAACTAGCTTTCTTTGTAAAGTACTAACTTGCTCTTTCAATGCTGCATTTTGTACTTCAAGTTTTTAGTAGAAAAATGGGAAGGTTTCGCACCTAATATTCATATTGTGCATATTCATCCATAGCTATCTTCTCCCATCACTCCTGATAGCACATCAACCTTGCCAAATGAATTAGAGGCTCTCTCGGGCAAAGTAATTTCATTTAGCTTTTCCTGATGCATTACATACAAACATGCTTAGTATAAAGTAACATCTCTAATCTTGTATGACAATAAACTAAAGACATCCACCTATTATGGCACTGCTGGTTTCAAGGATAGAATAGTTTGCATTAGTGCTGTTTCGAGTAGCAATAAAAACTTAAGCACGTGAATGCTTAAGTCCATCTTCACCAAACTGTATAAGGAAATATATCAAATTGACAAGTCGATATATGTGCAGTTCAATATTATTCAATAGAAATATGAACTCAAATCAATGTAAATTTATAATTAACCTTCTTTGCTTCAAAGCAGACAAAGCTCTTTGTACCTATAGTTTGTTGGTACTTCAATTGTGTACTATTTTGAGTATTCTTTTCACTAACTTCCTATAAATCATTACATCATATATGTTATTACATTGACTTATGATAATATTTATAGTAGAAATTAATCCGTAGCAAATTTGTGGCATGCATACCTTTTGCCATTCATCATCAAAATGTTTCAGCATAGATTCCAATTGATCATTTGGAATCTCATACTTGGCAAGTTGGGCTTTACGAGATTCAAAAGCTGAAATCATTTGTGCACTTTCCACAATTCATACCTCTATGATCTAAATAGGAGTGTGTATTTATGTAATGCCCACTTGTATACGACAAACTTATGCTCGTTAGAAACGTCAAATTTCTCCTATTTTGAACACATTGAATTATGTATAACTATGAACAAATTGCATAACATTGTATTTTTACATGTTAAGAAGAAGACAATATTAATAACCTGCACATGTTTCTAAAGGTTTACTTTAAATGAATGAAGCAATTCCAACCAGTTGTGGAACATCAATGTTATGGATTTTGGTTTTTGTGCTAGTGTTCAAATATATGTTGTAAACTACTGTGCTTTTCTCCCGAGTGGTTTTCCGAGGATGTCACACTTAGATTTTGTTTATGGTCATGCCACCAATTTGCGATTGCGAACAAGCAAATATATGTATGAATAATTGTTAGTGAATACAAACTTCAATGATTATAATTAAATACTAGCAATTGATGAAGAATGTTACCTGAACCAACTTCATCCCATGTGTCATCTTTCATACTCTCACTTTCACATGTTGATGATATATACTATTGCTACAAAGTCATCCAACAAGAGAATATGTTGTCATATAATATTAAATGTAGGATAAAAATGACATCATTTTACAATGCAAAATAATGACATCATTTATCAATGCCAAACAACAAAACAAGAGTATATGTCAATTCATAACCTTATAAATGATAGTATATGTTTAATCCATACCAACTATCTCTGAAAGGATCATTAACAACGACGTCTTGTACATCCTCTTTTACCCAAGTCAGAATATCATTCACATTATCAGCAATCACAACTGCCACATTATGCAAGTCTAGATCGATATTAAAATTATTATTATTGTCAACCACTTCTCTTTCTAAACTGTCATACATATCTCTAGGTCTTGTTTAATAATAATATGCCAATCACTTTCTGTCAAGTCCTTTACATACAAAACTTGTGCTTGTGATGCTAAAATGAAAGGTTCATCTTTCATATGTAAATCCAAATTCGTCTTCTTTAATGCTCCAATCATATAAACTAAGTACATCTCACCAGTCACATTTGAATAGAACAAACTTTAGATTCTCCGTATAAGTGACATGTATAATGTTTGTGACAAATCCGTAGTAGGCAACTTCACCAATCACATGATTTCTATCACTTGAATTAGAGAAACTAGAGGTCTATGCAACAACGAGTACACAACTGTGTTGGTACTTCATGTTGATTGTTTTGCTTCTTCTTTGAAATTTAAACTCATTGGATGTGAAATCCTTGCATCGCAACACAATTTTTCTGAAAGTTTGAGACAAACATACAATTTCTTATAGTAGATGTTGACTTCAATACTATGACAGGTCCTACCATAAGCAAATATTAGGTCTTTTATGCTGACTTCTTTTTGGGGAACTGTAAATATTAAAGTTTTCTGATGACCTTTCAAGACCGTTGGTAAAAATCAGATTTACTGTCAGGTCTTGGACTTCACTAGTTAAACTTGTTTTTACTGATGGTTTTGTATCATACCATCAGTAAACCTCATGTTTTTTGTAGTGTAATGAGCCAAACCCTTATGTCCCCACAAATCATTTGGAGAATCTCTTAGTGCCGCTTGGAACCTGTCCACATACACAACGACAAAAGGTACTATTGGCAATAGCCTTTATGTTCAATGATATTACTAGCAACCACCTTCACCCTAACAGATAGCTGAGGCTAGCGCCATTGCCATTTGCCTTATGGACATTAAGTTCTCCTAAGGACGATGATGATTGCCAATAATTTTATTGGCAAGGGCTCTTTTGCTACTATCGACCCTACAGGCATTCCAATACATTGAGAACAACCACTACCGTTGCCAATGGTAGTGTCAATCCCAGCTTGCGTCTTTTGAATATATATATATATATATATATATATATATATATATATATATATATATATAGACACACACACTTTAAATAGATAGCAAAAACAAAAAAAAACTTAAGGCCAAAACTTTATTATTAAAAACTTGAAAAATGTGTCTAATCGTACCACAAAGTATACAAAATCATATAGAGAGCCAAAAGCTCTATAAGGACTATCACAAGTACATTGACAAACATAGATCTACATTGGCTTCATAAACAAATATAAGTTTCAGGTACATCTCAAACCACAACAGCAAAATATAGCCACAGTCTTGAATTTCCATTTTTTTTTCCCTTGACTTCTTCACAAGCAGTTTGTAAGAGACGTACACTCGAAAACGATTCATGAGCATGCTTTATTTCTAATTCTTTGCTAACGACTTCCTGCAATATTAAGAAAAAAAAAACTAGGTAAGAGCCACATGCAAATAACCGCAATATCATGACATAAACATTAACATTTAGTTGTTAAATGGTAATGTTTTGAGCTCATATTTAGATCACGTGCATTTTCATAGGCTTTAGAAATCATCTTTCAGCAATGCCCGTAGTTGGAGGCATCATTTTACTGGGGCCCTTAGCCACTCTAACCCCTTACTTTTAAATAATTAAATAAATAAACCTCTCAGTTAGGACTGGAATATTGCCTGAACATAATGTAGACATTTTTCTCCTTCGGTATAACTAAGGAACTCATGGACTTGGAGGAGGACTCTACTTGGAAATGTTTCTAACTGCTGATGGGGCTAAAAGCCAACATCACACCTCTTCATGGCAAAATGAATGACAAAGGACCATTTTACATTGAAGGAGTTGAGACAGTTAGTTCAAGAAGAGCATTCAACAGTCAACACAAATGTTAGGTGTAGTGCTACTTATATACTCAATTCATCAAAGTAGCTGATTATGCTTCATTTGCAATTTAAACATAGCGAGGAAATGAAAAGGCATTACAGAAATCAAATTTTTTAAGCATTCACTCAAAATTCCAATCACATGGATCTGATTTTCAATAGAAAGCATGTAATATCTACTCCTGGACCAGTTTATTTAGAGTAGAAATGAAATCTGTAGTAACTGAAAAATTCAACAACCTATGCTTCCCAGAATTTACAAGTCATAAAATATAATTTAAACACCCAAATGAAGTACAATAGTGATGCATTTATCGATACTGGACTGCATCTGCATCCGCACTTGGATAAAATCATAAAAAATTAGGGTTTTAATTTGACTTGTAACTGCACCCAAAAAGGCAAAATCAGACCTGTATGTAACTGGCTTGCATGGAAATCACTAAGAGCAGAGGAAGTTTTTGCTAAACCAAATATACGTTTGTCGCTTTTGTCAAAAAAGCTTCAACACAGGAGCCATTTTGCAAAGACCTGTATGAAAAATATGTGATAGAGCTTAGGCCAATCCTGAAAGAATTTGAGCCAACAGATTTAGGGTTTGCCTCATTCAGTCCAGATGCTTGTGAGCCACATCTAGGAATTAGGTTTCACTCAAAAAATGACGGTTTAGAATGAATGTATAGGAATTGGACATAATGAGACAGAATCTAGACTGATCATACACCTAATTCAAAGACAAGTTCTCATCGAAAACTAAATTCTCGTTGTGCTAACTCCAATAAAGCTGAGCATCGGGCTGGCGTTTGCTGCAGCTCAATAAAAGAGTCGGCCTCGGTCCGACCCACAGCCCATGACAGCAGCCCACAGCTGGCTTGGCAACTTAAAACCTGGGCCCAGGCCCGGCCCAACTTGATTAGAATTAAAAGATATATATTTTAAATATAAAATAATGTATAAATTATTATATATATAAATCAATAGAATAATATTAAAAGTAAGCTATTGGGCCAAGTCGGGCCCTACTCAGGCCAACCTGGACCGACCCCTAACTTATTGGGCCAGCCTTGTGCCCAATTTTGAACTCCAGATGCGGATCTTGGTGCACCTTAGCCATGGTACCTGTTTAATAGTAAATGATGGAGCAAAGAGCACATGAAATGCAGAACATCAGGTACTCTGGCAACTATGAAAGTCAAAGTCATACCTTGGACTTGAAGCAGGGTACCATACCCCAGATATCGATCCCTTGACCATCCTCAACTTGAAGGTCTTAAGCAGGCCCTATGCGCAAATGTTAGCCATCTCGGGGTGGGTAGACACCAAAACGTTGTACATGGTTATTAGGAGAGAATATTAGAATAGGATTTATTTTAAGATGACAAATCATTAAAAGGGTTGGGCAAACCTCTCTCACTCTCTCTCTATATGTGTGTGTGTGTGTGTGTTGAGATTTGAGACTCTTAGGTTGATTGATGGACACGTTTATATTCTATTATTTTAGATCAATGATTTTCAGAAAAATACATAGATTTTCCTTCTGAAATCAGAATGTGAAGTTCGTGAACATTTTCAAATTTTTTATAGCATGATTGAATCTCAATACGAATGACTGTAATTCCTTGAAACAAATAATAATACCACAAACAGAAATCATTTATTTGACAACTTTTGAAATGATAAAGGATTCACACCTCCTACGTGTACATTAAATGACCATAAAGAAAGAACCACGTCTTCTTGAAGTGACTTGCATGCTAATGCTTCAAATGCATTTAGAGTGATGTGGTAGCTATAACCTCTAAGTAACAAGCTGTCATCACAAAACTTCAAATTAAGGAAAAACACCTTGGAAATATTGGAAGGTAAGAAAATGAGTCTTAATCAGCAATATACATTTAGCAGTATGGCATTTGTTCTAGCATCACTGAGAGGAAGGAAAAGCGATCGAACCTCTTAGTACCATTCTATCAGTTATTCTCTCCAAAGAGACCGAATAGAAGAGATAATTAGTTCAGCCCTCTGGTATATTCATCTTCCAAGAGGTTCAAGTGCTTTGTTTATGCTGGGACCAGTAAGGTTAATTATCTTTCATGACGAAGTTATCAAAGAAGACAATTTCATATTTCTTCCAATTTCCATTTGAGGGCCCAAGTCTGGATCAATAATCTATATCCTTTCTATCATCATGCCGCTCTGGGCGAGGAATCGGTTAACTGATTCCTTTGAGTAGGTACACCTGGCCGCTTAATAAAAGCCTTTACCACATAAGCATAAAAAAAAAAAAAAAAATTCAAGGTTCTTCACGGAAAACAAAACTTGGGATGTCACTCCTTTGCCCAACACCTAGAAGATCATAGGGTTTAACTTCTAAGAAGGCATATATAAGGCTCTTACAATCATGTGACAACAGAGAGATACAGGCCTTGCCTGGTAGCTAACGATATACTGAAACGCAGGGGTGTTGCAGTGATATACGTAACCTGATGTCAACGGACACCACCAGTTTTGGGATTTCTCCGCATTTAATAGATGCCCGGAAAAGTCATGCCCGGCTTACCAGCGTTGGGCATGCGCGTGTTAGGAGTTCCGGGCTGAGTTCCGGCCTGCGAGCGCGGGAGACGACAGCACCATGACCAGCTCTCTTGAAGTGTCGGCAAAAGTCCCTTTCCTATCCCACCAACCCACCAGGTGGCTGATGCAGCTGCAGCCACTCTGACGGCTCACTGCTGCCATTGCCCACGGCACAACTTAAGAACAAGATATTATTTAAGCAGTCTTAAAATATCCAAATGATTATTTTAGACCGATCAATTATATGCAAATATCCACCAATTCGTGGAAAAACTGAGCAAGATAAACATAGATTACTATAGTACAATGATATTACAAAAGACTCAATGGTACAACATTGTTCACCTCTTGAATCCTATAGAGACTCACTAAAGTCTGAATGCCCCTACAGCTTCAAGATAAAAAGCCATTTGCTTGAAGAAGATCCTTCGAGTCGCTTGGTTTCAACATGGGGACTGAGCAGGGGCGGAGCCAAGATTTTTTCTCAGGGTGGGCCGAACGGTCCAACTAACTGTAATACATTATATATATATATATATACTCACACACTTTAGACATTTGCAAACCATAGTGTATTAAAAGTGAACATATGTCGTATAAAATTGCCCACGTCATGAACGTGAAGCGCGACCTGTCCTACGACACATTTTAATAATTGTTTGTGTCATTAGCACAAAACGCGATCTCTCCTAAACAGATAAGGTGCTCTATTTCTATTACAATGACGTAGGTGTGGACATAAAGTGGACATACAAACATCACAACAAAAATATAGCAAACAAAGACATCTACAAACTAGAAAACCAAAATAAATATTACTTAACTAAAACAAGCAATTTTGCATTCTTTCTATACAATACAATCTGTTTTTGCCTTTATTTTTATTGAAAATAGTTCCATATCATCATTTATTTACATGCACAATAAAATGTAAATAAAAAATATATCATTTATTATTGCAACTAAATAATAACTCAAATAAACATTAACATAAAAAGGATGCAACAAAATACTTTACCTATTGTAATTGTGCTCTACGGCTTTTCATCTTATAAAAGGCATCAATGATATCATCCGAATCAAACATTTGAGCAATTTCTTTTTCAATATACAAAAGTAGACAATCTGCAAAGAATTCATCCTCCATTTTGTTACGCAACCTTGTTTTAATAAGTTTCATAGCAGAGAATGCCCTTTCTGTGGTTGCAGTGGAGACAGGAAGTGTTAGAATGAGACTAAGCAACCTGTATACATAAGGATATTCTTTACTTTTTCTACTTCGTATCAATACTTCACATACATCTGATAGTGTACCCAAATTTTGAAAACTTGGATGATGACAAATATCATTCTTGTAATGTCTCAACTGATAATTTAAACTCATAAAATCTGAGTCAAAAAAATCTTCAGGATAGAACTTCTGTGCAAGAGTGTATGCATCTTGTGCATTAAACGACTCATATTGATCTCTAGAGTTGAATGTCGACATCGAACGAAGTATTTCCATAGAATTCTCATTAAATCTATTATTCAACTCTACCAACTGAGAATCAATAGCAGCAATAAAAATATCAACATGATAATGATGTCTCACTGTAATGAAATTATGTTCATGACGAGAACGTGATCCTCTTACAAAATATTGAGCATCCATATCTGGAATAGGGATATCATGTGTCATACAAAATGCTCTCACAGTATCTATAAATGAATCCCAACCAGTCTCTCTAAGTTCTTGTAGAAACTTTTTTGAATTACAAACCAAAACTATTGCATTTAGAATGTCTTGTCTTTCTCTCTGTAATGCCTGACAAAGAATATCACTCTGTCCCAAAATTTCTTGTACCAAATGCAAAATAAATACAAAGTCAAATGATGTTATCATTTTGTAGGCTGAATTACCTTCACCCCGTATTTGATATGTTGATCCATTATCTCTTAAATTTTCCAATACTACACATGCTGCATAGAACGTTTTTATCAAACTACACACGGACGAAAAATGAGATCCCCATCTAGTATCACCAGACCGTTGTAGTGATCCAATTTGATTAAGTCCTCTTCATGTCTGAAGTTCATCTGCAGCAATTCTAAATGCAATTTCGTTTGCTTGAGCTTCGTGCAATTCATCATTGCGTTTACTGCTTGCACTAACAACATTAATTATATATGTCAACTGTTCAAAAAAGCTATGAACATCAACAACTTCTCTTGAAGCTGCAACAAGTGCAAGTTGTAATCTATGAGCAAAACAATGAACATGATATGCATAAGGACATTCATTCAAAATTAATGCTTGCAATCCATTCCATTCACCTCGCATATTACTGGCACCATCATATCCTTGACCTCGTATATCTTGAATACTGAGATTATGTTGAGACAACAAAGTGAAAACTGTATTCTTCAATGTAATTGCTGTAGTATCCCTCACATGCACAACATCTAAAAATCGCTCTTCAACTTGACCTTGCTTATTAACAAATCTAAGAACAACAGCCATTTGCTCTCTCTTGGACTCATCTCGAGCTTCATCAATAATAATACAATATTTAGCATCACCAATTTCTTCTATAATTTTAGCTCTCACTTTACTTGCAAAAACATGTAAAATTTCTTTCTGAACTGTTGCTGATGTATATTTAGCATTTTTGAGGGCATTATCCAAAACAACTTGTGCAACATTGTCATTATAATTAGCTAAAATTTTAATGAACTCAATAAAGTTACCTTGATTTAATGAACTTGAACTTTCATCATGGCCTCTAAAAGCACAAGCTTGGAACGCCAACCAACGAACTGTGTCCACAGATGCCTTCAATCTCAAACGATTGTTGTAAACAAGCTCTGAACTTTGCTTTTCAATCATTTTATCTATGTGTATGCTTTGACGACTTAAGTCATTAAATGCTCGCACATTCATATTATGAGGCGAATTTTGACTTGTCCCTTCATGACTACGAAAAGCACATGTTTTCTCACTACTACCCACCCTCTTCCAAGCTCTGAATCCTTCAGTAATAAATGGACTGTCATTTGAATGTGGAGTACTGAAAAGATAACACGGTAAACAATATGCACTATCTGTCTTTGGAGAATATTCTAACCATGAAAATCTTTGAAACCAAGAACTTTGAAATTTACGAGGATGACTTGAAGAACCTGACACTGGATATCTATGAAGCTTATGCTGATATGACCCATAATTGATATATGCTCGCCTAACTTCATCTCTCTTATTTATTGGTATCTCCCATATAGGACGTCACAACCCTGGATCACGCACGATGCTTTCTACAGTTTCAATTTTTGAATACTTAAAAGGTGGAGAATCTGAGTCAAAAAGAACCACATCAAGAGCTTTTGGACTAGAACAACCAGCATTTTGGTCTTCTCCTTCCTGATTTTCTCCCTCTTGGTTTTCTCTCACTTGATCAATAACTTGTTTCTTTTTGAAATAATCTTGTATACTTTTCTTCATTTTCTCAATAAGCTCACACAAAAAATCTGAAATTTAAAATAGACAATAAGATTTATACACAACGAAGAAAGTACTCAAATTTTAACTTGTGAAAAGCAGGAATTTAAAATCAACCACCTTATAAACAATAGATAAAGAAAATTTACCTGTTGAACCTCTTGCACTATGTAGAACAATGAAGAGTTGTTTTCGCCCCTCGCTAACTTGCTTTTCGAATTACCACAAGTGGAGTAAAGTCTGAAAAATAAAACAAAGAATGATTTTAGGCCTTTATGAAGCTACTTTTATAAATTCCTACAGATGCCATTTAACTTTTTTCACTTCTCATCAAATCGCCATTTAACTTAGAACATTTAAGTGAAATGACGGATGCCAATCAACAAGTTCTTTCGCTGCTACTCTCCTATTTCACCAAGTTCTCCTACTCTACTAAGTTCATCTTGATGTGTTGATCATATTGCTGACTTCATTTTCTCATCTTTAAGACTACTAATGTCAGATAGTGTGCCTAGTGTATCATTAAATCCAAGGACAAAATCTTGATGATGTGGATCTGGGTTGTCCTGCAACCTTGTGCTTCTTTGAGTAATACTATGGACTCCTCTATGATTCATCCACACACATCATTAATCAAGTTGCAGTGTCATGTAAATGCATTATGTCACCAACAGGGCAGATTCCCTGACTTTATTGTTGGTTTCTGACATGAAATTGCCGTATCACTACTCCGTGAGAACAACACCAACAGGTTATACTGTGAAAAGAGTCATAAAGATCAAATTGTTGTTCTGTAATATAGCAAAAAGTCTGTCCAGCATTTACATGTGAAATCTGCCAATTTGGAGTTTTCCCTTTTCGTTAAAACAAGAGACAAGGAAAATCGAACAGTATTTTTGACGCCATTGATTTGGCTTATCTTTCTTTCTTCATTGTGGTCCAGACTCCAGAGAGATTAGATACAAGATTTTTACATTCAGCACACCCACCAACTCTTCTAACTGCATGTATTCCCTTTTAGAGAATTGAACTCAATTGGTTGCCTCTGCAGTGAATGATTTTTTTTTTTAAATTTTGTGTTGCAAAAATCCGTTGTGAAAGGTTCAATAGTGATGACAATTGCTTGCCTATGATTTTTTTAGTGACAGAATACATATTTTATAACAATTTTTAGAAACACAAACTAAAAAGAAAAAAAAATCGTATTCGACTAGAGAGGCAACATGCTGATTTGTCTTCCTCCTGAAATTTCAAGTAACTTTTCTTCCTCCTCAATTCACAGAAGTGGAAAATGCAACGTTTCTTTTTACTTTGACTTAAAACAAATTGCTGCAAGTCCCCTTTATAAGGAAGTTCCAATGTTAATTTTATCTATTTATGTGATTGTATGGGGTATTCCCAAATCCCACTTAAAGTAAAAAGAATGCCGTGGGTACTGGGTACTGAATACATGACTGCAAAGTAAAAAACATGTGAGAACGGCAGCCATCAATGAAGCATTGAAGCCCATAAACAGTTCGTGGATGCAGAGAAAAATCTGCCAAGCCACCAGTGGCGGAGGGAGGGGGGGGGGCCGCCTGGGCCATGGCCCTACCCTCGGCGGAGGAAAAAAAAAATTTAATTATAAAAATTTAAAAATTTTATTAATTCTATGTAGTATTCAGATCCGGGTTCAAATTGGCTCTACCCCTACCCGGATCCAACTCCAACTCCATGGCCCGCCCCACTTTTGTTTGCCCTAGGTTTTCAAAAAAGGAAAAACGCACGAGGGAGAGAAAACGAGAGATAAAGAGAGAATAAGAGGGTCTGAGAGTGATAAAGAAAACCAGTGAGAGAAAAAGGGAGCACCGACTACCGCACTGAATAAGGTCTGCAGCGTGACGAAAAGGAAGAGACAAGAGGCACTGAGCACGAGCACGCTGGTTGCTGCTGCCTGCTGGCTTCAAGAAGAGGTGGGGCCATTTCCTGACTTTCTTCTCTGTTCATTTTTGTTGCTTAGTGAAATATGGTGGGGCCGTTTTTTTCATTTAGTTTTTGTGTTTCTTTTTTGTTAACCTTGTCTGTCATTTTTCTTTTGTCTATGGTGGACCGTGGGTTTCTAATTTCTATTATGCACATTATTTATTTTTTAACCTTGAATCTTAATCGTTCACAGTTTCATCGTTTTCCATGACTTTTCCTGCCGTGATTTATTTTTCCTAGTCTTAATTTCTAGGATTTTGACGTTTTGTGAACACAATCTTGACGTGGCTTGGCAGATTTTTCTCTGCATCCACGAACTGTTTATGGGCTTCAATGCTTCATTGATGGCTGCCGTTCTCACATGTTTTTTACTTTGCAGTCATGTTTTCAGTACCCAGTACCCACGACATTCTTTTTACTTTAAGTGGGATTTGGGAATACCCCATACAATCACATGAATAGATAAAATTAACATTGGAACTTCCTTATAAAGGGGACTTGCAGCAATTTGTTTTAAGTCAAAGGAAAAAGAAACGTTGCATTTTCCACTTCTGTGAATTGAGGAGGAAGAAAAGTTGCTTGAAATTTTAGGAGGAAGATAAATCAGCATGTTGCCTCTCTAGTCGAATACAATTTTTTTTTCTTTTTAGTTTGTGTTTCTAAAAATTGTTATAAAATATGTATTCTGTCACTAAAAAAATCATAGGCAAGCAATTGTCATCACTATTGAACCTTTCACAACGGATTTTTGCAACACAAAATTTAAAAAAAAAAATCATTCACTGCAGAGGCAACCAATTGAGTTCAATTCTCTAAAAGGGAATACATGCAGTTAGAAGAGTTGGTGGGTGTGCTGAATGTAAAAATCTTGTATCTAATCTCTCTGGAGTCTGGACCACAATGAAGAAAGAAAGATAAGCCAAATCAATGGCGTCAAAAATACTGTTCGATTTTCCTTGTCTCTTGTTTTAACGAAAAGGGAAAACTCCAAATTGGCAGATTTCACATGTAAATGCTGGACAGACTTTTTGCTATATTACAGAACAACAATTTGATCTTTATGACTCTTTTCACAGTATAACCTGTTGGTGTTGTTCTCACGGAGTAGTGATACGGCAATTTCATGTCAGAAACCAACAATAAAGTCAGGGAATCTGCCCTGTTGGTGACATAATGCATTTACATGACACTGCAACTTGATTAATGATGTGTGTGGATGAATCATAGAGGAGTCCATAGTATTACTCAAAGAAGCACAAGGTTGCAGGACAACCCAGATCCACATCATCAAGATTTTGTCCTTGGATTTAATGATACACTAGGCACACTATCTGACATTAGTAGTCTTAAAGATGAGAAAATGAAGTCAGCAATATGATCAACACATCAAGATGAACTTAGTAGAGTAGGAGAACTTGGTGAAATAGGAGAGTAGCAGCGAAAGAACTTGTTGATTGGCATCCGTCATTTCACTTAAATGTTCTAAGTTAAATGGCGATTTGATGAGAAGTGAAAAAAGTTAAATGGCATCTGTAGGAATTTATAAAAGTAGCTTCATAAAGGCCTAAAATCATTCTTTGTTTTATTTTTCAGACTTTACTCCACTTGTGGTAATTCGAAAAGCAAGTTAGCGAGGGGCGAAAACAACTCTTCATTGTTCTACATAGTGCAAGAGGTTCAACAGGTAAATTTTCTTTATCTATTGTTTATAAGGTGGTTGATTTTAAATTCCTGCTTTTCACAAGTTAAAATTTGAGTACTTTCTTCGTTGTGTATAAATCTTATTGTCTATTTTAAATTTCAGATTTTTTGTGTGAGCTTATTGAGAAAATGAAGAAAAGTATACAAGATTATTTCAAAAAGAAACAAGTTATTGATCAAGTGAGAGAAAACCAAGAGGGAGAAAATCAGGAAGGAGAAGACCAAAATGCTGGTTGTTCTAGTCCAAAAGCTCTTGATGTGGTTCTTTTTGACTCAGATTCTCCACCTTTTAAGTATTCAAAAATTGAAACTGTAGAAAGCATCGTGCGTGATCCAGGGTTGTGACGTCCTATATGGGAGATACCAATAAATAAGAGAGATGAAGTTAGGCGAGCATATATCAATTATGGGTCATATCAGCATAAGCTTCATAGATATCCAGTGTCAGGTTCTTCAAGTCATCCTCGTAAATTTCAAAGTTCTTGGTTTCAAAGATTTTCATGGTTAGAATATTCTCCAAAGACAGATAGTGCATATTGTTTACCGTGTTATCTTTTCAGTACTCCACATTCAAATGACAGTCCATTTATTACTGAAGGATTCAGAGCTTGGATGAGGGTGGGTAGTAGTGAGAAAACATGTGCTTTTCGTAGTCATGAAGGGACAAGTCAAAATTCGCCTCATAATATGAATGTGCGAGCATTTAATGACTTAAGTCGTCAAAGCATACACATAGATAAAATGATTGAAAAGCAAAGTTCAGAGCTTGTTTACAACAATCGTTTGAGATTGAAGGCATCTGTGGACACAGTTCGTTGGTTGGCGTTCCAAGCTTGTGCTTTTAGAGGCCATGATGAAAGTTCAAGTTCATTAAATCAAGGTAACTTTATTGAGTTCATTAAAATTTTAGCTAATTATAATGACAATGTTGCACAAGTTGTTTTGGATAATGCCCTCAAAAATGCTAAATATACATCAGCAACAGTTCAGAAAGAAATTTTACATGTTTTTGCAAGTAAAGTGAGAGCTAAAATTATAGAAGAAATTGGTGATGCTAAATATTGTATTATTATTGATGAAGCTCGAGATGAGTCCAAGAGAGAGCAAATGGCTGTTGTTCTTAGATTTGTTAATAAGCAAGGTCAAGTTGAAGAGCGATTTTTAGATGTTGTGCATGTGAGGGATACTACAGCAATTACATTGAAGAATACAGTTTTCACTTTGTTGTCTCAACATAATCTCAGTATTCAAGATATAGGAGGTCAAGGATATGATGGTGCCATTAATATGCGAGGTGAATGGAATGGATTGCAAGCATTAATTTTGAATGAATGTCCTTATGCATATCATGTTCATTGTTTTGCTCATAGATTACAACTTGCACTTGTTGCAGCTTCAAGAGAAGTTGTTGATGTTCATAGCTTTTTTGAACAGTTGACATATATAATTAATGTTGTTAGTGCAAGCAGTAAACGCAATGATGAATTGCACGAAGTTCAAGCAAACGAAATTGCATTTAGAATTGCTACAGATGAACTTCAGACAGGAAGAAGACTTAATCAAATTGGATCACTACAACGGTCTGGTGATACTAGATGGGGATCTCATTTTTCGTCCGTGTGTAGTTTGATAAAAACGTTCTATGCAGCATGTGTAGTATTGGAAAATTTAAGAGATAATGGATCAACATATCAAATACGGGGTGAAGGTAATTCAGCTTACCAAATGATAACATCATTTGACTTTGTATTTATTTTGCATTTGGTACAAGAAATTTTGGGACAGAGTGATATTCTTTGTCAGGCATTACAGAGAGAAAGACAAGACATTCTAAATGCAATGGTTTTGGTTTGTAATTCAAAAAAGTTTCTACAAGAACTTAGAGAGACTGGTTGAGATTCATTTATAGATACTGTGGGGGCATTTTGTATGACATATGATATCCCTATTCCAGATATGGATGCTCAATATTTTGTAAGAGGATCACGTTCTCGTCATGAACATAATTTCATTACAGTGATACATCATTATCATGTTGATATTTTTATTGCTGCCATTGATTCTCAGTTGGTAGAGTTGAATAATAGATTTAATGAGAATTCTATGGAAATACTTCGTTCGATGTCGACATTCAACCCTAGAGATCAATATGAGTCGTTTAATGCACAAGATGCATACACTCTTGCACAGAAGTTCTATCCTGAAGATTTTTTTGACTCAGATTTTATGAGTTTAAATTATCAGTTGAGACATTACAAGAATGATATTTGTCATCATCCAAGTTTTCAAAATTTGGGTACACTATCAGATGTATGTGAAGTATTGATACGAAGTAGAAAAAGTAAAGAATATCCTTATGTATACAGGTTGCTTAGTCTCATTCTAACACTTCCTGTCTCCACTGCAACCACAGAAAGGGCATTCTCTGCTATGAAACTTATTAAAACAAGGTTGCGTAACAAAATGGAGGATGAATTCTTTGCAGATTGTCTACTTTTGTATATTGAAAAGAAATTGCTCAAATGTTTGATTCAGATGATATCATTGATGCCTTTTATAAGATGAAAAGCCGTAGAGCACAATTACAATAGGTAAAGTATTTTGTTGCATCCTTTTTATGTTAATGTTTATTTGAGTTATTATTTAGTTGCAATAATAAATTATATATTTTTTATTTACATTTTATTGTGCAGGTGAATGAATGATGATATGGAACTATTTTCAATAAAAATAAAGTCAAAAACAGATTGTATTGTATAGAAAGAATGCAAAATTGCTTGTTTTAGGTAAGTAATATTTATTTTGGTTTTCTAGTTTGTAGATGTCTTTGTTTGCTATATTTTTGTTGTGATGTTTGTATGTCCACTTTATGTCCACACCTACGTCATTGTAATAGAAATAGAGCACCTTATCTGTTTAGGACAGATCGCGTTTTGTGCTAATGACACAAACAATTATTAAAATGTGCTGTAGGACAGGTCGCGCTTCACGTTCATGATGTGGGCAATTTTATACGACATATGTTCACTTTTAATACACTATGGTTTGCAAATGTCTAAAGTGTGTGAGTATATATATATATAATGTATTACAGTTAGTTGAACCGTTCGGCCCGCCCTGAGAAAAAATCCTAGCTCCGCCCCTGCAAGCCACGTTAAGATTGTGTTCACAAAACGTCAAAATCCTAGAAATTAAGACTAGGAAAAATAAATCACGGCAGGAAAAGTCATGGAAAATGATGAAACTTTGAACGATTAAGATTCAAGGTTAAAAAATAAATAATGTGCATAATAGAAATTAGAAACCCACGGTCCACCATAGACAAAAGAAAAATGACAGACAAGGTTAACAAAAAAGAAACACAAAAACTAAATGAAAAAAACGGCCCCACCATATTTCACTAAGCAACAAAAATGAACAGAGAAGAAAGTAAGGAAATGGCCCCACCTCTTCTTGAAGCCAGCAGGCAGCAGCGACCAGCGTGCTCGTGCTCAGCGCCTCTTGTCTCTTCCTTTTCGTCACGCTGCAGACCTTCTTCAGTGCGGTAGTCGGTGCTCCCTTTTTCTCTCACTGGTTTTCTTTATCACTCTCAGACCCTCTTCTTCTCTCTTCTTCTCTCTTTATCTCTCGTTTTCTCTCCCTCGTGCGTTTTTCCTTTTTTGAAAACCTAGGGCAAACAAAAGTGGGGCGGGCCATGGAGTTGGAGTTCGATCCGGGTAGGGGTAGGGCCAATTTGAACCCGGATCTGAATACTACATAGAATTAATAAAATTTTTAAATTTTTTATAATAAATTATTGAAAACATGCCATGTCACTAACAGGACCCCTAGTAAGCATTTTAATTATGCTAGTCCCATTGAAAAAACCCACAAGTTCTGAGCTTAAACTTAATCATCATCTACATGTATTTGGTTGTGTGGTTCATGTGTGGCCTCATCATGCAAAAAGAGGCAAACTAAGTCATCAATCGATTCAATGCATTTTTATTGGGTACAACTATCAAGGGAAAGGGTATGTATGTTTCAACCCTACTTCTACGAAAACTTACATATCTCATGATGTTCAATTAAAATGAGAAACAACCCTACTTTGATGTCAGTGACAATGATAGAGGACATGAGGAGTCTAAATACCTAGGTTGCATGACTTTGATGACTTATTTATTACTATTATTATTGAGTAGGTCACTAATAATCAAGAGACCAAATAGAATCTAAGAGCCACACCGAAAATCAAGCACCAAGCACTTCAACTAAAGATGATGAAACATCTAACATGCCACTTACAAGATTTGAAAGTACTCAAAGAGCTCCCTCTCATCTAGCTGATTATGAGACATGTTCCATTTGTCACTATCCTATCAACAACTTTGTTTTTTACAACAAGATCCCCACCAATCATGCCAAATTCATTATGAGTCTTGATAAAATTTGAGAGTCACAAACGTTTCAAGAAGCTAAGGAAGATTCAAAATGAAGAAAGTCAATAGATGAAGAATTGGAGGCCTTATGCAACAAAACTTGGCAAGTAGTTACGAGGCCAAACTCCTATATAGTTGGATGTAAATGGCACTATAAAGTAAAGTACAAGAGTGACCGCTCCTTGAAAAGATATAAAGCCCAACTTGTAGTCAAAGAGTTAACTCAAACAAAGGGACTTGACTATGACCCGACCTTTGCACAGGTGGCAAAAAAGAATACCTTGAGGATTCTCTTGTCTATAGCTTGTGACATCCTATGAAGGAAAAAATGATGTTTGTAAACTTAACAAAGCCATCTATGGCCTAAAATAGTCATGTAGAGTGTGGTACTTGAAATTGAGCAAGGCTTTGGAAAGGATCGGAAATCACAAGTGTCACTCAAATAACACTTTTTTCATAAAGATGCACGGAGAGCACACCACTGTTGTGCTAATTTATGTTGAAGACATAGTTGTGACAGGTGATGACATTGGAAATATACAAAATCTTAAACATTACTTGAAGACTACATTTGATATGAGATATGGGAAACCTCAAATACTTATTGGAATTGGGAATCTCAGTCACACAAAGGCATCTGCCATTATCAAAGAAAATATGCACTAGACATTAAAAAATAAATAGTAAAGATTTATGTATGTCCTGGTGACACTCCTTTTGAAGCAAACCTCAAACTAGGGCCTTGTGAGAATGAACCAGAGGTCAGCAAGGAAAGATTCCAACATCTAATAGTAAGCTTATTTATCTATCTGTTTCTAGACCTAACATCTCCTATGTTGTGAATGTTATTAGTAGGAACATGCAAAATCCAAGCGAATTACACATGAAGGTTGTAGACTGCATTTTTTGATACATTAAAGGCTCTCCAAGACAAGGACTCTGGTACAAAAGGAATCAAAAGTTAGACATGGTGGGAATACAGATGTAGATGACACCAGAGATCTTGCCATCGCCATCACCGTTCTGTTCCTCCGCTCCACCACACTGTTTTGCTGTGATGAGTATGACATGGTGAGGTCCCACACAATGCCAACCTATTCACACACATTGGCAAATTCAAGAGATAGGAACTCACCTCTCCGATCGGTCTTGAGCTTCTTGACGCGACACCCACACGTCTTCTCGGCTAGCACCTTAATCTTTATGAAAGCCGAGCATGCTTGGTCTTTCGTTACGAGCACACACAACCACATCCAATGATAGAAGTCATCAACGAATAGTAAGAAATAACTATTACCAGCAGGGGTGGGTGGTGTGATCGGTTCGCAAAGAGATCAGCATGCAAGAGTTCGAGTGGTTCATTCGCTTGATAGTTGGCTGTCCACGAGAACAGTGGTCTCGTCTGCTTTGCCACCAAGCACTCCCGACATAACTTAGCGGGATGAGTAATCGGCGGTACCCCAGTTGCTATCTTCTTGTTTACAAGCATCTTCATTGATTGAAAGTTTACAAGGCCGAGACGAGCATGCCAAAGCCATGCCGGATATTCGAGATTTGTCAGGAGGCACACCAGCCTAGCCATTAAGTGTGTGTCTCACCTTCATGATCAGCTGCCATGGATTTTGGACGAACACCTCCAGTTCGTCTTCATCCATAACCACCTTGTGGCCTGCCTCGGTGAGTTGCCTAAGACTCACGATGTTGCTGCAAAGCCTCAGGATATAATATACTTGCTGGAGCAGCCATTGATCATCGTTTTTGCATCTAAAGAGAATTGAACTCGTACCCATGATCTGCACTAATGAGCCATCGCCGAACTTCATCTTGCCAGTGATTGCCTCATCCAACTCATGAAACTTGACTTTGTCTCCAGTCATGTGGTTGCTGGCACCGTTATCTAGGTACCAAATGTCAGTAGTTTCCATGTCGTGCTTGGTCCCGTGCAGTTTCGGCCATACCTGCTCTTCATTCAGTAGGACGACATCCTACCGATCCTGCCATTCTGGTTGTTCAAGTGCTGCAGACACCATTTCTTCCAACTCTGCAAGTAGCAAGGCTGGCTCAGTGTCGTCAGCTTGTGTGAGATGCGCCCCCTCCTTCTTCTTGGGAGCCTTGCATCGGTTCGTGTAATGCCCTAATTTGTCACAATTGAAGCAACAGATGTGACTCTTGTCACGACCACCACCCCTAGAGCCACCTACTCTGTCATTGAGTGAGAAGTCCCCATGCCTTCTGCCACGTCCACGACCACCCCAACTACAAACTCCTCCTTCCCCGTGAGCCTTCTCCTTTCGGGTCAATGACGGGTCGCCGCCGCTTCTCTTCTGTTGTGCCTCCCACTCGGCCTGAGTGAGAAGTAGTTGAGCATCGCCGTTGCCACCGGTTCCGAATGCTCGGGGACGAGAGTGTTCTTCGTAGGTATTGAGTCGTCCCACAGCCTCTTCAAACAACATATTGTCAAGGTAGCAAAACTGCTCTATGCTAGCGATTATGCTGAGAAATTGATTTGGAATAGTGTCAAATAACTTCTTCACCAGGGCGGCGTCACTCAGGGTTCCCCCCAAGTTGGCATACTTGATGGACATCCTGGTGAGCCTGCCCGCATATTGATCCAACGACTCTTCTTTCTGCATTTTCATGGTGTCAAAGTCGATCTTCAACATCTGCAGGTGCGCATTCCTCATGAGCAGCGGCAGTGCCAGGTAAGTACACCATTTCCCAGCCTCCTTGTGAAACGTGTGTCATCTCTTTTCTGACTCAATTACTACCTCAGGTATCTCCTCCCTTGGTTGATCTGCCCCGACGAATCTCGTCTTGAGGCAATCCCAGACCTCCTTAGCTGTTGCCTTCTTTGCCACCTGCATTAGGAGATCCTTCGGGAGGGCTTGGAGAAGATGTGACTTCGCCTTCTTGTCCTTCCTCGTGTCGACAGCCACATCGGCCACCGGCTCGACTACTTCCCGGACGCCTTGATCCTCCATCGTGGCTTGGACCCTAATTACCCAGCTGGTATAGTTGGCTGCCATGAGCAGCAGATACTGGAACGTCCCACTGGAGATCTTCTGCGCTACTTCATTTGTGGTGATTGACATTGGCTTGAATCGAAGGAGTTTTGGCATACAACCTGGATGCTCTGATACCAAATGTTGGCGAACTCCCTTGATTCACACTCAATCGCGTTTCTGATAATGCAAAATGAGGAAGAGAGGCTGCAACGCACCAAGGAGGGAATGCAGAGGAGCAAAGTACGACAAGGGTAGAGAGAGAGAGAGAGAGAGAGAGAGAGTACAAGGACGACAAGAGAGAGAGAGAGAGAGAAGAGTGAGGTGAACCACACGGCAAAAGAGAAAACTTTTCTTTCTCTTCTTCTTTCTTTTGGGTGTACTCTTCTCAACTACATGATAAGCTAAATAAAGAAAAAATCATTTAAAGAAAACAAAAAAAAAACTAAAACTTAACCCTCAAGTTAATAACCACTAGTTGTTCCCATGATCTCCTCCACTTTAGCTAGAGTCTCACACCATTTTCTACACTTCTCTTTAACCACTCATGATCTTGGGAACCGCACACACATTCTCAAGTTCTCTTCACGTTCTCCACTTCTCTTTAACTACCCGTGATTTGGAACCGGCACAACCACTCTCACATTCTCCATGATCTCCATGACAGGAGTTAGAGCAACAACATGCATCTAAATTTCTCAATAATTGTTATAAACATTTTATGAAGAAAAAAAGACTTTTGAAAATGGAATGAGATTGTAGACCATCAAACATGAGAATTTTGGTCATGATGAAGTCAGCAAATGAAAAAATCTAAAGAGAAAAATATGCAGATGAACAGAAAAGAGAAAATACTTTAATCCGAGAAGGATATGGATAAGGAAAGAGAAAAAGAGATTTTAAAATCACAAAATAAAAGATTTTTAAAAAGAAAGAGAGAGAGGTACATATACATATACGTACTTATGTATATATATAAGTATATAAATATATATATATATATATATAGATATATATATATATATATACACACACACACACACACACATACATACATACATACATACTTATATGAAAGCTTGTGAAGAAGAAGTATTAAATTGAATGGAAAGGGAGAAGAAGATTTTAGAAAGAGAGAGAGAGAGAGATAAAGTGGAACACACGTTTATATATTTATTCTTATATGTATGTGTATAAAAATTTGTAAAAGAATATGCCAAATCATAAAGAGAGAAAGACAAAAAGAGATAGTTATGTGCATTTATACATATATAACATGCATATACGCATATGCTTTCATGAGAGTTGAAGTCAAGAAATAACTTGAAAATATCCAACTTGAATTTTTTTATGTAGGCGGGAGCAGAACTTCGACTCATGCAAGAGCCTAAGCTAAGTCTCTAAGGCCTCATTAAAGAAGTTCTTGCTTTTGAAAATCTTTTGAAAAACATGATTCCAAATATTTTTATATGTGAACATAAACTCATGATTATTTTGTTTGTAACAAGAGAATATGTTTCTCCCACCATTCGGTATAGAAGGAAATCAAACAACGTAATAAAACACTTATTGGGGTCCCTAATCAGGTGATTAAGAAAAAAATTAAACATGAGAATGATATGAAGATGCATTTTCACAGGTACATATTCGTGAAGGGTTTTACCAAGTTGGACAAATCCCAACCTCAAAAATCAATATAAAAATAAAGAAATCCCAACCCAAACACTCATTCTCACCGTTCATTCGTATATAAATGAGAAAAATCAATCAACTATGTATGAACAATATCTCAAAACAAAGCAACATTTAAGAGAAGAGAGAAACATGTTTCTCTCCTAAAATGAAATCTTATTTCACCTTCTTATGCTCTCGGTGCAATTAAGAAGAACTCTTGACTCCAAAGAGGGGATTTGAGAGCTATCTTATATGGCCATGGGGAGATGAAGAAGGAAGAAAGTAAGGAAAATATATGGATTGGTTTATTGATTACATACCTCTAATAAGAATGATTTTCAGAAAATGAATCTCCCCCTTTGGATGATCCCAAAGCTTCCTCAAATGGCGCTTGCTCTTTTGAAGAGTTGGAACTTGGAGAAGAAGAAGAAAAGAAGAAAGAAATGGAGATACAAAGCCATGAAAAACTCTAATTCTTCGAGTGAAGAAGCACTAGATGGTCCCCAAAAGTTAGCCCATGCCCAAGAAGGAAGATTGTGAGGGCATTTATAGGGAGTTTTGGAGCCAACACTCAAAATTTGATTTTTTTTTAATTTAACAAGATTTTCATGCGTATTCCAAGTATTTTTGAATAATTTTTATTTTTTTTAAAAAGAGGTTTTGACCAAGTGGGATTGGCCATTAGCCCTGTAAATACTCCTTTCGGGTGTGGGCAAGGCTAATGCCCACCCAACATGGCCAAAACCACCCCCAAGGGGTGGTTTTTGACCAAGGATAGGGGTTGCGCAGCGCTGCGTACCCAAGGTCATGCGCGTAGTGCCTGTCACGCGGCAGCGTGATGAGCGCTGTTATGCCTAGCGCATTAGTGGGCAAGGCACTGTCACGTGTTGCTGTGTGAGTGCGCACTGCAGCATGCGAGTGCATGCTATTGCTCATTGTCGCGCATGGCCACGCACAGCTGGGCGAGCGCGGCGGCTCCAGCACAGCTCCACCATTCGAATTCTTCAAAAAAAGGGTGCAAAATGCTCCATTATTGTCTCGTCTGGAACAATAAGGGGTGGGTTTCGCTTCCCTTGCCTTTTATGGGGGCATTCATGAAATAACATAAGAAAATCATGCACATCATATTTTTAATCATGTATTAAAAAGGGGTAAAAATGGTTTTTGGGGGCCGACTCTGTTTCGAGTGATTTCGGTCTCATTTCATGTCCAGATTATGTTTGATTGGTCGTCAACGTGTTCTACTAAGTGGTTTAAGCTTGAAAACACATTTTTGGCATGGGGACAAGGCATAAAACAAACGGAAGGTTTGTGCACACGCGCGTGGTGCTCAATAGCATTAAATTTTGTTGTTTTATTCTCAATTTTGGATTTTGAGCTTGAAATTCTCGATTTCGTCTAAACTTGGGTTTTGGATCTAATTTGGATCTGAGAGTTGGATTTGAATCTCGCGTCTGAAGTTGAGTTTTGAATTTGAATTTTGTGCTTGGGTTCAGACAATGGTTTATTAATTTATTTTGAATCGAATAGTTGCAAATTTATTTTGGGTCTAGGATTTGTCTTAGGGTCTAAAAGTTAAAATCCACATAACTGAGAATTTTGTATGGGTGAAAATGAAATGCAGTTTTTTTTTTGGAAAATTTTGGGGTGATAACACCTATATAAACTATTTGCATTTTACTGTTTTTATACTTAATCTTGTGATTTTTGGCCCTCATATTTCCACTTAATATGAGAATTTTTTTTCAGTATTTCAACAACTTGCTGAGGTCAATTGATCCAGATATCCTCTTAGCTGCATTCAAACACTAAATGTTCTTGTGAAGATAAATTCCTCAAAGCTTCATGTGAGTGGTAAAATGATTGGTCAAGCCACAAGTATGCTGTCAAGTCTCTTTTCATGATAGGCACTATAATCTATTTTCAATTGCTCTCATTGCTTGCAAAGCCAAGTTCTTAAAAAATAAACAAGAGTACATGTAGAAAGCCATAGAAGTGATGCTTCTCATTGTGTTTGCAGTGATCCTTTATTTTTCTCATCTTTTTCCCCCTCACCTTTTTCCCCTTATCAGTGAGAAAATCTCTTCAGACTGCCATGATCCACCAGTAGCTCTAAGACATGTAGCTGTATTTTATAAGGGGAATCTAATCAATCTGGATGCTCATTGTTTGATTGCTTCTTATGAATGTCAAATTTCCAATAAAACCACTTTGGGGTTCCAAACAGTTAACGAATATCTTTTTCTCCATTAGCTAGCAGAATATCTATTTCTCCAAAAAAGATTCATCCATAGTTGCCATTTTTTTTTATGTTGAATGAGATTGTTGAGAAATTTTGAAAGAGATAAAGATGATTTACTTTATGACGTCATTTGGGATGAATTTTAATAGGCCTCTTGACAGAAAATGTCATATTTGATATCAAGCTTGCATACCATAACGCAAAAAAGAGACTTTTTATGTGGTTGCGTTATGTGTCTTAGAATACTTATGGATTGAACATATCAACTACTCAACTATATGACACGTCATCTGTTTACCCACTATTGTAGATAATTGACTATTATGTTGCCTAGTTTATTCTAACTGGTGAATAAATTTCTTTGTTTATCAACCTAAATTGGAAAAAGTGTTGGTCAATGGCCTATGGCTGGATGTTGTTTTTTGTGAAGATCATCTATCTGATTGGTTGATTACCAATTGAGCCCACTGTACAAGGCATTAAGTGGGTAGTGCAGGGACCCAACATTTGTTCTATTTCTATTGGCCATTGAATAGGAGCAGCCGCCAACTCCTCCATCATTCACCCTCTTGGGGCGCATCTATCAGCATTCAGAACTTGTTGATGTTATATGTTTTTCATGTAACTTTATGTACTAATATAGTTTTTTACTACATTGAGACTTTTGTTTATATGCTTCCTTCTCACTTGCTGTTACATTGTGTGATTTAACTTGCATTTATGTTCACTAAACCCACGACGGGCTAGAAGTTAAGCTATACTCAAAGAAGCCTGACTTTACTTAAATTTTACTCTTAGGTTCTCATCATGTGGATGGTAGCGACTAGTGATCATGTGAGTTGTCTTGGAGCAAGGGTTGTTTCTGGAGTACTGATGCCATTCTTGTTTTTTAGGCTCCTGTAATTTTTTTTTTTTGGCATGGAGCATTTACTGTACAAACACCTCATTATTTTGGCTTGGGTGTGTGTTTATTGTATAGCAAGCATTGTTTTTTGGGGTACTGATGCCATTCTTATTTCTTAGAATCATGTATTGTCTATTTTTGGCTTGGAGCATTTACTGTACAAACACCTCATAGTTTTGGCTTGGGTGTGCGTTTATTGTATATATAATATACTGTGCAATGACTGGCTATGAAATGGCATGTTTATTATGAGCTGCCCACATGATGAGTATATTTGATGGGTTGTCACACCTATATGTCGTTTCACACTAGAATCTGGAATCTTATAACTACTTAGGACAGATTATGCCTTTCATTAATTATGCAGACACCCTTTATACTGCTTATGCTAGGACAGAAAGAGTCATATACTAATTGGCAAAATTAAGCATTAATTTTCAATTCACTTCTTTTGCACAATACATGTAATAACTATTTGTGGGCATTGCACATCATGAATATTCTAAATGTTGCAGATGTGATATGCTCCTCGTAGGATCAATTTTGTCTTCCCTAACTGAACCATTCATACTCAATTCCTTGATTTGGTGTCTTCATATGATATTTGAATGGCATTCTTTGGCTTCAAAGAGTCCAAAACAGATTTCTCTCTTTTTTTCTCAATCAGCAGCATATCTCAATTTATGTTCTCATTTATGTTGATGACATTTTAATCACTAACAATGATGCTAGGCATGTTTCCTTTTTAATCCAGTTTCTTGGCAAGCAGTTTTTTTTAAAGGACTTAGGTGAAGTGTCTTTCTTGGTATTGTGCCATCCAAACCAAGGAAGGGATGTTTTTGTCTAAGAAGAAATACGTTTTGGGATCTATTGAAGAAAGTAAATATGCTTGATGCTAAGCCTGTGGTGATGCTAATGGCTACCACAACTAAGCTTCAAAAAGGAGATCATAGAACTGGTTTTGGATATTCAAGTCTTTTCTGCAATACCTTTGGGGCACTCTAATATGCCATGACACATCTCTTTCAATGTCAACGGAGTTTTCCAATTTATGAGGCACCCATACCAATGGAGGTGCAGTTAAAATAATTTTGAGGTATTTAAAAGCTATGGCAAATCATGGATTGTTTATATGTAATGTCATGTCAACTTTCCTCAATATCTATAATGATGCTAACTGAGCTGGGTGTCCCATGGATGAAAAGTCTATAGCAGGATATGTATTTTTCTTAGACATGTACAATTTGATATCTTGGAGTTCTCAAAAACAAATATTGGTTCTCATTCAAGCATGTAAGCGGAATAGAAGGGTATTGCCAATTATGCGGCTGTAAAAGAAGTTTGGATCCAAAACCCTTTAGCTGTTTTAGGGGCTCAAACCAAGTTGATCCTTACAATATGGCATGACAATGTCAGTACATTTCATTCTAGAACAAAACATGTTGAAAATATGTCTAGTTGCCAAAAAGATAGTGAAAGTTCAATATTTGTAGTCCAAGGATCAAATATATAATTGAGGTCTGATGAAGCCATTGTTAAGAGAAATGTTTGGATTGCTCTGTCACAAGATATACATATGTCCCCTCCTGTCTTCCTTGAGGGGGATGTTAATGAAAATCATGTTGCGGACATGAAGAAAGAAATAAGGATAGAGAAGAAATCTAATGAAGAGGTACAATCTCTTTTCTCCTTTGTGTATTTTATTAAAATTCACATGTCATATTGATATTACCAACTTGAAAATCGAAACCAGACAAATTAAATTTTTAAAACTTACTGCTGTGTAAAAAAAAGGAATGTAGAAAAAACAAAACAAAACCTCTGGTCTGTTGTATTGCAGAACAAGGCAATGAAAGGTGAAAGAAAGAAGAAACAAAGCTACAAAAATAGAGATAGCAAAAGACTTTGTGAGTAGAACTCCTCTTCTATTTTGTTATTAAACAGATGAGAGATATTTATACACATTACAAGAAGATATTTCTAAAAAGAATCATTGCTTAACAAATTTGTTACAACACACCACTCCTTCATGTTGACGAAATTGATGCACATGAAGAAAGCGTAACCACCTGATAAGGACCCTTGAGATGGATTGTATTACATCTTCCAAAAATACTTGATTCAAATGACTCTAAAATTAAATCAATACTTCAGTAGATTAGAGTGCCTTTCCCTTCAAACTAGAGTGTATAGATCATGTACTCCCAATTTGCTTTTAAGAAATTGAAATTGCTTCTTGCCAAGTGCTTTTGTAAATATACCTGCTATTTGATTGTTTGAGGGTATGTAATCTGTTTGAATCATACCTTTTTTAATAAAGTCACTTACCAGATGATAATCAATGTCTATAAGCTTTCTCTGTTCACGGAAAATGGGATTGGCGGCTATATGGAGAGCTGCCTTGTTATCACAGAAAACTTGAGCTGGAGCTGTTTGTTTTATCCTGAATCATTCAATAGATTCTTCAACCAAAAAGTTTCTCACGACATATATGCGAGGGCACGATATCCATCTTCTGCTGAAGACTTGAAAACAGTCAGTTGCTTCTTGGCCTTCCAAGAAATTATATTTTTTCCAAACAAACTCAAAAACCAGAAATCGATTTTCTTGACTCTCTGCATGCATTCCAATCTGTATCACCAAAGGCTTTCAATTGGAGTTGATTTTCAGATGAAAAAAAATATTCCATGACCTGGATTATTCTTGAGGTAGTACATAACTCTTAAGGCCACTGCATAGTGATTAGTTCTTGGCTGATGCATAAATCTACTGAGGACATTCACACTGAACAAGATGTCTGGTAGGGTTACTGTAAGGTAGACTAGCCTTGGGACAAGCCATCCATATGTAGCAGGATCTTTCAGCAATTCACCATCCTCTATTCCATATATTTTTGTTGTTCCATAGGTATTTCTATAAGCGTAACAACAATACAACCAGTTTCCTCAAGGATTTCAAGACAATATTTTTGTTGAGATAGGTAAATGCCTTGCTTGCACCTTGACAATTCAATTCCCAAAAAATATTTCAATTTGCCAAGATCCTTCATGTGAAATATACTGTCCAAGTATTCCTTTAGCTTATTTAATTGTTCTTGAGAGCTCTGTGCAAGAATCAAGTCAAACTAGACTAAAACAAAACATAAAATTGTACCTCTGTTCAATGTGAAGAGTGACTAGTCAGCCTTTGATTGCTTAAAACCGAATCCCTCCAATGTTGTACATAACTTTGCAAACTAGCTCCTAGATGCCTGCTTCAGCCCATATAGTGATTGATTTAATTTACACACCCTTGTCTCCCCTTCTCTGCCATAACCTGGTGGCAGTTCCATGTAAACATGAGAATGCAAATCACCATGTAAAAAGGCATTATGAATGTCCATCTGATGTAGCCATCCAAAATGCACTCAATCGTTAAGAGACATCTTATTGTAGTCATTTTAGCTACAGGTTTGAAAGTCTCTTGATAGTCCAGAGCTTCAACCTGTGCATAGCCTTTGGCTACCAACCATGCCTTGTGCCTTTTAACACTTCATCTGCTCTATACTTTGTCTTGAACTCCCACTTTCAGCTTATGGATGCAGCTCCAGAAGGACAATGTGGAGAGAGACCAGGTGTTGTTCTTTTCCAGTGCCTTTATTTCAGCTTCCATGGCTTGTCTCTAGCAATGATGTTGTTTCACTTCACTGTAGGAGGACGGTTTAGGCAGATGAAAAGTATTAAGAAGAAATGATAAAATGGTTGAAGGACACAAAATCTGATAAGGGGTATCTAGTTGATGACCTTACTCTTGGAGGTGATTGTGCCAGTGAGCTTGAACTTGACATATTACAAGACTCCTTTAGCAATATTGAAGGCTTTCTAATTCTGGATGACCTTCATAGTTCAGTTTCATGTTCTGTTTGTTCAAGGTCATGATGAATGCTTGTGTTTTCAAGAGAGTCATGGACAAAACCTTCTGGTGCTGTAACACAATTTTTAGATGGTCTGTCTTAAGGTAAGTTTGAACTGAGTTTTGGTAGTAAGTGACTTTTCTGAGTTTGCCTCTCCTTTTCTAGAAGTTGATTGTTTTCAAAAAGTTGTTCATTCAACGATAAAGGGAGAACATTAGAATTAATATCATATTTATGCTCAAAAAATGGTAAATTTTCCTCAAATAACACAATGCCTACTGAAAAAAGTTTTGTTAGTTTTCAAATCATACAATAAATATGCTTTCTTTTCAAAGGGATACCCAAGAAACATGCGTTTATGAGCTCGTCTATCAAATTTCCTTTTGGTGTTAGATTTTTTGTGTAACATAAGCAACCAAACATTTTTGTATGAGAGCATTTAGGTTTCTTTTGAAAGAGCATTTCATAAGGTGTCTTTCCCATGAGCAACTGACTTGGGTTCCTATTTATTAAATAGGCTGCTTTTAAAACACTCTCACCCCAAAACTTAACTGACAGATTAGGTTGAAAAAGGAGACGCAAGCTACACTTAACAAGTGTCTATGCTTTATTTCAATCACCCTATTCTGCTGGGGTGTGTATATACAACTTTTTTCATGAATGACTCTTTTTTTGTAGATATCATTCCACTTCATGAGATACAAACTCCATGCCACTGTCAGATCTCATTTTCAAAATTTTGGCACAAAATTGTTTGTCGACAAGACTGAAAATGTTTTAACAAATAACTGGTTTCTTGCATGTAACACATGAGAAACACCCATGTTTTTCTGGTAAAATCATCTACTGTACTCAGAAAGTAATGGGCTCCAGTGAGTGGAGAACTTGAATAAGCCCCCCATATACCACAGTGAATGATTTGAAACGGTTTCTATGAAGTTATTTCACTAATACTAAATGGGTTACACTTTTGTTTAGCAAGAAGACACACTTCACAAGAGCATTTAGCAAAGATGATATCTGAGCAGTAATTTGAAAACAATTTATTCCTATTATATGTCAAAAGGTAAGCTGGTTGCATTCATTGAAACCAAAATGTCATGGGTAAAGGATTGCTGAATAGACCCCGAGAGAAACTGAAGTCACATAATTGATTGGGTACGTCTTAAGGTCTTTGGTGTTGGAGTTTGCAAAGCAACATACCCCATTCTTTAGCTCACCGAGTCCAATCATCATCTTGGAGTTCTGGTCCTGTATTTCACAACCAGATGAATGAAAAATCAGTTTGCAGTTCAATGATTTTGTTAATTGGCTAACGAACAAAAGGTTAAACTTGAAGTTTGGAATGTAGAAAATATCTTCCAAGATTAGAGTAGGTGTAAGACTAACTTGTCCTTTGTGAGTTTCATAAACAATTTCATTTAGGAATGCGTATAGGAAAGGGCCTTTCAAGTTTATGAGTGTTTGTCATGAAATTCAAAGAAGAGGTCATATGATCGGTGGCTCCACTATCAACGAGCCAGTGGTCAAACAACGATACAGAAATACCTGCAAAGTTGGCAAGTGAATGGGAGAGATTTTTGTTGACAAGTTGCATAATCTATTTGTACTACTCCTTCATGGTTACCACTGGAGCGACATCCTTATTGGATTCTACACCCCTGGTTGCAGATTTGATTTGCACTGAGAGAGTTGGCAGCACCCAGGGCATTCACATCTTCAGCAGCCTTTCCTGTGTTTGATTGTTTATCATTCTTGAACTTGTCATGTACGGTAGCAGCTCCTTTAAAGTTGTTAGGGTAACCATGCAACTTGAAGCATTGGCCTCTCGTATGTCCAACTCCTTCGCAATATGAGCAGGTCAACGATGGAAGTTTCTAATTTTTGCCTCTATATTGACGAGGACCATAGTTGAGAGCAGCAAAGCCCATATGCTGTATTGAGAGAGAAAGCCTTGCTTATCTCCATTTTTCTTCTTGTAGGATCAGGGAATACACCTTCCCAATAGAAGGAAGAGGATCTACCAAGAGTATCTGTCCTTTAACAGTATTAAATGACTCATTTAAACACATTAAAAACTGAATCACTTTTTCTTCATCTAATTTTTTAAGAAAATTTCTTCATCACACCATAGGTACTTATTGGCAGAGAGTCATAAAAGGCTAGCTCATCCCAATAGCACTAGAGCTTGGCAAAATAGTCAGCAATAGATTTGGATCCTTGGGCATGTCGGTTTACCACAATCTTAATCTGAAATTCTCTAGGTGGTAGCTTGGGTTAAACGTTCATACAGATCTTCCCCAACTTCTTTAGCAGATGTAGCATAGATTACACTAGGGGCTATTTCCTTAGACAAAGAGTTTATAATCCAAGATAGAACCATTGTGTTACAACGTCTCCAAAAAATGTGTTCTCGTGATACAGTGAGTGGTTCAAGTAGAGATCCATCGACAAAACCGATCTTATTTTTGGCAGTCAGTGCCATGATCATCGACCTGCTCTAGGTCCAATAGTTTTTTCCAATAAGAGATTGAGAGACGAGCACCATATCTAGATTGTCTGAATGATGCAGAAAAATGGATTGACCAAATCAGAAAAAACTTTTGGCCCTTCGCTCCTGCTTCCAGAGTCATCTCTATTAGAGAACCAATTCATGTGGCAAAGGATGATCACATGCATATGTTGGACAAATCTGATAAATCTGTTGCCAGGAAATCAGAAGATGATATAGTGCAATCAGTTGCCAAAAAATGAGGAGTAGATGAAGAAGAGGTCGACGCCCAAATTTGTTTATCTATGGAAAGAGATAAAATAGGAAACAATATTTTGAAGGAAACAAGTTGTATATCAACTCCATGATTTTAGGAGTCAAGATTGTGTTTTGTGTTTTTTAAATAGTGGAACCTCTATCTCTCGTTACATGTTGAAAAGAGAGTAGAGAGACTTTGAGGACGTAAGTGATTTCAGCACTGAACCTCGTTAAAAATTTTTTGTTTATTCTTGTTCATATCTCTTTTTCATGGTATCAGAGCTTCACACTATCTGCTCTAGGTATTGATCATTTGAAGGTGAATCACTCTGCAGCCAATTTTTCATAGATTCTTCCCTCGGACGTGTGTTCTTTATTTCTGGTGGAGTCTGACTACTATCGGCGTTAAATCCATCTGATCTTGAAATCAAAACGTGTTTTTGATCATTTGAGGAGAAAGCTGACAAAATTTCAAGCATTTTGAGCCCTTACCCATCCAAAACCATTGAGAAATCTGGGAGAAATCAATTTCTGAAGACCACCGACAATTTTTTCTGCTTTTTCTGGCGCAGAAGAGGGATTCCAGTGAAACCTGACGATTCCGGTGGAATATTCCGCTGTGTTCTTCGTTCTCTGGTGAGTCAGCTGTCAATGTGTCCTAAAAGATCATGTCAGTGCTGGATTCACGTGTCCCGACAATTGTTCTTCATCGTGTCGGAGCTACTCGATGAATCCCGCCAGCGAATTTGCATGTCTTGGAAGCAGTGCCGACGCTTTTGAAGTGCCGGTAATACATCATTCAGATATCTATGGCAACATCTTCATCGTCAACCTCTTCAATGTCAAACAGAACTCTCAGCACTAGCTTCAACTTTAACCAGGTGCCATCAAACTTTTCTCAGTTTCTCTCTATCAAACTTACAACAGATAATTATATGTTTTGAGCTGCTCAATTCAAACCCATCTTGATCACTTATGGACTCATGGGTTATATTGATGGAACAAACCATTGTCTGCCCAAAACTGTTGAAAATTCTGATGATGTTAATCCTGATAATATATTATGGTTAAAACATGATCAGCTTGTTTTAAGTTGGATTATTACCTCATTGAGTGAAAACGTCTTGAGTCAAGTCATTTGCTTGGAAACTATATGAAGTTTGTTCTTCCTTAATGAGATCATATGCCCCTCATTCTCATTCACGCATAATTCATCTTAGAGGTTAACTTCAAGACCTAAAGAAAGGAAACAAGACAGTAGATGAATATTTTTAGCATGCAAAATCCATTGCGCATCAATTAACTATTGTCTCTAAACCTGTTGATGAAGATAATCTTATCATGCATTATTGAAAGGACTGCCAAATGAGTATCATGCTTTTAGGGTCTCAATGGAGACCTGATCTACACCAGTGACGTTGGAAGAGCTTCATGGTCCACTGTTGACTCAAGAACACAATATAATAGAGAGTATTGGCGTTGAAACTGATTAGCTGAATGCTTCTATTAATTTGACAAACAAGACTAGTTTTTACTCTTACAATCAAAACCGTGGAGGATCACTTTATCGTGGTGGAAGAGGAAACCATGGTGGCAATTTTAGAAGTCGTGGAGGTCGATCTCAAAGTAATCGACCTCGTATCGCTTGCCAAATTTGTGAAAAACCTGGTCACTTTGCACGCTCCTGCTATCAACTTGCCTCTTATGCTCAAAATAATCCTCCTTTGGCACCAAAAGCATATCATGTGGCCCCTCACCAAAGCTCTACCAATGGTCAAAACTGGTATCCAGATTCTGGGGCATCGGATCATGTTACCAGTGACTTGAACAACTTATCTCTACACTCTGAATATCAAGACGACGACGGTGTTCTTATTGGAGATGGATCAGGTTTGGCTATTAACCACATTTGTTCTACTATTTTTGACATATTTGTCATGAGTAATATTCTTCATGTACCTAACATCTCTAAGAATCTCATGTCAGTACACAAATTTGCTAAGGAGAATAATGTTTTCTTTGAATTTCACCCCTCTTGTTGTTATATCAAGGATCTCACCTCAAGGAAAGTGCTGCTCCAAGGTCGAAGTGAAGAAGGTTTATACAAATTCGCCTTGAACAAGAACAAACAAGTCTTCTTCACCACTAGAGACATTGGCATCAAGGACTCGGTTGACACTTGGCATAGACGTTTTGGTCATCCCTCTTTAAAGACTGTTATGAACATCTTGAATAATTTTGGTTTGCCTTATGATGATTTTATGCAACATAAAATGTGTGAAGCTTGTCAAAAGGGTAAGAGTCATCGTCTACCCTTTAACAAGACTTCTATACCAGTATATGGATTCTTAAACATTGTTAATTTTGATGTTTGGGGCCCTGCGCCCATAACTAGTATTGATGGATGTAGATATTATGTTTTATTTGTTGATGCCTATTCAAGATATTCTTGGATATATCTTTTCAAGAACAAATCAGACTTATATGCAGTTTTTCAAAAGTTTAAATCGCATGCTGAGCTTGTTACAGGTGCAAAAATTAAATTTTTGCATTCTGATTGGGGCAGAGAATATCAAGGTCTTACTGGTTTTCTTGAACCAAATGGAATTAGACATGGGATTTCTTGTCCTCACACTCCAGAACAAAATGGTGCAGTTGAAAGACGTCATCGCCATGTTGTTGAAACTGGGCTCACTATGTTGGTTGATGCTTGCATGCCAAACAAGTATTGGTCTTATGCCTTTCGTAAAGCCACATATCTTATAAACAGAGTGTCCACCAAAAATCTTGGAGGACTAAGTCTGTTTCAAGCATGTTTAAAACCAAACCAGATTATAATTTCTAAAAAATTTTTGGATGTGCATGTTTCCCATGCTTGCGGCTGTATAGGAAAAATAAATTTGAGCATAAATATGAAAAATGTGTTTTTTTGGGCTATGCTCCAAGGCATCATGGATATTTTTGCCTCAATCTCAGAACGGGAAGAGTTTTTATGTCACGTCATGTTGTTTTTGATGAAAGTTGGTTCCCCTTCAATCAAAATGAAGAGAGATTTGACAAGAAAAATTGCAAAAAGGAAAGTCATGACAACCAGATTGTCACTATACAATATCCATTCTCTCAAAATGGTATTGATGACAATATTGAGAGGACACACAAAACTCCTACTGTTGTTAATCAATCAAATGGTCAAGATGAGAATCTAGATCAAAGCATGGCTCGTCAAGGTGAGAATGCAAATTAAAGCACGACTCCTCCACCAATTTTCACAAGAACTCACCATATGACAACTAGATTCCAAGATGGCACATTGAAACCAAAGGTCTACTCAACAAAACACTCTCTTTCACAGACACTCTTAGCAATCTCTTTGAGGATAAAGATGATATACAGTTTCAAGAAGCAAGCAATGATCCAAATTGGATCACTGTTATGAGAAATGAGATTACTGCCTTGAAGAAAAATCATACTTGGACTCTTGTTCCTCGTACAAATGAGCAACATATTGTGGGATGCAAATGGGTTTATAAGATAAAGCGCAAAGCAGATGGAACTTTAGAAAGATACAAAGGTTGGTTTTGAAAGGATATAGTCAGCAAGAAGGAGTAGATTATTTCGAGACTTTTAGTCCTGGAGTTAAACCAACCACAATCAGAACTGTTATTTTCCTTCTTACCACACAAAGTTGGTACTTAAGGCAGCTTGATGTACAAAATGCTTTCCTTCATGGACACATCAATGAGAATGTTTATATAGATCAACCACAATGATTCAAAGACCCAAAATTCTGAAACTATGTTTGTAAGCTTCAATGAGCTCTCTACGGATTAAAGCAAGCGCCAAAAGCATGGTTTTCAAGACTCAACCTCTTTCTTCAACAAATGAGATTCAAAGGTGCGCAAACCGACAATTCTCTCTTCATTTTAAGACAACAGAATTATATGGTTTTTATTTTTATATATGTAGATGATATCATTATAACTGAAAATTCTCCAAAAAAGGTGCAAGATCTTATATGTAGGCTTGGACAAGAATTTACCTTAAAAGATCTTGGAGACTTACATTTTTTTTCTGGGCATTGAAGTTGAAAACCATAAACAAGGAGTTCTATTATCTCAACAAAAGTATATTGGAGATTTATTGCGAAGAACAAAATTACTTGATGCCAAAATTGCTAACTCTCCCATGGCTATCTCTCCACCACTACATATCCACTCTGGTACAACTTTTCAAGACTTAAGTATCTATAGAAGCACTGTGGGAGCACTTGAGTACGTCACTCTTACTAGACCAGACGTTTTCTTTGCAGTAAATAAAATCTGTCAATTTATAGCATGCTCCGACTAACGAACATTGGAAAGCAGTCAAGAGAGTTCTACGATACTTAAAGGGAACTATTGATTATGGTTTTGTTATACACAGATGACAAAATTATTCCATAAATGCCTATTGTTACACAGACTGGGCAGGAGATCCAAATGATCGAAAATCCACTACAGGATATATTGTTTCAATTGGACCAAAACTTATATCTTGGAGTGCGAAAAAACAATCCACGGTTTCAAGGTCAAGTACATAATCAAAATATCGTGCTCTGGCAAACACAATTGCAGAAATAACTTGGCTACCATACCTACTCAAAGAACTTAATGTACTCAATTGTAGCGCACCAAATATATGGTGCGACAATATTGGAGCCACTTGCCTCGCATCACATCCAGTGTTTCATAACAAAAGCAAACACATAGAAATAGACTTACATTTTGTTCGAGATAAATTATCAAAGAAGGAGCTCACAATTAGCTACATTTCTACTCGAGATCAGATTGCACATATATTCACTAAGCCCTTAGCCAAAGATCGTCATGCTTTTATTCATATCAAGCTCAACGTCGAAAACCATGCGTTGATCTTGATGAGGGCTGTTAGAGAACCAATTCATGCGGCAAAGGATGATCACACACATAAATTGGACAAATCTGATAAATTTGTTGCCAGGAAATCAGAAGATGATACAGTGCAATCAGTTGCCAAAAAATCAGGAGTAGATGAAGAAGAGGTCGACGCCCAAAGCTTTTTATCTATGGAAAGAGATAAAATAGGAAACGATATTTTTAAGGAAACAAGTTGTATATCAACTCCATGATTTTAGGAGTCAAGATTGTATTTTGTGTTCTTTAAATAGTGGAACCTCTATCTCTCATTACATGTTGAAAATAGAGTAGAGAGACTTTGAGGACATAGGGGATTTCAGCACTGAACCTCATTAAAATTTCTTGTTCATTCTTGTTCATATCTCTGTTTCAATCTCCCCTTAAACTTGAGGCGTTTTTTGATGGCTCCTAAGTGGTTGAAGCCATAGTACTTAGATAGTGTCAAAAAACGTAGAAGCATAGTTGAACAGCATGGCCCAGGTGTCACTACTCTGATGCCATGTAAAAGAAAGGAAAATAAAGAAACAAAACTAAACTTATGGTTAAGAAACAGAGCTGCACATGAAATAGAGATAACAAGAGACTCTGTGAGTAGAACTCTGCTTCTATTTTGTTATTAAACGGATGAGAGATATTTATACACTTTATGAGGACATATTTCTAAGAAGAATCATTGCTTAACAAATTTGTTAAAACATACCATTCCTTGATGTTGACAGAATTGATGCACATGAAGAAAGCGTAACTCCAGAGATGGATCGTATTACATCTTAAAAAAAAATACATGATCCGAATGACTAGAATTGAACCAATACTTCAGCAGATTAGAGTGCCTTTTTCTACATGCTGTGAGAAGCCAACAAGGCATCCATTTAGATAAGGCCATTTAGTGCCCTTCCAGAGCATGTGAAGAAGGGAAAAGAACAAACCAGCCAGATAAATTGATGATGTGCGTGCATTTGCGCACTATGGACGCTCAGCCATTGTTGTTCAAGCGTTTAGAAGTAAGCAAATCAGTGAGCATCACTAAACCGTTCTTCCATTACTTAAAACTATGGATTCCCCATTGTGTAGTTTATAGTAACTCTTTATTTTCCTTCGAAAAAAATTCAGGAGATCAGGAACCATATCTTTTCTAGAAGCTAGACGTCTCTTTCTAAGATACTGTTTCAGCTTTTAGGAACCATATCCCTGACTAACTTACTTACTTAGGTCACATGCAAGAACCGAACACTCTTAACACAGACAATCAATGTATTTTTATGTAATCTAATCTTACACATGTAATGTCTTAAGAGTGATTTGATAGGAAACGTATATTAAGTCAGCCCTTTTTGGGTTCTGAATATACCATTTTAATTATCATAAACCCCGCAGCTCTTAGAACACTAAATTTTTCTAGTAAAAAATCAATACTTTCCATGAAACAACTCGAACTAAAATATTCTTTGTGTTAAATTAGCATAAAATATTGATTTTTCTTCAAATACTTTTTAGTATGAAATTAGGTGGCCTATTTTGAGAGAGCGAGCGAGATAGATAAGATATCATGACACAAGGTTGGTACACTCGAAAGCATCTTTCGAGCGCTTCAGAATCAAGAAGTCAAAGACCCTATCTCTAAGCAATTAAGCTCAACACTAATCAAGTCCAATCAAAACTTTCATGGAGAAACAAATTACTTTCCCCTAGATTTTGCAAAAATTGGATCTCTAGGAGAGTGCATATACATAATATACATAACTAGCAAATAATATGTGTATATTTGGGTGCGTGTGCGTGTGTAACATTTGAATTGGTGACACATGACCTCACTCTCTATCCACGCTTGTTAGTGTGCGGCACATTCACTCGCCGCCCACGCTTGTTAGTGTGTGGCCAGCTGAGGACCACCTTCTCACATTGTGGTGGTTGAGTCATCCACAGCATAGAATGATTGGTGGCTTAGTTAGGTAAAATTGCTGACATTTCATGCACTTCTGTCATTGCATGCATATATTCACCAGAGCTGAAAGGAGGCAAGACGGCTAACTGCTCCGTATCCTACTGATGATGGGGTTTTTGACTTATTAAAACCTTCAGTACAGTGACCAAGCGTTTATTTTTTAGGCAAAGTTCAAGAAATTAATTAAATACCAATATCATATTAGGGAAATGAGTTTAAATGAGGACAAATATAAGACTCCCGTCGGCATGTCTCGTTTCAGGAATTGGTTGACACGATACTATGTATATAGATATCAAGACACGTGGAGATCTTGATAAAATGGGTTGAGGTTGAGTGCTTGCTTATGCCAGAGCAACCAGCCGGCATGGATGTAAAGAAATCTCCCCAATCTTGCCTATATAAGCCATCCCATGCATTCACACATATACCCAACATCGGATAGTTCTTCTCCCTGTAATGTCCATATCTCAAGAATGAAGAACATTGGCTCTTCTTGTCTCAAGTTCTTGACCTTGATGTCTCTCGCTCTAACAGTGTCGGCTCAGTTAACCCCCAATTTTTATGATGCAACATGCCCTAACGTACTGCAGATAGTCAGGAGCCAAGTTATGAAAGCTATTATGAATGAGCAGAGAATGGCAGCGTCCTTGCTTCGGCTTCACTTCCATGACTGTTTTGTAGACGTACGTTAGCTTGATGTTTTATGATTTCCCTCCTATATATATATATATATATATATGCTGCTTGTGGTTGGATGGTTGTTGTTTTAATTTTGTGCTGTCTTCTGTCTTCAAAAATAAAGGTAAAGCAAATGTCATGGCCAATACACCTCTTGTGTAACCAACCAGCTACAAAAGTAGCTAGTTGTTTCCAATTCCTCTCTCTCTCTCCCCCTCTCTCGACACACATATATATGTGTGTGTGTGTTTAGCTCTTATTAAGTGCATGTTGAATCAATTTGAGCCAAAAATTGTACCTAAGAGGCCTCAATGTCCTCCTCGCTTGACAGCAGGTTTGTTTTGGTCATAGGTCAAATGAACAAGAACAACAGAGAAAGCAGAAGTTCTCTTCGTTCTTTTGTTAAACGAGTTTGGAAAGAAACTTCTCAAGTTTGTATGCCTCCTTGGCCTCAAGTCAATCATGACATCTTTGGCTAACCGGAAGGAACACATGGGATTCGAATTATGACTGCCCATAATCAATATGACTGCCAAGGCTCACCCCTTTCATATCCCATGTTTTTTAGTATTGATCTCAACATCAAACAACAGCAACCCCCGAACTAATTAGGCTTGAGAACGCAAGGGGATTGTGATGGTGACGCGCTCAGAATATCCAAGCATCGATCACAAATAATATTCTCTTAGATGCTCATCTTAGTTGGCCCTGGCTGGCAGCTGCCAACCTTAGTGTTCCCCTCACAAACATGACTATGAGAGCAAGAACTCCTTTGCCTTCAGTTTGTATATGTGAGTGTATATACACATAAAATCTGATATGTTTGAGACGAACGTGTGCAATGATGAGTAGTAGTAAAATGGTGCAGGGGTGCGATGGATCAATTCTGCTGGATGGAAGCAACGGAGAGAAGTTTGCGTTGCCAAACTTGAATTCGGTACGAGGGTTTGAGGTTGTGGACTCAATCAAGGCTGCAGTGGAGAATGCCTGCACTGGCGTGGTTTCCTGCGCTGATATTCTTGCCATAGCAGCAAGAGACTCCGTGCTTTTCGTAACAATACTCTCTCTCTCTTTCTCTCTCTCTCTTTCTCTCTTATATATATATATATATATTACTTAATTAAAAATGAATTTGTGGCTGGCAGAGTGGGGGTCCGACTTGGAGGGTGCAGCTTGGTAGGAGGGATGGGCTTGTGGCTAATCAGAGTGGAGCCAACGCCGGCCTCCCCTCGCCATTTGACCCCTTAGCAACAATAATCTCCAAATTTGCGGCAGTAGGGCTGGACGTCACTGACGTCGTTACTTTATCAGGTCCTCCTTTTCTCTCTCCCCCTCTCTCTCTCTCACACACGCATATATTTTACTTTGTCTTAAGTGAGGTCCTCCTTTTCTCTTTCTCTCTCTCTCTCACTCTCTCACGCAAATATTTTACTTTGCCTTAAGTGCCATTCTTTTTCCGAGTTACTGTAAACTGGGGAATTGACGTAAGGGAAACGAATGCGTCAGTAACGCGGTCTTTGCGATAGTAAAAGCTAACATATCAATAAAGCCTTCGCCCTTTCTCTGTATTGCCAACAAAATGCTCCCCCCCACAACCCCCCCACCCGGTTGAGTACATCTTACATTTTCTATATATATATATATATATATATATATATATATATATTATGCTTGGATACGAAGCTACAAAATGGGAACCCAGTTTTTTTCTGAAAAACTAGAAACAACGTGCTTGAGTGCGTTTCTCCTACATTACACCAGACTTTTGCCCCAAATAAAAAGAAAAAAGAGGATTTCAAGTATGAATCTTCAGCCTAATTTGAGGCCCTTAGTTTTATGAACTATTGATTTTAGCATAGTAATCAAACAACGCCGTAAGTGATGAGAGGTCATCTCCACTGTCCTCTCTCTCTCTCTCTCTCTATTGCAATGAGGGTTTCTTATTGCTCGTTAGAGCGAAGTTAAGTGACCCCTTTTGGTCCTGGTCAGCCATTGGGCAATAGTCCACAAACAGGTAATTGTTATTCTTCGCTGACGAATAGCCTCAGTCCAGCTTATTTGTTGTTGATGATCTACCTGATAGACATGTAGACAATAATTTTAATATTTCTCTACAATATTAAGGAGGGCCAGCTAGAAAAACGAAAAAGGAGAAAAGTACATTTTTTTTTACAACAAAACAGGCACTAAAGGCAGTACTACCGAGGGCAAGAGCAAATGCACTGAAGTCCTACGCTGGCAAAAAAGAACCAGGAACTCTTATTAATGACAAAAAGTGTGCTTCAACTACTGTGCGCAGGAGGGCACACCATCGGTTTATCCAGGTGCGCATTTTTCAGCAGAAGGCTCTTCAATTACTCAGGCACCGGTGCACCTGACACCACCATGGACCCTACCATGGTCTCAGATCTGCAAACCGTGTGCCCTCAAAACGGCGACGGCAACTCGACGGCGCCTCTCGACCGGAACTCCGAGGACCTCTTCGACAACAACTACTTCAGCAACCTCTTGTCTGGCAAGGGACTCCTCGAATCCGACCAGATCTTGTTCTCTAGTGCTGCTGCCGCAACCACCACCAAAACCCTGGTAGAGACTTACAGCAAGAACTCCGCCTCTTTCATGACGGCTTTTGCCAATTCCATGGTCAAGATGGGAAGCATAAGTCCTCTTACTGGATCCAATGGACAAATCAGGAAGAATTGCAGGGTCGTCAACTCATCTTAGTTGGCATGCATTGTGTTTATCATGAAGGGATAATGGTTGTAATGAGAACAACAAAATAGGATGTGTATAAATAAATGGTGCCAATAAATCGAACAGGTATAAGCTTACAAATGCATGCTTATTTCCAGCAAGTTCGGAAAGAAAACCTAAGCCTGAGGCCCTGAACCATCTTGATAATTTTATCAAGATGTGAGTATGGTATAATGAGAATCGAATATCTACGGCAGCCCGGCCCGTTACGGTACAAAAGAGAAGATATTTTTAGTAACTCAAAGAAACCTTAATGTTGTCACTTCAATTGGCAAATGTGCACGACTGAATTCTATGAACAATCGAACGGTTCGGATCTTACCTAAAGAAGTGAACATTAGGGATGATGCTTACTTATTATTGTTGGGTGTCATGCAATTTTGTTATTTATATTATATATATATATATATAGAGCTTCATATATATATATATACACGCGCACACACACACAAAATATTGTGTTATCTCTTTCTTCATCCACCAATGGTTAAATTATGCACACCATTTTTTTTCCCTCATCACCAGCTTTTGGCTATTGATTTAGGGCAATAACCTTGTCTAGGGCTGTTCAATAAGTCAAGCCAACTCGAACTTCCCGTAAAACTCAACTCAAACACAACTCTTTAACAAATGACTTGAGTTCAAGTCAAAAAATGAACTTGTTTAATTTAATGAGTTGAGCTTGAGTTAGACACGCTTTACCTATATCTCTCTCTTTGCACATACAAGCTACCTACTGTTTATATATAATGAAATGAAATTCATGATAAAAAAATATGAAAATATATGAAACTAATAAAAATACTTTTTTTTCTTTCAATATACATATGAATGGCCAAAAATTTACATATAATGAAATAACATAATTGATAAAACATTAAAAATATTACCCAATCAAAATATTCTCTAGCTTTTTCTTTCACTCTCAATATGCATATGAAAGACCTAAAAGCAGCATATGATGAAAGAAAATACCTAATAAAATAAGCAAAAAAAAATCTCTCAATGAAAATATGTTCTCTCTCTCTCTATCCCTCTCTCCCCCTCTAAAAATAAAAATGACCTAATATCCTAGTACAATGAAAAAAATGCACATAAAACATGAAAAAAATATATGAGCCAAAAAAATACTTTATCATTTCTCTATCTTGTTTTTTCTCTTTCTACAAATGCACACAACATCATACTTGTTCAGAAATACAAGTACGATGAAATTTGTTATGCTTCCAACTTAATGACTCCTTTGTTATCATGACAAAATAAATTTAATATTTGGCATATGCCAAAAAAGCAAGCTTGTTCAAGCAAGCAAGCTTGTTCAAGCAAGCAAATAACCAGCAATTGAATTTTCTTGGAATGGACTTGGTGGGTGCTAATCAAAATGAAAAAGCCAATCATAAAACGGTGTTCTCCTTGCTGACCAACTTTTCCTTTACCAACTAAAAGGGGTAGATGGAGAGAATGAATCAGTATGCAAGGCTGTGATGAAGGAGAAAAACCAAACAACTGTCTTGGATAAAAGGGAAACCCGCTACAACTTGTTCAACTTCATACCATGCATAAGAGAGATATACAATGGTCTCTACAATTTCTTGTTTTCAGCAAGTACTTTTTTTTCACTAGACTGAATTGAGATGGAATGTATGTGAGAGAGAGAGAGAGAGAGAGAGAGAGAGAGAGAGAGAAATTGGTATCGTCTACAGATCATCTCACCATGTGGTTGTCTTCTTAGTTCACCTATCTTTGTCACCAAACGTTCATCCCAACTGGGCATTGTATTATTAATAACAAAAATGTGGCATCTGCACTCGTTTGAATGGCTTGGAGCAGCGTCTTCAGACCACTACGCTCGCTGTTGCAGCTGGTGAAAAAAAGCAACAGTTTATTGAACAGTCTAAATTATCAATAAATCATTTTTAAATAAAAAATCTGAAATTTTCAAATAGAATGTAGAATGACCCTTTTTTGAGTCAAGATTGAGTACTGAAAACTGTGATCATTGTTTGGAGTGAGGTGACATGTCTTAGTTTAAGAGAATTTTAGCTCAAACCTACCAAAGCAGGTGAGTGTCACTCTGATCTAAGGACAATTATTTCCTAAAACTAAAAGTAACTCAGAAAACACTCTGTGGCAGAAAATACTCTGTGGTTGCAAGGACAAGTGTTCTCAAGACACTTGTCCTTAGAACAAGTGTCCTAAGAACAAAGAGCCATTGTCCATATGGACAAGCTGTAATTTTTCCAGCGTTTGTTTATAAGAACAAATTCTTCATATTGTCTTGTACGTGTTTGTTTAACTAATTAGACGAACAAGTTTGACACATGTTTGTATATATATATATATATATATATATATATATATATATATATATATATATATATATATATATATATATATATGTATGTATGTATATATATATAACACATGATAAAACAAATGAAAAATATATTAACTAACAAAAATACTCTCTTTTTCTCTCAATAAAAAAGTCACATATGACAAAGGAAAATATTTCAAAAATAAAAATACAAACAAATAAAAATATTCCCTCTCTTTCTTTTTCTCTCTCTACACATGAGAGACTTAAAATAAATATATATAACAAAAAAATAATAAAATATGTAAAAAAAATATAAGCTAACAAAAAAGTGCTCTCTCTCACTCACTCTTTATATCTCTACAAATACAAGCAACCTAAAATATACTAAACAACAAAATCCTCTCTTTGTCTTTTCTCATTCTTGTTTTTTTTTCTCTCTCTCTCTCTACAAATAAAGCGATCTAAATGCACTTGAAGTAAAATGAAACACTTAACTAATAAACAGGTGAAGAACATATGAGCCAACAAAAATATTCGAACACCAACTCTAGCTTAGTGCATACATTGTCACTCTCCTTCGTACATAAGATAGAACTAAGCTACATCCAGTCCCTATTAGATCATGATGAACTACAAACAAGAGCATTAGTGTTAGACCTACCTTCTGTTAAGGTCAAATTCAGTTCAGATAGCTTAGATTCAGTTTAATTCAATTCCAGCTGACTTTCAACACTATTCTCTAGTTTAAATTGAAAATGAACTCTATTGAACTGGAGTGAAATCAGTTCAAACTCATAAATGGATCTAGCATGATTAACTCCACATTCCATGAGAAGCTCATCAGTTCATTCATTATAGATCTAGTTCATTTTAGTTAGAAGCAGTTCTAAATAGATTCTAACTAGACTTTGATTTCACTTCCTTTTCGCTCTAATTTGAGTTCAAACGTTGGGATCTAAATTAAATTTTTGATGTTAATCGAATCATATTGAACTAAATTGTATGTCCCTAAGTTCAGTTCACATACATTATATATTTGTCCAAACTTTCCATTTTTATCCCTAATACCTGATCCTTCAACTAGGAAAAATCATCACTTCACTTTTTGCATCTCATTTGCTCCCAAATTAGGTTATAAAATGAATATACCTAAGTTTGTCATTTTACATCTCCAAAGCTCCATACTATACTTTTTAGACCTCAAATTTCAAATCCATGATCTGAATTTCTAACCCAGATCTTCTAACAAATACAAGAGCCATTCTCTAAAACCTTCTTTGGGCTGAAATATTGTCCTATATCTTTAATTCTGATCTAGAACCGTGGTCTAGGTTCATTGAACCTAGAGACTTTCATTTTGGGGCCACATATGAATTACATATGTAATGTATATTTCTAGGTTATTTCTAAACCTCTGCTAAAGACTTGGAAATTTGTTTGGATCTTGGACTAGAATTTTGGATGTAGAGCTCAATTATAGATTCTAAAGGCACCGAATATGGATCAAAAGCAAAGATCTAGATCTAACAATAGAACCATGGCCAAATACAGGTCCAAGAAACTTAGGTTTAGAATGGGGTTGGATCAAAAGAGTGGCTAAGGTCAGACGTGACTTTGATCTAGATAAATGGGGCAGGAATCGAACCTAAAGATCGGAGTTATGTCAGAAATGGATCTAAAGGCATGTTGTAGATCTGAAATGGATATGAACATGGAGATGGTTCTAAAAGATATAAGTCTGATCTAGGTCTGGTTTGAAGCCAGGATTGGGATCTGAAATGGATCCAAAGATATAATTGGATCCAAAATGAATCATGAAGATAGAGTCAAGGTTGATACGGATCTAAAAAAAATTGAACTTGAGATCAGTTTGAAAAATCTGAAATAGACATAATCTAATTTGAGATTTGGTTCTCAAGTCTAGAATAAAGTTCATATACTGAAATTTAGGTGAAGGGAAGGAATTTGACATTTTGGGGCTACAAATATTGAAAGATAGTTGAAAATAATTCATTGCTTTTCTGGAAATTTGTGGTGACTACAGATGCACGCATTTGGTACTGAGAAAGTTGAAGCTGGGCTCAAAGAAAAAGATGAGCAGGCCAAATTTTCTCAAAGTTATGGTTTGAGGAACTTTTAGGAAAGTATAATTTGTGTTTAAAGTATAATTGCTTCCCTGAATGGGTTTATCTTGCCTATATTATCAGGTTTAACCCCCTACCTTAATGGGTTGCTTGAAATAAGAAAACAAGTGATAGAGCTGGGAAAAATCCATCTTCATCTAAAGAATCACTAAGGTAGGGTCTTTGGCACTATTGTCCCATAATGATAAATGGCAGGATAAGGTGTGAGCCTTCAATGCCTCAATTGCCATGGCAAAGTTTGGATACCTCATCAGAGGTCGGATTTGAACTTGCTTGAAAAGTTCCATAGTCATGAGGATTGGGTTTACCCAAACTTCATCTTCACAAGCATCACTCTTGATCATGTCCATTGCTCAAAAGCATCTGCTCTGAGAGTGTTGTTTTGGACCCTACCGTCGAGTCACAACCATGGTCATTGGCTATCAGCTAGGTAGACCTCCTTAGTTATTGACATTGTTGTTGAGTCTTTGTCATGGTTGCCTATTGTTGACTGATGATTGTAGGTTGCTATCAGTGGTTGACATTGTTGTCGAGTTTCTATCATGTCTATTAGTAGCTGACCCCACTATCGAGTCATTGTCACGTTTATTGATTATTAATCCTATTGCTGAGTTTCCAGTAAATCTTCTTTGTTTGCTGGACTTGGTTGGTGCAGCTCCCCCCAAACATGTCATGGTAAGTGCTGCTTTGATGAGCATTTAGAGCTATTTTGGAAAAGTTGTTACAAGTCTTTGTGTTTTGAAAGAGTTCATAACATGTTTGGAATTTTGGTTTCAAAATAGCAACGTGCTTTGGTTGATAGCCTAAAGTGCATCATTCAAAGAAAAAAGTGGCCTAGTGTGAACTTACCTTATGATTGAATTAAAAGATGAGGAAACAATTTCCCACAACTGGCAGGAGATAGGGCTTGAACCAAAACAAGGTGCCCCAATGTACTAGGTAGAAGATCAAAAGTTGATGCATCGAATCGGGACTGGGACAATGAAAATTACAAAGAATGTCATGGACGGAATAGACAAAATTATGTAAATATAAGGAAAGAAAAGTGGGATATGATTCATTGATAATTGCACATGACAAAAGGAGAGAGGACTACAAGGTAAAGCTAGGTTCATAACTTTAGCTCAGAAATGAATCCCTTGGGCCCATCATCAGTGGTCATCTTGGTACTTGGCTATTTGTTCAACTTATGAAAAAAGGAGCTTGTTCAAAAGGGCTTTTAGGACTATGGTTGATAGATAGTGGCTTCAATAATAGGGTATTATCCAAACTAACAAGATGTGGAGATCAATGCATGAAAAGAAGGAAAAGTACAAACAAACTATTATTATTTGAAGAATCTTGAACATGTACAAATGAATAGATAGAATTAGTGATCATGCTAGAGTGGGGAGTAGGTGATGAATAAAGATATTGTCATAGACCTGGTAGGTAAATCATATAGTAAGGGGTGATGAATGGAAGAAAACATATGAGGCATAATTGAAAAGGTTGTTAGTCACCTTAGAGGTCGTTTGATGGCTACAGGACACCCAGAACAGGACAGGCGTGTTCTGTCTATTAAATTTTTCGTCAAACGCCGTCCACCGGACAGGCTGAACACAATGAACAGCTGGACACAAGTATAAATAGATTTCCTGTCCCCTTCCGTTCCAAGCTTACCCTCGGAACGGACGAGACAGAACACTTCCTCCTCCGCCCGACGACCACGAGCCCCGACCTCCAGCCCTCGACCCGTTGCCTTTCTCTTCTCCTCCATCTCAGCCCTGAACTGCCTTTTTCCTCATTTCTGCGCCTGTCCCCGTTGTCTTTCTCTCCTTCTCCTCCTTCTCGCCCCCGTGCTGCCTTTCTCCTCCGTCTCTGCCCGTCTTCACCGTCAAGCTGCCCCAGCCCTTCACCGTCAAGCTGCCCTAGCCCTTTTCGGCCCCCATGCTGCCTTTCGTCGAACAGAAATAGGTGAGTGTTTCCTTCTTTTTTGTTTTTGTTAATCTTCACTTCCCCTACCTGCCCATCGCCCTTCCCCTCTCTGCCGGATTTGGGTGCCCTAATCAGACGAATTTTCTATCTTCAGAAAGAGGAGAGCATTTCCAGCGGCCCCTGAGCATCGTCGTCACACCTCCTCTTCTCAATGTCGCAGACTCATCTGCTCTGCCTTAGCAATCGTCCTCCTCTAGTCGACGTCTCAGAGTCCTCTGCTCCACCCTAGGAACCGTCGCCGCACCTCCTTTGCTCCCCCTGAGGAAGCTGCCCCTCGCCATGCCCGTTCCACAGGTATGTCCCTATCTTACGGCTCCTTCTCCATTTACTAAATCAGTAAACTTTGAATGTGCAAAAACAGCGATTTCTCCCTCGATTAAGTTTTATGACCGTTGAATGTTTTTCTTCGTTTCAATATATGTATATTTTGGGAGTGTATGCGAGTTGGTTTTTATGTATCCTAAATCCTTTTCTGAATTGTAATTACTTTGATGCCCTACACTGTAATGCAGAGGTTTTATCTTATTGGCCCTGTGGCTAGGCTTTTCTTCTTTTGTTTTTAAAAACTTAAACCATTTATGCTAATGGTAGATCATCTTTGGACTCTCTAATCTGGAAAAATTGAGTCGATCAAAATGGCTGTTGGTTCCTGCCGCTGGTTGTAGGAATTTAGCAAAAACTGCCTCGCAACTCCGTTTCTTTTAAGAGCTGGTCTATAATGAGTTTGTCGCAGAAAAAATTGATTGTATTCTCCCTTGCCTCACAGTTTGTCGTAGGTTGGGTAAGGCGATCAATTTGAACGGCAATTTTTGTAGGCTGCTTAGGTCTGTTTCCCGTCAGCATGGGGGCTGAAAAGGGCACGAATGTTTTCTAGGGTATTAGCTCTGCAGCATTTCATGATCTATCTGATACAGGATCAGATGGTGCTAGACATGTTAAGAATATTGAAGGATGTTAGGTTGTTCTTGCCATCCATCCGTGACCAACTGTCAAAATTTGAACAGGAGCTCAAGGACAGATGAGAGGGCCTGATTTAGTCAGGCTTTTCAAAAGCCACGGGCTCTCCCTCTCTATGGAATATGATTCATTTGTTGGTTCTCATGATGTTAGACACATCCGCAACAAACTGTCAAACTTCGAAGAGGAGCTCAAGGACATATGAGGGGGCCTGATTTAGTCAGATTTCTCAAAAGCCACATGCTCTTTCTCTCTCTATGGAACATGATTCATCTGTTTGTTATATCATAATGTTAGATATTAACTCTTAAATCTTGTTACACTTAATAGCGAGAAATGGGAGACAAGTGTGCAGTCAAGTCCTCTATGCAACTCTACCCAATCTAATATTTCTTTCTTCAAAAAAGGAGGCCTTTTCTGAACCATGTGTTGATGTAGATGTTTATATGCATGCTCTGTCCAACCAGTATCTGCTGGCTTGATTGAAAGGAATGTCATGGTTTTAGCTTATAGAGGCTTATTGGCAGCTTCATCTTTTTGAACTTGTATAGGCAGGCCACTCCAAGTTGACAGAGGTCTAGGCATAGTATCGACGGCCGATTTTTTGGCCTGTGCAGGTGCTGAGGATTGTTCTTGTTGGATTTCTCTGTGTCAGCCATGTTGCAGTAATAGTTTCTTTCAAGAACGTATCATAGTAATGAATATTGTTCTCAGGAGGCTTCTGGAAAAGGTTTCAAAATTTTTGCTTCAATAAGAAACTCTCAGAAACTCAAAAAGCTAAAACAAAAAAAGAATAATAAACAATTTGAAACTATGAGTTTTCCACTAACATAATAAACAATTTCTAGTATGGGCTTTGCCCTTACTGATAAAAAAAAGCAACAATGGCCTCCCGCATAACTCTTAAAAAAGCAACAATGCCCTCTTTTGCCAGCTCTAGATTCTGTGACATGTTTCACCAAAAAGAATTGGTCACTCGGCTGTTCTTTCCACTGCTCAATCATGAGAAAGAGAGAGATTGTGTGTATTGAGATGTTTGTCTCTGAGAGATTCCTTAAAGTTCTATTGATCAATCTTCAGTTCGGTTCCATTTTTGAGTTATGTGGACTTGGGTAAAACTTTTTCTTGTCACTCATGTCAGTGTAAGATGAAGGGCATATGCATTAAGCAGTCTAGTTACTTGAGAGGAGAAGCAGCTTGGGATTCCTCCTCTGGTGCAAAACCAGATGATTCCTAGGAGCCGTGCCCTTTTGCTCTGATTTTTTCTTCTTTCATGTGTACGTGTTTATCATGTTTTGTTTGGGAAGTCTTTCATAAGCTTAATGGTTAAATAATTGGTTCTTGGGCAGCACATCTATGCCACATTATTCTTCTATGTTTTATTTTATTATAATTTTCTTTTACTGTTGGCAGTTAAAATTAGAGATCTTCACGAGACAGTTTTTGTTTTTTTTACAATGCTATGCAGAGATTACGTTAGCCAGAGAATGAGATATATCCCAATTAGCAGATATTTTACATGTTAAACAAAAGGACTACATTCTTATACAGCGATGGTAGTGTGCAGCATAGGATCTTAAACCAGTTGCAAGGATTGTCCATGTTTAAGCTCAAATATCTTTATTTGTAGAAGCATAATATCTTTCTCTGTCTCTCTCTCATGCAAAACGAAGACAACCTAAATACGATGTCTATCTCTTTCTTATAGAACATATGTTTTTTAAGAATACATGAAGAGTTATGTTTAACTTTTGTTTTTTATATTATTGTTATATATTTATTTATTCGCACAAGTCAATTGTTTAAACTTATTTCATGTAACTAAATTGCTTGATCTCTTATACTTCTATTTGTTAAACTTAGATGAGTAGCCACCATGACAAACTACAGTGGGATGAAGAGCAAGTGCAGTTTTTATTTGACATGATGTTAGAGCAAGCTAAGATTCCAGGAATGCGGACATCAGGTGGACTAAAAGAAACAACTATGAAGGTGGTTGAACAAAAAATGAAGGAAGCATTTGGAACAGTCAACCCTTCTATGATGGAAAAAAACATGGATATGTGTTTTTATGTCTCCAATTGAAACAGTCAACCCTTCTACGAATTGTCAAAACTGTAAAATACTATGTTCTTTATTTTTTCTTTTGAATGCAGTCCGTATGGAATCTTAGTGAAAATTTGGTGATAAACCAACAAAAATTGTGTAATGCGTGCTTTTGTACTGTGCCTTATACTCTGGATTCTTGTAAAAAGGGCATGACTTCGTTCAAGTCTCAGCAGATCATTGTATTCAGTCCTATAACTTATGCATAGAATTGGAAAACTGTTCGAGTGAACTTTCTTTGAATTAACTTTCATGGCAAGCTCTGACAGATCAACAGTCTTTTTGAATTGATCATCTCTCTCTATCTCTCTCTCTCTCTTTCTATATATATATATATATATATATATATATATATATATATATATATATATATATATATATATATAAATAAAGAGAGAGAGAAGAGAATGAGAGAAATTTACAAATCTGGATCCATTGACATATCCCAATTTACATTAGATTGGCATAAATAAAACATATTGCAGACAAATTCTTATTTTATCTTTCATAATTGTAATTAATTTTGTTTATTATGCGAACAAACGACAGACAGGACGAACAGAACAGACAGAACAGACACACATAAAACAAACGCTGGACAAAAGGAACATTGTGTTCTGTACCTAAAGTCATCAAACGGTGGACAATGAACACCATTGTCCAAGAGGACAGGACAGTAGTGTAATGGACAGGACGTCCTGTCTGTCCTGTCCCAACAGACAGCAATCAAACGACCTCTTAGGGTTGATAAGATGAGATCACAGAAATACTAGGGACGAAAATGATGGAGCAAACAACAAATAGGCTAAGGCCAGAGGATTCCAAGTAGAGAATAGGGTAACCATACATTGGGAAATATGCAAATTTAGTCAGACAAGGTTGGTAGGGGTTTGAATCTATGAAAGAAAAAGGTAAATGACTAAATATTATGATATAATTATCATGATCATGGGATTGGCTGGATCAAAGTAAAGCAAGATTTGATGAAATGAGGCTGGTAAAGGCTTTAGTGGAATAAAGAATTTTGGTCAACTAGAAGCTAGATAAAATGGGGAGATAAGTTGGAAGAAAATATAGTAATGTCATCTTGAGGCACAAAATAGATTCACGTTATAATTGTACCATAATTGTACTAAAGATTAGATGGTGTTGATCAAAGGTCAAACTGAATGAGATGAAAGAACAATAGTTGATGAGTTAATGAGATAATAGAGGGGTATAAACTACAATCAAGAAGCATGGTTCAGAGAAGAGAAGTTGAAGGTCGTTCAAGGGTAGATTGAATGAAGGAAGAAAGTAAGCATAGTCCACACAAACATCCATCATACAAGGTCATGTGCATTTAACTCTCCCTAAAGTCTTATACATCTATTATGCATGTTTTTTTTAAAAAAAAAGTCTAGGACCCTAAAAGGGTCTACATAAATGTCATATTTGTCTAAGATAAATGTATGCTTATATACCTTAGCTAGGAGGTTTAGTAGAAACATAGACTCCTCCATGGCAATTAGGATAAAGACTCTTCATTCTCCTTAATTATGTGTCACAATGCCACAGACTCTAGTTCATGATACAAATGAGGGGATCTCTTAGCCAAAAATTAGTCCAACCATAAGGCTCAGTGCTGGCCAACTATCCAAGATTGTGCTCGACAATATGATGACTGGGGCAAGAAAAGTGAAATATGAGAAAACATGTGAGAACAGCAGGCTTTAATGCAATGAGGCAAGGAATAAGATGGTTATTAAGATAAAGAGAAAAACATACATTGTTTTCAATCAATGCCTAAATTGAGAAGGACTATATTTGAATCCTAAGTTTAAGTGAACATGATTAAGTCTCATCAATTAGTTCTAGATGCAAGAAAGTAAAGCATACAACATACCATGCTTAGAGATTAATGCAATGGAATGCAGGCATGGTTTTATACCATAAGGATAGGTGCACACTTATTGTTGGCTGAAGGATAATTCTTTTAAGATTTGGAATGTGCAAGTAATGGGATAGTTAGACAAAGGCAAGTTTCACCATAATCATTATCTATTTGTGTCTCAAAACTGATTTTGGTTTTGGGTTTGCATTAGAAAAGAGGCTTTGCTTTGTAAGCAAGAGAAAAAGGGACCCACTCATTTGTACAAGGTCTGGCTGTTCCCCAACTCCTTTATTGGGAGTAATCTGACAAAAAACTAGCATCTTTAATTTAAGCACTCCATCATCAACGAGTGTTATCCTAAGTCCTATATGCATATATTCTTAAGTTAAATTTTCAAAGAATTTGAAAAAAAGTTTAGGTTAAAGTTTATTGCCATTGGGGTAGAACTATGGTTTAAGAGGTATTTTATTGCACCCCTGATGTAGCAATCGTGGAGACATGAGTTTAAAATGGAAAAGATTTGAATGGTTTTGAAAATGAGAGGCTTGAAGAAAGATGTTTAAAATGGTTTGAGTTCTTCAAAATTTTGTTGTTAGAACTCAAATGCAATAGAAAATTTATATTCTAAGATAATTTTGAAAAGCATAGTCTACAACTAAATTTTGTTTTGGGAGAAACATAATTCAAAAGTATATTTGCAAGTTACTTTGCAAAGTATGACTTCAACTTGTCAAGCTTCATAGAAGCATGATTTTCAAGCAATAAGGGAGGAACTCACAATGTTGTAAAAGCATGAAAAAAAATGATTTTGATGGTCAAAGGTTTATATTGCAAAGGAGCATTGTTTGAAAGTTAGGAAAAAATACTATAGTTTAATAAGTATTTTCTTTGAATTCTAAGAGGGTAAAGACTTAACCATATTTTGATTCTAATCTAGATAAGAGTTAGTCTTAGCTTCTTTAGGATTGAATAGGAGGTGCATCCATCATTCCGTTCATGTTTTGTGAAGTGATAGTATGTGAATGCTTGCTTATGCATGCCTATAGGTAAGGAATAAAGAAACTTGAAAAAAAACACATTCTTACCATGTCACACAACTAGAGATATGTTGGTTTGTATTTCTCAACAAAGAGTACCAAAGCTTAACCTTCTTCCATATACAGGGGTAAATAGTCATTTAGCAAGTCAAATATATTGTTAGATGTTCAGGTGGGCCATGGGGTGGCTAGAAAGGAAACAATGAATAAAAGCGTTGGGAGGTGCTTTTGTACTTTGAAACTGAAAACAACATGTTCATGCAATTTAAATACATACATATTTCATGTTGGGTGTTTTCTCAGGTTAGACATGTCACAATCTCAATAAAAAAATGAACAAAAATAATGAAAGAGAGAAAAGTCCTTTACAACAATCTCTCGCATACATCGGGCATTCACATCAAGCATTCATCTATTCCATTGAAAAATAAAGATGTAAACAAGCACATCGTTATGCTCCAGTCTTTCTACCACTTTGGATCAGACATGAGATAGATAGTCATGGAGATGGGAAAAAGGTCAAATAGAGGAAAATGTGGAGGTTGAAAGAAAAGCGCATGAGAGAGAGAGAGAGAAGAAAGAAACAAGGGGGAGAGAGAGAAGTGATAAGAGTGAGGAGAGAAAGAGTGTTTTCATGAAAGGAAAGTAGAGAGAGAAGTTTTCAAAAGAGAGAAGGAGAAGGATGAAGATGTTTTAGAAAGAGAGAGAAAATGAGAGAGGTTTTGATGTCAAAGAGGTAAAGACATAGACTAATTTTTGTAAAACAGGGGAAGAGAGACATAGACATAGAAAGCGAGAAAGTGATCTATTTGAAAGAGAAAGAGAAGAGCTTCATAGAAGATAGAAAAAAAAATACTTAAAATATAGAAAGGGAGAGAGGGAGAGAAGAGCTTCACAAAAGAGAGAAAGAAATGGAAATGTACTTGAAAGAGAGAGAGAGAGAGAGAGAGAGAGAGAGAGAGAGAAAGAGAAAGAGAAAGAGAAGGATGAGGAGAAGAGGACGAAGAAGATGGAGAGAGGAGTATCTAGCATGACATGGAAAATGAGTTAATGAAGTTGTAGCTTGTACAAAAGTATTGCCCCAAAAATGAAGGTCAAGAGGAGGGTTTCGAGAAAACAATGGAAGGAGCTTCAAGAGTAGCTCCACTAAAGCGATGGCTCTCGAGGTGGTGGAAGACCAAGAATTGGGTGGCTTCTCCAAAGTAGAGAAAGAGAGATTACGAAGATTAAAGGAGAGGAATAGAGAAGAAGAGTTAGAAGAGCTCTCTAATACTTGATCACTTAGAGATAACTCTCTTATCAAGAGGGTTTTGAGAGGGTTTTTTGTAGATTCAAGTGTGAGAGCTCCAAGGATTAAGAGATTCTATAACAACCCAACCCACTCCCGGGCTCGGGCACTTGATTTGATGGATCCCAATCCGTCCCCCTAGCAGTTTTGGTTCTAACCTTGAAAAGGCTAGGAACAAGGACAATCAACTCATTAATAGCCTCCCTATATATGCCCTTGAAGATCCCTCATAATCTGTGATACAGGACTAAACTTCTGGGGTGTTACAATCCACTCCCCTTAAGGTATACGCGTCCACGCGTGTGAGACCGTAGGTCCGAGTGTTGAAACTGCTCTGATACCACTGTAACAACCCAACCCACTTCCGGGCTCGAGCCCCTGGTTCGACGGATCTCAACCTGTTCCCCTAGCAGTTTCTGTTTAACCTTGAAAAGGCTAGGAACCAGGATAATCATCTCATTAATGACCTCCTTTTATAAGCCCTTAAAGATCCCTCACAATCTTCGATATAGGGCTAAACTTCTGGAGTGTTACAGATTCAAGACAAATCATGTTCAATCTTTCTGTTACCATGTCAAGTCTTTAAACTAATTTGAATTCTCTATAAGCTCTTTGGCTTCTTACTCAATGCGGAAAACCCCATATCAAGCCTCAAAAGGAGAGAATAGAGTAGGTTTGTATACATTTTACTATTTTCATGAAAACTCTTGAAATATTTTGATATTATTTGAAGATTTTTCTATATCCATTAAAGATAACTTCACAATCTTTTTTTCTTCATAACCTATAGATTTTCTAATATTTTGTAGGTTGACTTTGATTTCATTTGGTTCACTTACAGCTTTCAAATTTATGTTAAATTTTTGAATTTCTAAGAGTGGATTTCCTACTTTTGTCAAGGTCATGTTTTATTCCAAATTTCTAAAATTACTCCTTTGAATTTCCAACTCTAGCTAAACCTTCAAATCCTAGGTTTCAAAAGTTCCATATTTTCCAAATTCATGCCTTAGACTTTCTAATTTCATGAAGTACATTTCCAACTTTTTCCATTTTGTTATAACTTTTTGTCAAATTCTTGGAATTGATATCATTTTTCTAAACTTTTACATTAGGTTCTCAAGAATATTTGGCATGTTAATTTCAAAATATTTTGTAATTTATATTTTCTTCCTAAAGAATTTGAAATTTATTTGGATCTTAGAATGAGATTTTAGATCTAGAGCTCGATGATGGATCTAAAGGTACTGGGTATGGATCAAGGATAAAGATCCGGATCTAAAACTAGAATCAAGGCCAGATATAGGTCTAATAAGCTGAGATTCATGTCAAGATTGGATCAAAAGAGAGGTGGAGGAAAAGACTACTTGTGATCCTAATGAAAGCAATGAAATGGAACACTACAGACTTAATGAGGGATGCTGCTCGCAAAGAGCTCCATTCCTTACTAATCTCATGTAATATTCTGTTGTTTTTCTTCTTTGATACTATGCTCTCAATGTTGGAATTGCAGTCATTCCAATTGTGTAGTTATTTCCAATCCAGATTATAACAATGGTATTGCTAGAATTGTTGAGGGGTGGTGCCCTTCGAGTCAAGTTGTTTGTCTTGTTCTTGTTGATTGCCTTTTGTGTTTTGTTCATTGTCTTGTTAGAAGGTCCAACAAAACTTTTATGGCTGGAGGTGTTTACTTTCCTCCTAATCCTATTATTTGTGTGGAAGAATTTTGGAGACTCCAAAAAATAGTTGAGAGTTTCTCTATATCATGTTGTCTTGGAGATTTTAATTCAATGACAGGTAGATCAAACAAGACCAAGTGTCCCTTGGTAGCTTTTTGTTCTACGTTCAACTCCTTTCTTGCCAATTGTAGGCTCAGTATTCCCCATGATAGACACAAAAAATTTCACATGGCCCATAAATAGGCACAAAGATGAGCTTGTACTATGATGATTGGAATGGTGTATGGTAAATCTTTAGTGGAGACAAGCATTTGGGGGTAATAGCTACCTCAAGGTCCTTCTGCACACCACTTCAATCACAGTTCCCTGGTCTTTAGCTGGGCAGAAAGAGAAAGAATTAGATGTGACTCATTTCTATTTAGATACTACAAATGATGGCACTACAAACATGGTTGAAGGGAGGTAATAATGCAAGCATGGTCCATTGTGGTGTTTGGGTGTCCATGATCCAAGTAGTTCAGAAGCTAGAGCTCACTAGAAGCGCTCTCTTGCAATTGGCACAATTATCATCTGGGCCTGGTGGAGAGGAATATAGCCAATCTTATAGCCAAAATTAACAATTTGCAGCAAATTCAAGAATCCAGGGGCATTATTGATGAGTAAACAGAAAGGATGCTTAGGCAAGAGCTCAATGAAACTCTGAAAGAAGAAAGCATGTGGAGGCAGAAGTCGACTGTTCACTAGCTCAAAAGAGGAGATAGGAACACCTCCTATTTTCATGTTATTGTTCATGGACATCATAGGAAGAACTTTCTTTATGAGGTCGAATTGAATGGCAGCACCATCAAAGACTAAGATTGGATTCTGGAGGCAGTGGAATAATTCTTTCAAGAGCTCATGGGAATTGAGAGGGAGATGGGGCTCTCCTCAATGATCTTGCTGATAGGTTGTGTGTCCCAGAGGAAGAGAATACTCCCCTTCGTAGAACCATTTCAAATGAAGAAATCAGAGATGTTCCCTAGAGGTGGTCAATGCCCATGTATGCTCTCCTTTGCTAATGACATTCTCTTATTTAGTAAACATCAACTCTATTCAGGAGATCGTTGAGTTGTTGACTAGCTTGGGCCAGCATGTGCACCTTAGAATCAATGCCCATAAGTCTTCTATTTTTTCTTTTCACGTGGATGATGATCAATTGTAGAGACTCAAATCCTTGCTTTATTGGATTGCCACTCTTTGTGGGGTGGCTGACTCCTGAGGGCTACATGGATTTAGTGGACAAAATTACCAAGAGGCTCCTAGGTTGGAAGACTAAACTTCTATCATGTTTGGGAAACTACGTCTCCTAAATTATGTCATTGCTAATATGGTGAGATATTGGGTTTCAGTGTTTCAGCTGCCTATGGTGGTGATGAACCAAATCAAATATCTTATGGCTAAATTTTTATGGGATAGCCTGGACAAAGATAAAGGCAGCCACCTTCTAGCTTGGTTCATAGTGTGTTGTCGTCATTCTGAAGGGGGTGATGACTTTAAGGATTTCTGTATTACGGGCAACGCTCATTTGGATCATATGCCCCTACAGATTTGAAGGAAGAAAGGGAAATGAGCGAGGTTTACTAGAAGCAAGTACTTAAATGAGAATAACTCTCTGTCGTCCAAAAAGAGCTTTAGGCATACCTCATGGTTCATGCAGGGCCTTATCATGGGATGGAGTGCTATTTAGAATATTGGAGGGTTTCTGAGGGGTCTATCAACTTTTGGTTGAACAATGGACTTCCATTTGTATTAAAAACCAATTGAATGCATGGGAATTTGAGCTATTTCATCACCTCTTTAAAAGGTCCATTCATGATATGCAGCTTCCATGACCTATAATCCATAGATCAAGTCTGTGATTTCCCCTGTTTGACTAATAGGCCGGATATTCTACTTGTCCAAGGGAGGCTAGTGGGTCAAGTCAAACCTGCTTACGATTGGGTGTATATCAAAGTCAAGAGCCAAGAGGATAGATGGAAGATTTGGTTGTCAAACAAGGATTGGGTGCTGATAGGACTTACCCCGGTGTCGACCAAAATCCAATCTTGACTGCCGATCTTATCCCCTAGATCAACTTGAGACAATCTAAAACTAAACCTAAGGACAAATTAATACAAGACACTACCCGACCGGACAGACACCCCGGCTCAAAAATCCATAGGTCAATGAATACAAGAAACTGTAATCCTAAAACCCAAGGCTAAACCTACTACATGAAACTAGAGGGATGTGAGGCTAGTACAATCGAAAGCGATACATCAAATCACTCACAACTCACTCAACAAACCATAATCTTAGAAACGTTCAAACCATACCCACCCTAGGAAGGCTCATTGTCTTGTGGTCGTGTCCTTGGCTAAGAGCCTCCGAGGGACCACAAAGAGCAACAATGGCCGAATTTAGGCTAAAGCAAAAACATGCAATTAACTACCGACCCACAAATCTATAGGGGGTGAGAGAGTACCAGTCAAGGCAAGCTCGACTGAAAACGATAAAATGACCCGAGGTGAATTCCCAACCGTCGGTTATTGCAGCAACAACGTAGAAGGCACGGCTCTCCTAGCCGCGGGCGAAGAGATGGTTGACAAGGGCCTGGCCTGCCTGGCCGTGCAACGTCGAGGACTGCCGACGGTGATCGCCGAAGCTGCTGGTCGATTGTGGCCCGCCTGGCCGAGTGCAAGGAAGGGCTCAGCCCTCCTAGCCAAGCGGTGGAGCAGAGTGCCGGCCGAGAGTGCCGGAGATTCTGGATGAGTGCGGCTCGCCTAGCCACACGGTGCGACGGAGTGACCCTCCTGGCTTAGCTTGGCAGCAAGGGTGTGTGCTGCCAAAGAAGTCCTCCCGACCACAAGAATGCTGAAACTACATGGAATGGCTGCGGTCTGTCTCGGTAGGCCTGGGTTGTGGCCGCCTACAAGGAGGACCTAAATGGGTTTAGGTTGACTCGGGTAGGCTAGGACTAAGTTGGGGTTCAAGGGGGGCTGAGTCTAGGTTCGGTCAAGGGCTAAGTTGACTCAAGATAGAGGTGCGGGGTAAGTTCAAGTGACAAGGAATAGGCTAGGTAATTTTGGATTAGGGTTTAGGCTAGGGCAAATGACGGCGCAAGGGAAAGTAGCGGAATTGGGAAGGTTTGGCTGGACCAAATGCAAAAGGATTGACTTTAGGTGAGTTGCGGCTAAGGGAAGAGGTAAGAAGGGAAACTACCAAATGTGGCGGGTAAGGGAGAAGGTTTCCAAATGGGAGGTTGAGGTGGCATGGACCATGGGGGCTACTTTCTTCAAATGAAGGAAAGGAGGCGTGTGAGAGGGAGTTGCGTAAATATAGGTGGGGATCAGGTTGGCCAATGTTTGGCGGGTGACAAAGGGAAAAGAGTGTGAAAGGCTGGGGTTTCCTAAAATGTTCGTGCGGCTGAGCAAGGGATAAGGCAAGGTGGGATGCGGGTCAATGCTTTACTAAAATGAAGGGCACTAGCGTGTGGGGCTTGCGCCTAACTAGAAGGGAAATTGCGTGAAGGATTCAGACCAAATGAGGAAGATGATTGGCGCATGGAGCGTGCGCCAAATGTGGAAAGGATGTGATCACGGGACCTCACGCCAAATGTGGAAGGTTGGCCAATCTGGAGCTGCTCGGTTGACTCTCGCCCTCGGTGATGGCCGAATGACCAAATGTGGGGCTAGGGTTGCTTGAAGGAAATGAAAGAAGACCACTTACCAAATGTGGAGACTGGCGGCCGCGGAAACTCGAGTGGCCAATGGCGGCTAGGGTTGCAAACCCTAGTGCGCTCCTCCAACGGAAGTCCCAATTACCCCTTGTTGCTTTGTCTTCGAACTTGGGCTTCACGAGGGCAATTAAGTCAACTTCACTAGAATGTGTGGATCTCACCAAAATAGTAGCAGCAGTGGCCGAAATTTGTGAATTCCGGCCAAGGTTGGACAACACCAAATTGCGCGGAACTCCACCAAACGTTGTCGAACTCTTCCTTTTGCTTGGGCGACTCTTTTGAATGGTTTTGATTAATATTTTGATGCCCAAATCTACTTCTTTTGATGAATGTTGCTCACAGAAGTGCTTTGGATCACTTGTGATAGACCAAGAGTCACCGGTGTGGATTTTGAGGTGTTTTCACCGGCAAAACTGAATCAGCATTTGTGGAATAGAATAGGGAGAATCTAAGGGTTCTTGAGACACGTAAGATATGATTTAAGACTGATTTCAACCCAAAAGAATAAGACCAAACTCACGGGTGTGCACCATGGGATTGACCTCTCTATCCTAGCCGAACTCAATTTTAAAGCAAATCAACGTAGTTGCTCACCAACCACCAAGAGTTCTCACGACACTAACCTTGATTTTCCTTTGCTTTGATGTCTAGTGCCATGGTGGTCCGGTTGCCCAAACTCCTACAACCTTCCCGGTGTGATATCGGCCTCTCAACCTCCGTGTGGTTTGAAGGAAGGCACTAATGTCAACTTGCGCAATGGAGGGGTATTCCGTGGACTTGTTGGAGATGCGATGCGCCAGAGCTCACCTTGTTCCTACAGCCGTGGGTTCCTTCGGTCGAGTGGATGAGAAGAAGAAGAAGAAAACAAGGAAGGGGAGGAAGAAAGACCGTCGGATTGGAGAAAGGTTCACGCCGGCAATGGAGGCCAGAATTCACCAAGGGGTTGGAAAAGAAGAAAGAAGGCACTGCGGGGGAAAAGAGAGCGCGAGAGGGAGAAGGGAGCCAAGAGGAGAGAGACAAGAATTAGACAAATGTAACTCAAATTCCTAGATTGCATCCGAAAATCCTAATTACAAAAGAATATATAGCCTTTGAACAAACCCGGTTCTTAAACACTTGAACCAGTCCAAACAATTGAATCAAATGTGCATAAGCAAAAACGAGACTAAATGGTCTCGGGTCCTAAGACTTGACCTCCCCTACCCGCGCGTGTGGGCAATGGTTTGGTCGCTAATTTGCCTAGGCTAGCCCTAGACTGGCCCTAAGTGCTTGGTTCTAGGACCAACACTTAGGTGGACTCGATCTAGACCGGAAGTAAGTCCATCTCTTTGGTCTTCTCTTGAAAAGTCTCGCCCAAGTGTTTGAAGATCTTTCTCACTGTTTTGACTTAGAGCCGTTGCAATTCCGCCCTCACCACCCTTTGCTTCAACTGTAAGTGCTGAATTAACCTCTTTTTGGATGTTAACGCCTTGGTCTACACCACCCTCTCCACCCACTTGACCCGAACTTGGGTCAACAATGCCTTGGTCAGCCACAAGATGTCGCAAGGCAGGCTGTCCCCTCCCTCTATGGCTGCTCTCGGCTACGTCCTCCGCATGGTCTTAGGTTGGACCGTATCAGGTGCCTTGTGCAAACTGTTGTTGCTATATAGCTAGTCATGGCAAACGCCACCAAGATAGGGTCCAGCAAGTGGAATCACATTCTCTTTACTTGCCATGTTTAAATCAAGGTATGGAGGCTAATATGTGATAAGTTTGGCAAAAGGAGGATCCCTCATTGTAATTTTATATCGGAGCACAATTGGTGGTAGTCCGCTAGCATCAAGGGAGGTTGGCTGATGCAATGATAGAGGATATGTTTCCAAAAAGCAATCTGGAAGCTCCGGATGGCTAGAAATGCATGGCTCCATAGCAGAGAGTGGTTCATATTGAGCTCATTGCCACAAAGATATGGGCAAATTGTGTTGAATGTTTCTTACAAAGGTTGAAAGAAGACTCAAGAGACCATAGAGAGCTTGAGGCCTGATTAGCTTTAGGATTTGCATAGTGGCCAAGGATTCCAAACAAAGAGTATTTAGGTGGCTTTTGGGCGCAAAGGAAGAGGTCGTGTGGTGGTGTTTGGTATTAAGTAGGATAGTAATGAGGATGTGTTGTACACTCATAGACTGATCTGGGGGAAAGATTCAAAAGCTCATTTTGACATGAATGATGAAGTCCTAAGTCCTTATACTGACAAATCTGACATGAACATATTTGTGGTATCTAACACCAAATTTTTGCTTGGATGGTTGCGTAAAATCTTGGAAGGGCGTGCTGTTTGCCATTCCAGATTGTGTAATCTTTGGTTAGTTTGTGGTTGAATTCCCTTTCTCCGAATCAATCTCAGTCTTAACACTATTTTTGTAAAGGCATGATAGTTGAAGCTGATGTGCTTCTCTTTTTTGTGTAGTAGTTTTTTGTTCCTCATATTTCTATGAATAAAGTCGCCGGATGCCTATCCTCCTGCAGATTTGACTTGGAAAAGACGGGCTGAGCTCAGACATGCCCTCAATCCTAAGAAAGGGGGCTAGAATCAAGCTTGAAGATCGGATTTAGATCAGAAATGGATATAAAGACATTATGTAAATCAGAAAGAGGTCTGAATATGGAGTAGGGTTCTAAAAGTTAGAATTCAGATCTAGTGTTGACCTGAAGCTACGCTTTATATCTGAAATGGATCTAAAGATAGAATTGGATCCAAAATGGATCCTGAAGATGGAGTCGGGTTGATATGGATCTGAAAAAAAACTTGGATGTGTTCGAAAAGATCTAAATAAGTAGAATCTGAGCTGAGATTTGAAACTCGAGTCTGGAATAAGGTTTGGATATTGACATTTAGGTGAAGATGAATGTGCTTGGTATTTTGGGGCTAAGCATAGGTATGTGATGAGTACCAAGCAGTCACTCTTTATGAATTCTCATGTTCATAAACCCTAATTTTTTTTATATCTACATAGGTTTTGGATTGAATGTTTACTGAAGTATAGAGCATGTTTGCTTTCTTGTACTTTGGACATAAATGACAATAATTTCTCAGAGGATTTAAAGTCTAGTTTAGTCATTTGTTTGATTACTCCTAATAAAGGTGCTAGGGATGATCATACTCGTACTGACAGGACGGGTTCCATCATGCAATGATCTAATGAAGGCAAGTACTTATCTTCCCAATCCATCGTTTATATATAAGATCTGAAAAAATTTACATTTAAACACCCCACTATGTTTTTAGATTTATGAATGAGTACTACTATAGAAAGATTTAGTTGTAGGCTAGGCATCAAGCTTGACCCATTTGAATTTGCCTGCGCTCAAGTAAAGATTAATTGACCCCAGGTAATGAATGGTCGCTAACCACTAGCCTTGATTAATCTAAAAATTATTAACTTGAGAATTCCTAATTAGTTGATATTATCGTTAAGTAAATCAACATAGATCATTATTAAATGGAAATTACTTGTCTTCACATAAAATTTTCATGTGATTTTTAAAACTTTTTAAGATGTCTCTTCTTAGAATGCCATGGAAACTACCAAAAAGCATCAAAGGAGTACTCTCAAAAGTTTTAATATATTTTGATCAACCAACCCGTAAGATTTCTAAGCAACTTGTTTAAAGACTTCCCACAAAAATATTAGGCTGTCCAATGCATGAATATATATATATATATATATATATATATATATGTTTTTTAATTCTACATTTGTGAAACTGGTCCATCTAGAACGTTAAGCTTTTGGAGCTAGGTCGAGTGATTTTCATCCAGGCGCGGCCCGGCAGGTTTGAGCCAAGCTCGTTGAAGTTAGGGTCTGTTTAAAATTGACCATGTGCCGACCAGTTCCATTCGTGGCAGGGTTTTGAGGTCTCTTCTATCCCTTATTATTTACTAATTTTATTTTATCAAACCCCGTTGATTGTGGAGCCGGGGGGAAAAAAGGAAAAAAAATAGAGGGAAGAAAGTAATTGATGGGGTTTACGACGAGAAAAAAGTGTAGGGAAACTACTATTTCAAAAACTGATATATTTAAGATAAGTGTGGGATAATCTGAGTTGTCGATCTTATTCAATTGAACGGCTCAGATATAGGGTTACCATTTTAAATTTTTTATCTCTATTTTGGCCCTACTGCACACTCGTTTGTCTTTTAAAGAGTTTCTCTCACTTTTTTAGTCTGATATTCAACATTCCTTAATACCACCAAAATAGCAGACTCTATGATTTGAACTGAAATTCGAACGGAAAATGTGATTATAACACATTACCCAACTCAACTAGTTGTGCTACCCATCACTTGGATCTACCAACCAAATCATCTAATGTGTAATGTGCAAGGGAGGGTTGATATTTCCTCTTTGTTGACCTAAAAGGTAAACCAGTGTCACTCTGGTGCCAGCAATCCAATCAAGCGACAACTTTAGCAACGCTCTTTAAAAAGAGACAGAAGAAAAAGGAGCCACCCAACAACTCCTCTAAAACGGACACTCTCCCTGACTCATCCAGCATTTACGCCAACATATATTGACAAAAGTTCCAAAGCCGAAACATTGTTTGGTGGCAATTTTTCCTGACATTCTAATATTTTGTGCTTAACAACAAAATAAATATTTTATAAAAATGTCATAAAGAGTATAAATTTTGCAAGAGTTTACTGGTGAGGAAATTCATGTGGCAAAATCTCGCTTATTTCCATCTTAAATTAAAACGGAACTTAACATTTCAAAAATGTGAAAGAGGAATCGCTTTAATTTTTGTGACTATCCCTTCTTCTCGGGGGACCTGGCGGGGGTGAGGACCACAGGATATAGATAAGCGCGACATTTCTCAAGGCACACCTACCACGATTAGAGAGTCGTATATGGACCAGTTAACACTTGACATGAAAAGCTTTCGGCAAGCCAATGTTGGTGTGTGCTACTTGACCAAACTGAGTTTTCTGGAGGGACGCTGCTATTCGCCTCGCCCGGTTTATGGCTTTTTATGTGCTTAGGTGTGCGTGGGGCAGGCTCCAAAGGTGGAGCTAAAATTTTTTTTTATGAAGAGGGTTAAATTAAAGTTTTTAAAATTTTGATTAGAATTGAAATATTATTTTTTAAGATTCTTATATCAAACAAGTGAAATTTTCTAAAATTTGCATACAATTTGTTTTTTTTTTTAAAAAAAATTGAGATGCGGCCAAGGACCAAGTGTGTCCTACCTTGACTTCGCCCCTGCTTGCAGTTGCAGCGTGCTTTATAGTTAGTTGCATCAGTGTTAGTTTTAGAATTATAAACAGATTCAATATAGTCCTTTCCGACATGGTTGGTGCAATAGTAGGATTATGGATTTGGTAAGTTTGAACTTAAATAGTGTCAACCTTACCTTATGTGCTCTATAAGGCAAATGAAGAAAGAAGGAAAAACACTGAAAACAATTCTAAATTCTGAAATGAGAGAGTTTTAACCTTTAGAAGAGGTTGCCTGCTCACACAAACGGCATGGTGAAAACGAGTGAGCAATTAATTTCTGCTGTGGAGTTCTTTTCAAATAAAAACAATAGTTAGTGCAGATTTCAAAAGGGGAAAGAATTACACCTCAATAATTCAGATGGAGTCCACAACTGCATTAAGAACTACTTTCCTTGAATTTACAATTTTTGTTCTTCCAAGACTGAGCCTCAAAATCTGTCTGGCGTCTTTACACCTCAAGGTGCTCAACGATTGTTCTGACAGACTCCGAGAGCATCGTGCCTTTGATTCTCTTTGGTGCGAAGGAAATAGGTGCCACAGTTTTGGTTGGTTATGCAAATGTTACATTTTTTTTTTTATTTTCTGTTGTTTACTGTTGGCAAGTTGGGATTAAGGTATCATTTAAGCCACATTGCAATCACATGAGCACAGTGGTGGCCAACCTTTTTTTTTTATTACAGCTGTCTAGAGAGCCACCAAACTCAATTCTCAAGGGATGGACACTTCACATGGTATGCGACATGATAATCTTTCTTTACAGTATCTTTTTGGTAGTCCTTAATTTCATTTTTGTCTGGATAAACTCCACCGTCTGTTCAGCAATTTTTTTTTTTTAAAGAAACTCCAAAAGGTAATTGAAACCCGTACTTGAATCGAGCAAATGCCACTGAGAAAAAATAGCTAAAATGGTAAATATTTTCGGAAGCTCAAAACCTGATTGGCACGATCAGGCACCACAAAATATTGTGTCGAATCCCACTGTGTCTGTGAAATTATGCACCGTCCGTCGTCGTTTTCAGTGGAATACAAAAGCCACCCGTGGCCCCGTTGGCCTGGGCCATCTCGTTTCAAGATAAGATATAAACACCGGAAGATCAATAGACGAGGAGAGATTGGATTTCTCAACTTGGGGTTCCCTGTGATTCCCCTTTCCTCAATTTTCGACTCTGAACCTGCAAATCTCGATCAAGCAAAAAATGAGTCAATCAAAGACGATCAGGATACTGGAGGTTGTCTCCCCTGTTCCGGCAGATATTGACATTGCGAACGCTGTAACGCCTCTTCATATCTCCGAGATTGCAAGCGCGCTCAACCTGAGCCCCAGACATTATGATCTATACGGAAAGTACAAGGCCAAGGTTGGTTTCACTGCATTAACTATATCAGGACTTCTGCAATCTGCAGATTAACGTTGATTGGTCTTTCATATTCTTCTCTGCTAGGTGCTTCTGTCTGTGATCGACGAGCTTGAAGGTTCGGACGATGGGTACTACGTGGTGGTCGGTGGGATCACTCCTACTCCTCTTGGGGAAGGGAAGTCCACCACCACAGTGGGTCTTTGTCAGGCTCTGGGAGCTTTTCTGGATAAAAAGGTCACTTCTTTCTCTTTTGTTTCTGGGTAATCTTACACTGTGAAAGATTTATTTGTTGCATGATGATAATTAGTTGTCTTCTTTTCTTTTGTCCCTTTTTTCTTCCTTTGTATTAAAAGATTGACCATTTATTTGCATTGAAGGATTGATTTCTGCTGCTAAGTGGCTTCCTGGTGCATTTTGCGTTACTTGATTCTCCGTTCCAGTTTTATGTTATTGTTAAAGAGTAAATTATGCACACGCATAAAGATAAGGAGTTTTAGTTGAAACTCTTCATGTTGTCGGTTTAGAGGAGCAGTTTTCGAGAAATGCACAAAACTTCATGTCAGTCATGGCAATTTTGTGAAAAAAAGATAAATAATTAAATGCTTCACTTCAGAGCTTTGCCGTTCCATATTTGCAAAAACAATGGCGACAATATGGAGAGAAACTCATGGTGATGTTCTCATAAATTCATCGTCTTGTATACAATAATGATAAGAATTTACCTTTTTTGTTTTCCTTTCCCCTTTGTAGTGAACCCTGGTGAAAAGTTGATTATGGTTTTGAAGATATGGAGGAATGATATCAAATAGTGGGTTCCTGTATTCAATTTTGTTAAGTAATGAAAATTGCCCACACTGAAATTTGCATATTTACATTCCCTTAGCAGGATGGTTGCTATCTGGAACAACTTACTGACATGTTTTTGAAGATCTGGAACATAGCTGCTAAAATAGAAGGCCTACTGTCCTTGTGCTCGCTGGTTAGAGGTTTAGTACCGTCCAGTCTTCAGCAAAGGATTCTTCAAAATGGATGTGGACAAAACCAAACAAGTGACACGTCCTCTGTTCTATGGTGTTAGGCTGTATGATGAGAGGCAGTTCATTTGGCATTATTGATAATGCAGCAAAAAAAATTTCTCAGTCCATGAAGTCAAGAACTATGCTATGCTGGAGGGTTTAAAATTTCAGTATCCAACAATTTCCACCTGCTTGTATTCCATTTGTCGCAGTGGATTTTTTTCATTATATTCACAGTAATTTCTCACTTTCTGGACCTGATTCAAAGAACTGGTAGTAAACCAATGCATTTAAATCACCATATTGAGTTTTAGTCATTTTTATATTCAATAACTCATTCTGCATTTATTCTTTTAACTCGCTTACTTTTAACTTGATGCAAATGTATACACCAGAGCTTTTGGTGAAGTAGTAGAAATACACTTGACGATTTCTTATTCAATCTTCATCTGATTTGCGCTGCCATGCACATAAAATCTTCTCTAAGTTCAAAGATATCGGAGTTAGCACTTGCCTGAGTTAGCATCTTTTTCATACAAAAGCTACTGGTCAAAGATAAATGTTATTAAAAAAAAGGGGTTTAATCTTGCATCTTCCACAACCCTTTTCCTAGCTGCGCATTCCTTGTTGGACCTGCAGAATTTGCTAATCCGTCTTGGACCATAACACCAGCATGGGAAACCTGTAACTAAAATTTTTCAGTAACGCATAATATCACTTAATTTTGTGTAACTGTTAAGTCGGGCTCAAATAGGTAGGAATCTTTTTGCACCAATGAGCATCTATGCTAGCTCGCATTTATGACAAAAATATCCTGAATATATATCAAAATAGTTGCAGTTTTGAAGATGTTTAGCAATATTCCTCTCCTTTTCTGTGGTGTTATATTATATTTATTGCATAGCTGAGAGAAGCTTTATCTGTTTCCATCTGACATAATTCATAGGTGCTGATATATTGATCTGAACTAAGTGCCTGAACTTTGTTTTTAATTTGATAATAATATGGTGATCATGTCTCTGGAATATTTTATTGGCAATATAAATTGCTTGTCAACCAATGTGATTTAGTCAATATCAAATACATGGCAATTTGTAACCACATCTTTTAAGAAATAGGACCTGTAAATATGTCTAATTTACTAATTAAGTAACTAAAAAATGTGGGTCGGGCATTACTTTTAGTCTGCAAAGTATGGTCAACTGGCATTGGAGTGTAACCAAATAAAACATTACATGATGCAGTTCGAAGAATCAAGTTTTATTATTATTCTCGTATGTAAGATAGAAGGATTGCGTAATATGTGGCCTTAGCTCTTCCATTAATTCACCGTCTATGAAGTACTGTATGTTAAGGTCCTCAGTGTTGAAACTGTTAGTAGATTATACTTGACAATGCATTGGTCAACTCTTGTTTTGATGTTCCTTTTTTAAATTAGCTTAAACTGTTGGGTTAGGTTGTAACCTGTCTACGTCAACCAAGTCAAGGTCCCACATTTGGAATCAAAGGAGGTGCTGCAGGGGGAGGCTACAGTCAAGTGATCCCCATGGATGAGTTTAACTTGCACTTAACTGGAGATATTCATGCAATTACTGCGGCAAACAACCTTCTTGCTGCTGCAATTGACACTCGAATTTTCCATGAGGCATCTCAGTCAGATAAGGCTTTATTCAATAGACTCTGCCCACCAAACAAACAGGGAAAGAGGAGTTTCTCTGATGTGATGTTTAGACGCTTGAATAAGCTTGGAATAGCCAAAACCAGCCCTGAAGAACTTACTCCTGAAGAAGTGAGGAGGTTTGCAAGGCTCGACATTGACCCAGATTCTATAACATGGAGAAGAGTTATGGATGTCAATGACCGTTTCTTGAGGAAGATTACAGTGGGGCAAGGTCCTGAAGAGAAAGGGATGGTAAGAGAAACAGGGTTTGACATATCTGTTGCTAGTGAAATAATGGCAGTTCTTGCTCTTACAACTTCCCTTGCAGATATGAGAGAGAGGCTGGGAAAAATGGTCATTGGTAACAGTCGGTCAGGTGAACCCATCACAGCTGACGATCTAGGTGTAGGAGGTGCTCTAACTGTTCTGATGAAAGATGCCATTAACCCAACACTAATGCAGACACTTGAGGGAACTTCAGTCCTTGTGCATGCAGGACCTTTTGCCAATATTGCTCATGGAAACTCATCTGTAGTTGCAGATAAGATTGCTTTGAAAATGGTTGGTCCTGGTGGATTTGTAGTGACTGAAGCAGGTTTTGGGGCTGATATTGGTGCTGAGAAGTTCATGAACATAAAATGTCGACACAGTGGCTTGTCCCCTCAATGTGCTATTATTGTGGCAACAATTAGGGCTTTGAAAATGCATGGTGGGGGCCCAGAGGTGGTTGCTGGAAAGCCTTTGGACAATGCCTACTTGGCTGAAAATGTTGCTCTTGTGGAAGCTGGCTGTGCTAATCTTGCAAGGCATGTTAAGAACACAATGGCTTATGGGGTGAATGTCGTGGTTGCAATAAACAAGTTCTCCACTGACACTGAGGTGGAGCTTAAAGCAGTACGAAATGCTGCACTTGCTGCAGGTGCATTTGATGCAGTTGTCTGCACCCATCATGCACATGGAGGAAGGGGCGCGGTTAGTTACTTTTCCGTCTTAAGATAGTTTGCCACTAAGAATATGCTCAAACCTCCCGTTTCCCTTTACTACATGTTGCAGGTACTTGTTGAGTGCTGTTGTGATGCCTAGTTGTTTTTTTTGTGCTGAAAATATGCAGGTTGATCTTGGCCATGCTGTTCAAAGGGCGTGTGAGAGTCACAAGCTGCCTCTGAAATTTTTATACCCTTTGGAGGTCAGCATCAAAGAGAAAATAGAGGCAATAGCAAGATCTTATGGAGCTGCAGGTGTTGAATATTCAGAACAGGTAATCACCTCTGTCACTTATATATTAGCTTATGTCAAATGAGTGATGAGTGCGTGGTGTGGGTGCAGATGTGGCTGCTGGTGCGGCACATCCGAAAATATTTGGGTGTGGGGGTGCATCCAGCGCGTATATATATATATATATATATATATATCTTATTCTGTCCTTTTTTTTTTTACTTTTATTACTATATATAAAGAAAGAGAGGGAAAAAGATAAGGGAAAAAAATGGAAAAAGTTTAGAACATGAATAGGAATGGGTGCGGTTGGGGTGCATGTTGGAGCTGAACACACATCCGCACCCTCACCCATGTTGTGTTGACGTAGGAGCTGCTCCTCTATGCAGAGTCCATCTCAAATAGATATTAGCTATATGCTCATTCTTTGTTGTTTAACTGCTTCTTAAACCTATGCTACTTTAACCCAAAAGTATGTGAAATGTTGTTCCATTTCACTGCTTTTGGAACACATTTTTAGACTGTATATCAAAGTCAGTCGTGTCGGTTCTGTTGACTTGCTCATTATTATTCCTATAGGCTGAGAAACAGATAGAGATGTACAGCAGGCAAGGATTTTCTGAGTTGCCCATCTGCATGGCGAAGACGCAGTACTCGTTTTCACACAATGCAGCACTGAAAGGGGCACCAGATGGGTTTGTGCTGCCAATTAGAGATGTTAGAGCAAGCATTGGTGCTGGCTTCATATATCCATTGGTTGGAACAATGAGCACAATGCCTGGCCTCCCGACTCGACCTTGCTTCTTCGACATTGACATTGATCCTGTGACGGGCCAGATCCGTGGACTTTCATGAAATTTTTTTCCAGTTCCCTGGCTGTGGAAGGGGTTCATCTTTTAGTGGAATAAAAGATATTGCCATCTGCAATGTCTCTTGAGATTCAAGTGTATGCACCGATTTATGTTATTCATGAATTTGAACGGTTATCATCCTCGAATTTTTCTCAAGGTGTACAGTGGTCTCAAATGTCCTATACTGCATGATCTGTTCTGTGGACTCAGTTCAATGGGGGAGCGAGTTAAATGGTGGAAGATACAGATGCTTGGGGTTCTTTCAGATTCATCCTTGAACTAGGGACAATTAAGGAGTTCATTCTTACCTTTTATTTAGGTGTTCCAAATTAGTCACGGAAGTTAATTTTGCCAATTAATATTTTTCTCTCTTTTAACTAAATGACGGAAGTGTCCCTGAAAATGCAAAAATAATTATGTTTGACAAGAAATGCAGCAAGCTAATCTGAGGGAACACCAGAGTAGTTTCGTAATAGAGGGTGAGTTGCTATCTATCATGCCTGAAGCACTAGAGTTGGGACTTGAATTTTTTAGGGTCTTTAACTTAATATACGCCTTTCTCGCCCTTTTGGCTAAGATCAAGTGTAGGATCGATTCTTGTCAGATTGTTTTTTAACCAGATAGCATTGTTGCCAACATTAGTCTGATGAGATCAACCTACTGTATCGGCTACAAATTGAAAAGATGTTAATCGATTGCAGACTTGGCATGCCAACCATTTTGATTCTATTTAATATTTTAAATATTTATATTATTGGCTTTTATACAAAATGAGAAGTAGCCTGATACCAGCCAATGCATTTGGCCAAGATGCCATGACCGGATACCATATGGGACAAAACTGCTTGACAGTTCCCTCTCAGTTAGTCACCACTTCCTCTCCAGCAGATATCCAATTAAACTTGACCTGCAGGTAAAAGAACCATAAAGTAAATGTTTATCTGTATAATCATCTATTTCTTAAAACATTCGTCGTCCATTATGGAGAAAAGGGAGAACGTCACCCTTGGCGGCATCGTATCCCCTTTTGCTTCAAAATCAAAGGCGGAGAAGTGCCCAGATTTTAATGGCGACTCCTCTAAATCCGCAGTGTTGCATATGTCAAGAATTTCGAGAACATACTCCTACATGCTATTTTTTAGATAGATATGAAAAATAAGAACTGATATACTGACGACGTTAAAGCATCAAATATTAGTATCTTGTTAATATATATCTAGTTCCAAGACATCAGTGCCTCTCGGGGTTTGGAAAGGTTGTTCCTCAGGGAGAATCTGAAAAGCAAGAAGAAAGTAATTCAAGTGCAACGAACTAGTGAAATTTAACCTTTTCATCCTCCCCCAAGTTAATCAGCTAAAGGTTCCAATTTTGTACTTCTCCCTGCAGCTACATTCAGGATTGTCTGACACCAAGAGTCTCGAACAGAGTAGGAACTGAAGTAAACAATGGCAATAACAAGTAGAAGAAGATTGAACTGTTGGGCACTACACTGTAGATGACGCTGACAGGATTCTATTTTTATTTTTGTCTATTCACCAAGAAAACTTTCAGTTCTTCAGCATTTGGTTTGTTAGCGGGGAATGGGATAGGGAATAAGTTAATATACTGCGTGACCTATGTTTGGTGAATTTCATGTACTAGATGACATGTCGAAATAAAGAGACGAAGTACAGCTGCTTTCCTAGTTATAGAGTCTTCTAGCTTGCCACATTGTGAAATGTGCACAAACAGTAGTTACTGCATTAACAGTTCTTAGCATGTGAGAAATCAATAATGCAGTCCCTAGGACTGCCCACTGACTGCCAAACACTGCTAGCAACTAGATCTGCATCTTTTGGGCCCAGGGTTTGCAATAAGGGTTACACCATATCCCATTTCATCTTAATCGATAGTAGCTCTCCTTCCTTCATTCGGAGCACAGGTTTAAGGGCAATAGAAAGTATTTGTCGCCAATGGGCTGCATATATCTGCTTTGGGAATTTTGACACACACACACACACACATATATATTTTGACTCTTTATAAGAGAATAACGCACAGTTAACCTCTACATATTACCACAGTTACAAAAAATATTTGGTTAACAAAATGAACTTCATATCTTGTCTTATCCGATTTACACTACAGCAAATCTATTTATCCCCTATGACTATTGCTTAGGGTGACAGCTGTAGCGGATAATGCTCCATTTTTTCCCCTCGTTTTGTCCCGTGAACGGATCGACGCGTTTTATTTTCTCCATGAACCACCCGATCCCTTTTTATTTTTTCCCACGAATTGCCTTTTGTTCTCCGGCAAGGCAAATGAGGGAAGCTTGTTCTAGAAGACACTCTGCAGCAAGGAATCGATCTCATAGAGATTTGCCTGATCGAGAGAGGCTGAAAAATGTAGTGCTGAGTGAGATCAATTTAGTCGGTAGAGATTGAACCCCTTTGTCTGAGTGGAGATCAAACCCTCAATAGAAGTCTTGCAGATTGATAGTCGATAAGAGTTGGCAGGGTTGTCGTTCAGAGTTCATTTTGTGATTGCAGTGGAGATTTACCTGGCAGAGAGAGTCCATTGGGAGAGAGAGAGAGAGGACTCCAAAGAGATTGACAGAGAAACGGTTTGCCCCATTTGAGTCGTCTCTTTCCCCGTCCACTGCTGTGGTTTCCCACAGAGAAAGCTGCTGCTCGTGATCGTCCACTATCGTCATCCTTTTCACCAATCGCTTATCCTCCACATCGATTCTCCAGCTAAGCTTTATCTGCTCAATGACACATTTTGGTGAGGCTCTCACACATTCCATCCACATACTTGACGATGCCTTGACTTAACATGACAAATTTGAGTTGCCTTCGCCACAGAAGATAATTGTCTCGATTTAATTTATTGATGCTAAACTGGAGATGGCATTCCACTGAGAGTTACATCCGTGGACGAGGCCATGACTAACAGGCAAAGACAGCAAGCTTCAAACTTCACATAATTTCATGGACATGTAAAGAAAAACTCAACGAATTGAAAGGTGAATCAATGATTTTTCCTTGCATATCGAGATTCAGTCTTGACTGTTATATGCAACTCCTTACAAGAGAATAATGCATAGGTAACCTTTACAAGAATGGGAAGGCGACACCTCTCCTATCCTTCATGAAAGCAAGGGGGCTGAGGAGCCGTCATCTCCCCATTTCGGCAGCCGGGCCGCCTCACCCGCCAGCCGGCTGCCGCAGCCTGCTGGCAAGTGGAGGGGGGCCAGGCCACAGGGTTCATGCCGATGTAACCCAAACCCTGTGGAGGTCGTCGCCTCGGACCGCTTTTACCAGCACACAACACAACGAACAAAAATAAGGAAATTTATATATATATATATATATATCATGGTGATTCTGGCGTATCATCCGATCCGATAAAAAAATAATGAGACACCTTTTTACAATGAAACAATGTTTTTTTCTCATTGTTTTTATCCATGCTTTAAATGAACACTTACATGATTGGGTGACTCTTGTCATTCACTCAATATATGTATATATAAACCAAATTCTTATACTTATCCTCCATCTCTCTCTCTCTCTGGTGTTTGCATACTAAATTTACATTTTAAATAGTAAATAGATTTAACATGAACGTCAGTCGGTTGTTAGGAGTTTATACATAGTAGTGGGACGTCCAAGTCTACTCGGGTGGCCATTTTTACTCATGGTACTTGAGTAGCGTGTTTGCGGCCGAGGATTAGTACTCGATGCTCAGTTGGATTGTTAGATCCTTTCTCCCGGTTGGTGTCATCCAGTTGTTCTCAATGCACAATTGTCGAAGACCCACCACAAGGATTCGACACTGATGCTTATACGCTTATCTACCACCACAACCAATGGCAGAGAGATTTTAGATTTGTTCATTCCTGATCTTTTGAGATCCATGCACGGATTCAATATTAGACTCTCATCCGCCACCGCCAACTGAAATGACCTTCTGATAACGTAAAATGGTAAAAGGGCGGCTCTTAAATCTTAAAAATAACCAAAAATTAAAAAGGGGAAACAACAGTATAAAGAGAAAATCAGAAATTAAAAATTATATTTTCATAAATTCCCAAACTCGGTATGTGTATATCTTTTTAGTAAAAAATGCACAAAATTGTGTACATATGTGTGTAATGACCAAAATACTTTTGATTAACTAGAAAAAGATAGTCTTTTCCAAGGACAAAGAAAGATATGAAAAAGATAAACAGTCGAAACAGTATATTTCTTTATAAAAATTCTTAAAATGGCCTAATCCACTTTCTTGTTCCTTCGATGCATGCGGTGCTCGCAATGGATCTAATTCATGGGCTCAATCGCTACGTGACGTGACCTTCTGCGGGCGAACACATCAAGAGAGTGTTCGACCCGACACATGCAGCATGGTCTTCTTCTCTTTGACCACAAAATGAGGTTTCACTATTCGTTCAACCATACAACATCAGGAATTGAACTTGGACTTTCTTTCTAATTACTTCCAAAAACGGTTAAAGAAAAAACATATAGCCGGTGGACGACTGTACAAGCTCTCACCGGCAAAATTTTGAAGCTGAAGAAGGTCATGGTTCGTTAGAGGAGATCCCTCTTTTAAGTAGTCAATCTATCTTAAGACCATCTGCAAATTAAGAAAAGAAAAGAGAAAAAGATATTCCAAATGTTCAGAAAACAGATAGATAATTAACTAACCGCGTTCACACCAACTGGACTCGAATTTTTTAATGTGAAATACATGCGGGATCAAACCAACCACCTCATCCACCTGCCATTCATAATTTTGTTCGACAGCACACATAAGAAAGAGAGAGAGAGAGAGAGAGAGAGAGAGAGAGAGAGATCGATCCATCACCAGTTAGTGGAGAAAAAAGAAAAAAAAAATAAAGAAGAAGGAAACAAATAAAACAAAGAGCACTCAAGGCTGAGAACGTGAACTCACGTGCCCCTGAAAGCATGTGATCACATCACACGACGAAAACCATTGGTTCTCTTTCAAAATCTACAAAACGAGAAGCAATGCGAAGGATCGAAAGCAAAATTAGTGGACTCCTTTGAACATATGGTCAGTTCTTTACAATATCCACATTGATTCTATCGCTGTGATCACTAGAGATCTTCTGGCTCACCAGGCTGTTCATCGATCGAGAGCCCGCACTGGCATCATCACTGCCCTTCCCTCGTCCCTTCTTCCTCGTCCTATCCTTGCTCGCCTGCTTTCCATGAAGGAGAGTGTTCATGGTTTTTATTCTCCTTCCCTTGCCAAGATGGTGCTCGCATAGAGAGTAACCAACGAGCGTCGGCTTGCTGCATCTCCACCCTCTACCGTTCATACGGCTACATTTCCATTTATTCTCCGCTGCCTCACTGTGATGATCACTGCCATTCTGAATATTGGTACTGCTAATCTTATTATTACTGTCGTTGCTGTTGTCGCCTTCACTGCCGTCTCTGTAGTCTATAGCCTTTCTCTTCTTTAAAGGAAAGACGGTCTCTCCTGTGCACCACCTTCTGCTTGCTGCAATCAACAGGAACAATGGAATGGATGGTGTTGCTACTGGATTTCTACATTGACAACTTTACTAATTAAAGTTTCATATTCTGTCCAACGAAGTCATACCTCGAGAGGGATGCTCTCCTCTTGCACCACGGTTGCTTCTTTGAGCACCACATGACAACCAAGGTAGACAATCATGAGACATCAAGCCGATCTCAGTGTACCCAAAGCATCGATTTACCGGAAAAAAAATCTGCCTTCCTTCACAAAAGTACGAGTAAAATGTGCAGCTTTGAAAACATAAATGTCCATTTCTAGTATGGACTTTTTTTTTTTTCTGAACAAAAGCTTTTAAAGGACAAATAGAAACAAAAGATTTAGGTTTTTCACGAGATTTGGAGTGCTGATATTTTGCAAAATTTTGTTACTATAAATTTTGGTTATGCTCAAAATCAGCGGAGATCTTACACCATTCTCTAACATTATCTTGCTCTCACAGTAGGGAGCACCAAAGATAAATATTCTGGCCGGAATAACTAGCAAGGCGGTAAAGCAGCTAATAATACCTCATTTCCTTTGCACCAACTTCATTCATGTTTTTCTCTTCATCTTCTTGTTCTCCTTCATCCTTTATCTGAACACAAGCATGATATCACAAATAGAAAACACATTGTTGTACTCGAACACCTTTCATGCATTCCCATTCCGCTACTAAGCCACAGGACGCAAAAATGCAGCAGCAAAAAAAAAAAAGGGGGGGGGGTAGGGGGTGCAATAATATTATTGTCAGAAAAGAAAAAAAAAAAGAAAAGGAAAAGAAATTAAAGGGGTGCAATGTTGCACCACTAAGAAGGAAAAGATATTAACAGAAGCCAAAACGCGATACTATTACACCACAAACTTTTTTGTGGATAGAAAACTCTCTCGGCACCAACGAAATTAGACAAACAGTCATTGATAGCTATTTTCCCATTGCTAGAAAACAACATCAGTAACATAATAATATATAATAAAATAATATTTGACAGCAACGATACAGCAATAATAAATTTGGAGACATACCCACGAGCACCAAGACTCGAATATCGATCGGAAGGCAAGACAGACACCGGAGTCCGTTCTTTTTTCTGGGAAAGATTTTGGGGAAGTTTTTCTCTTCTTCCTTTCCGTTTTGGATGTGTGATTTGTGAAAAAGAAAGGTGCAGGGGGGGGGGTGTGGGGTTGGTGTGTGTGGGAAGGAGATGAATGGGGAAAGGAAGGGGGAAAGTACCTGGTTGGGATGTCTGTGGGTCTCCAACTCCCTATCGTCTCCAGCAGGCGTTTGGCCGCCATTTCCGGCGGGTGTCTGCTGGAACCCTTGTAGAGGAATCGTGGGCAGGTCCCCTTTTGAAGGTTCAACATGTGATGGAGGCGCGGTCATGATCTCCCGCTGGTCCGAGAGTTGGGTCTTGTGTTGCACCCTTCCTGCTCCTTCCCCTCCTTCCTTCTCCTCCTCCTCATTCTTGTGCTCTTGGTTTGCTTCACTTATCTGGGAGAGATCAGAAGATAGCAAGGAAAGAAACGCCGATCTCTTGCGGATTCTCATGAGGATGGGATGATCTGGAAGTAGGGATGTTAAGAGAGAGAGAGAGAGAGAGAGGGAGGGGGGGGGGAGAGAGAGAGAGAGGCAGGCCTCAAAATTACTCTCCTCTCAAAAGTGAAGCATGGGATGGGGCAGCATTTGTTTCATTTTCTTTAGGGGTTGATTTTCTAGTTTGCCCTCATTGATTTCATTATTGATACACATGTCCCAATGCTTCAGGCAAGATGGGTCGCATAAAAAGAGAAAGATAACCGAGTTCACTGGTTGGAGTCGAGAAGCAGTTGTACTGTCGTTTGTTTTCGAAAAGAGGCATCTCACTCACCTCATTTATTAAGAAAGGGTCCTGTATAAGTAGGTGGGGACACACATGCTGAGGCCCTCTCCAGCTTGGCTCCACCCTCACAAGTCTGGACTCGAGCTTGGTTCGAACTTAGGGGGCTCTACCACTCGAGCTCAGTTAAACCGAGCCTAACCAAAGCTTAAACTGGGAATGACATAGACATATATATGTATCTATGGTTGGAAGAATACACGTAGTAACTGATGCGACGGTAAAGAAAACAATGAGTGGACCTGCTTATACGTGGGGAAACCACATGGCCACTAAAAAGCCACTTTGTTATAAATGTGCAAAGCAACATAAGCCCAGTATTGTCTCGCGCATGGCCTTTTACTGAAGGTGTGGTCAATTGCGAAGTTGAACTCATAGAAGTAGAGTCCAAGTTGAGTTTGACTTGCTTAACTCGTTATTGCCACCCCTATAATAGGTATTTAAATGAGTTGGATTTAGCTTAGGAGTTTAGGTATTTATTAACTTTCAGCTGTCACGAGTCCAGTTCACCACCAATGTAGCCGTTAACTTTATATAAACCTAAGCCTCTTTCTTGGTCTAATCTTTTTTGGTTTAAGAGTGCAGGATTTCATCGTTTTAATCTAGTTTTCTTTTGGTCTCTTACCTGCCGTGTCTTAGAAGGTTGTTGTTGTCTGTGGTTTGATGCAGAGCATACCATGCACTTCAGTTTTTGCCAGTACTTGTATGCATTTTGGTTGCAACCGCAGGGAGCCTACCTTCCAAGCATCCTTTCATTGGAAGCTTTTTTCATGACAAACCCCGAGGTTATACATTAGAGCCAATGCTTGGATGTAATATGATATTTGATCCCAATTTGACTTCAAACGATTTTATCTGATAAGAAACTTCATATAAGATCAGTAATCAGATGTAGATATGATATACGGTTTTCTTTTCTTTTCTTTTTTTACCAAATCTGATCAATATTGACTTTTTGAGCATCTGAGTCCGATTGTGTGGAAGAATTTGAATATGGTTTTCTATTTCTACATTTGAGTTCGAATACAATTCTGAATCAAAACAAGAACATTCAGGCATTACACATCTGATCCTAATGATTCTTTGACATTCCTGACAATATGAGATTAAGTTGCTAAACTTATGCTGGAGAACGTGTTTGATGCAGTAATGGAGCCAGAAGTTTCTAGCCGAGGGCACTCTTACATCAAGTTCTAACTTTAAAGGGTGTTAAATGCCAATAAGGTATTAATATGGGAATAAGCAAGCCCACATGTTCCTCTGCTAGAGGATTGATGCCCTTGAGTCCATCAAATGGGGAATGACTTCTTCTCCAAAGCACCGAAGAGTTACCCAAGTATTATGACTTTTATTGGATTAAAAACTCTCTCTCTCTCTCTCTCACACTCACCTAATGCTTCATAAAGAAAAAGAAGAAGAAGAAAGTGTCAGTAAAGAGCATAATAACATCAGAGGTATTTTCACTAATGTTGTTGATGCTTTAACTGACAAAGTTGAAAAGAATTAGTGAGCCCGACTAGTTGACACTATGAGGCACATCAATGATAATTAAGAAACACCACATTAATCTCTTGATAGTGTCACGAGTAGATGCATTATTGACATGAATTAGACATTTGTATCAGAGATACTTCTTTTTCCCTGTTTTCACAACACTTTTTTTATGCAACTAAAAGCACTTTGTATTTTTAAATAGAGTACAAGATAATAAATCCCAAAATTGAGAACATACAAAAATGCTTAGCTGGTAATTGTTTACAAAGTAACAAAAACAAGGTTCTCGACAATTTTTACAAGAGAATAGAACATATGAAATTGTCTTGTATACAAACTAAAGTTGTATTACACAATGAAAAATAGATGTTTTCCATGATCAACTCTTTGAATTCTACAAGAATATTTGGAGATCCTTTTTGATCAGTTATTGCTTAAAAAAACTTAATGCAAACAAAAAAACCATATATAAAAAAGCATCCACTATGTGTGATGAGATTTCCATGTCAGATGTTTAGTCATGTAGTGCTGAAAAGTATTGAATGCTCTTATCAATGCCAAAGTTATCACCTTATCCTCTTTATAGGGTTGATGAGGTTAATATGTTTCCAAATAAACCCTCTGCACAACATACATGAGAAAAATTAATTTGTGTAGCAACGAAATAATACAACGTAAATTGCTAAGGAGACCTATAAACCTGTGTAAATACATTCAAATGACTATAGATATACAACTACACATGACTCAAGTTCTCAATCAGATTTTCCTTGTACTTGAGAAGGAAAAAACAGAACATATGATCAAAAAAGAAATATATATTGGTGAAATCTTGACAAGGCAGTCCAACTCTTCGCATGGTAAATGAACTTGTGCAATTTGATTGACCTCGTCAATTCACCCCCTTTGATTTCTGAACTACCTTATATATGCTGTGGTAAGAAAATATTCCCATCAACTTCATACAAAAAAAAATCCATTTGAGAGCAAGACCATAAGAACCAAAGCAACAAGCACAATTTGAAGGAATGACAACTCATAAAAGGTACCTTCCCATCTTCATCTTTGTTTTTAATTTTATCACTTTTAGAGCTTTCCTCCTGGAACATCCTCATTCTAAGTATCAATATATCTATTGGTAACAATTCTCCAAAATCACCCACTAGCACTAACTGCCTAAAATCGTAAATGTGCTTTAGCTGAACCAGTAAAGAAAGCAGCATTATAGCTTAGGTGATTATTGATGTTGATGAAAATGTGAAGCATCATTGATGAAAATAAGATGCATCCTTGGATTCAACAAAGAAAAAAGTGGTAACACACATAGAATGCACTCATAAACTCATAGAAAATAGAATAGTAACATACATAGAATATACACATGGTAAAATATACTCTTATGCAAATAAGAAAAAAAACCCAAAGTGAACATTGAAAAGGAGAAGAGGTGAACATTAGAAATATATATATTAGAGAGTGAAGAAGAAGAAAAGGGAGAAAGATAGATGCAAAGTCATAAGAATAAGAAAGAGGAGAATACCTAGAAAAATAGGCATTGCTTCTTTCTGCTCTTCTTTGCTTGGTCCACCTTAGCACCTATAGTAAGACCAGAAACAAAATTATTTCAGACATCAACTACACGATAATTCAACAACCAGAAAATAAAAAAGAAGGTTTTAATAAAGAAAATGCATATAAGATCAACATGCAAGATAGCACGTGATGATGAAAAAGAAACAAAAATGGAAAAAGAGGAAGAACATGGAAAAAGAGAAACAAAGAGACTTACAAGCCATAGATGATGACATGTGAATTGCTATTCAATGATCAAGTAGAGAAACCAAAGGGAGCCTGAAAAATTTGGGAACACAACAATGAAGAACTAATGAGAAGCTTTTAGGAATGATGGTGAACAGTGAAATGTCAATGAACAAAACACGAACCAATAAAAGAAATTTGGGATCGATGAATAGTGATGTTCAATAAATTGGGAAATCGAATGATGGTGAGATCTACTTGAAATTAAAGAAAATGATGTGGTGGAGCTTGTAGATGGTGGGCTTTGTGAAACCCTCAGATGCCATGTAGTGTACCTTAGAACCCTCAAAAAATAAAAGTAAAACTTGTTGCAGAGTACCTTGAGCAATAAGAAGGGGGGAGAGAGAGAGATAGAAAGAGAGGGATGAAGAGAACTGACCTTATGCATGACCAACACTAGTGATGGCAACACTCAGTAGGCAAGGGTACACTTACCTAATCCATAAAATGAAGGAAAGCAAAAGACTGAAGAAGAAGGAGAAGCATAGATAAGGAAAGAGCAATGCAGGTTTCATTGGGTTTCAATGGAGATGGTTTTTGGTGTGCTTTTTTCTTTTGCATCTACGGAGAATGATGTGTCAAGGTCTTTAAAATTTGATCCATCAAGGGCGATGATGATTGGTCTTCAACAATAATGAAGTGCTTTTTGGTGCCTAGGGGAGACAAGAGGTTTTGTTTGGGCAGGAAAGGAAATTTTCTTTTGGCATTATAAAAAATAGTGCTACTGTCATGTCCTATGCAATGCTATTGCTACAACTATAGTCAATTGGTTATCTAGTGCCAAAGATCTGGTGCTCGTGAGTTAATAGAAGACATCAGCTCTACTGCTTGTAAACTAAGCATCAAGACTATTAATGGTGCTAAGTCTAACCAATGCGAGACACTTATGCTCATAGGCACACTTTTTCCTCTTATGTCGGTGCTGTTGTAGCTTTAGCACTAGAACACTTGATTTTTTTGTAGTGTTTTTCCCTTTTCATTATTTAATTTTTTTTGCCTAATCTTTGCTCTTTCCTAAGAGCCTATGAATGGCTGAGAAGAGGCATTTTTCATTTTTTCAACAATGTTAGAGCTGATCACAACCATAAGGGATGCAAAAGGTTCCCAAGATATTAGTGTGTACGCAATTTCCATTGATATATTTTTTTTTCAATATGTAATGATTCTACTTTTGTAGTAAGGTAATGTAACAACTCATATGAAAAGAGACCCAAACACATGGCTGCAATAAATAACAAGGCATAGTATCTAATGTATTTGAGGCTTCCCCTTGATTCCAAGTGCACTAGAAAGATAGTATTAGTTTTTTTGAATGACATTTTCATCCTCAACCTTTGTAATAAATAGGAATATTAATAGCCTTTATATGAAAAGAACCCTCAAAAGTTGGATTGCTTGAGTTGCACTTAATGACTTTGTTATTCAAGTAAAAGAATGTGATTTTGTTTAGGACAAGTTAATCTTTTAGAGGAAATTGTGTTTTGCTAGGAATTTTGGTATAATATGTCTCACCTACTATAATGTCTGTATAATGTCTGCAAAGACATTTTCTCTTAGATCCACTATGAATGATAATCTTTTCTAAAAGCTAGCCGGTTTCCATGGGTTGAGCTCCTTTCTCAAGAAAATATAAAATAGTAGGAACATTCTTTATCGGGTCATAAAAGCCTATTTTCAAAATATCTCTTCAAGATCTGACATGAGTTGCAATCATTTGATCTATTCCTTTAAGTTTTGTTGTCTTTGGTTGCATGTTCTCACTTTCTGAAATGTAATTAAGGTTTTACATAAATATCTGCCACTTGTAAACTTATTATTCAACTCATGTTTCTTGTTGGATCTCAATTAAACCAATGAAGCACATGTGCTCTATGATATCATTAATCAACTTATCCACTACAAAATTTATCATATTCAATGGTCGCCCACCGGGGGGTTTGGGCTCATGTGCCATTGAAAAGTGCCCTCCTATGGCCTCAACCTTAGGGTGCCACTCAAAGAGCTCATTTAAGGTGTTTAGAATGCAAATGCCATTATCTTCCAAAGGATTGGTGTCCCTAAAGACCACAGAAAATATGAAGGGGAATAAGGCGTAAAGGGAACACAATTAAAAGGGGAGATAACTTTCATGCTATCGTACTTACATGCTATCTTACTTACTTTGGGAGCTTGCAAATGAAAGAGATTTGTATTGAGTTTTGTTATCCTCCAATCTCTATCTCTAATTTTCTCCTCTCTCAAATGATCTTCTCCTTCGATGGGGTTCAGATTTTGTCTCTCTTGATATTATGTCATGTCTTCTCTTGCAATCAACCTTGATTGCAAAGGACTGATGATGAGGAACATGTCAATTTCATTTCTTTCTTTCGCACTTTTTTTTTCTTTTGGAAAGGATATGTGCATCACTCAAGTGTGATGATATCATTTCCTATTATGATTGACGTTGAAGCTTCTTTGATCTTGTTGTTTCCATCCAATTCATAGATCGTTGAATGTCAAAAACAAAACCAATCAGTGAAACCTAGATGCTTAATGTGATAAAAATCAAAGATATTGCTTCTCCTAAATTACTCTCCTAAATCGACATGCATCATCGAGGGATTTAGAGTAATGATGAACTAGCAACAACCAATTCATCATTTCTTTCATATATTAAACTGCATATTAATTAATTCCATCAATCTATTAATTGTATATTTTAAACATTTGTAAAAATGTGTTTTTCATGCACCCCTTTGAAAATTCCCTTCTGAAAATTAAACATATAGGTAAAATGTTTAATGTAATTATTGTGTATCCAATCTCCCTACAAATCCTCGCTATGAAACTGATCAATCATAGTTACATGCATGCTTTATTGCAAATCTTGCTTACTAAAGGTATCATTTTTGGGGAAAGGGCTAGTTAGCAAAATAAGCAGATCAACCTTTACACAAGCCATAAAATAGAACCCGTCCCATCTCTTCTAGCCGTTTTCTTTAATTGACTTTCTCACTAGGTTTCTGAAATGTGATTTTGGTGTGCTACAGTAATAATTAACAATAGCAAGTCATGGCTAGACCGGTAGAGGGTCATGTGATGGAGCAAACATGGCGGTCAGTCTGTAGTCATGGTTAAATTTCCATGCTCAGTACCTTTTCTTGCACAAGCCAAAGTTGGATATGTATTTTTAATTTTCAAAGAGGACTTCAAGGGTACTACCACTATTCCCCATGAATGTTTTAATTAGGAATTTTCTTTTAAAATCAAGGGAAGAAAGGGAATCTTATATTTCTCTACCTCTGAATGGTTTTGTTGCTTGGTGTAACAGTTTTTTCTATTCATGGTTAATGTAAAATAAGTTTATCTTCAATCCAACAAAAGCATATTTTCAGTTGTTCTAATGGGAAAATAAAATATTGGCCCTAGATAATTAAGCATGAGTTAGAAACTTAGAATGGCATGTGCTATACTTCCACTAAATTTCAGCTTTATTGGAAGCTACATGATTGGCCCATTAGGATTACCTATCTAATTTAGATATTTTTGAAGGTATTCCTAGAATGCATATATTATTTGATGCAATGTAAATATTTCTTCTAGAAGATATGAGACATTACAGCCATCTCAAATGAGGAATTTTGTTTATTTGACTTTTCAAATAAGTTTAGGAGGAAGCACCTCAGATTATTGCTAATTATAAAAACATAGGGGGGTAAAATTAATGACTACTCTTACTGGATGACAAATAGGGGATTGAAGTGTGGAAAAAGAACTTGTAATTCATGCATATAGTCAAGCATGACATTAAAATTTAGGAAATTAAATTTTGTTTCAAAGTCTTACTTTTCTAATTATAAATATTGCCATGGTTCTCGACATTTTGGGCTTCATTATCTTTAATGGCACTTTACTTTCTTCTTGATTGTTGCTCCTTCATTACTAATGATAAGTGTTTCCTTCTTTCTTTTACAAGATTTGTCTTCATTAGTTTTACCCTTCACCTTACATAATACATAGTTAGACAAGCCTTTGTTGTTTTATTTGTGTTTTATGTTGAAGACCTTTCTCTTTATCTAAATTTATAAAAAAATATGATCTTCATGCTCAAAAACTAGGTAATAATGCAATTGTTGGAATATACAGTGAAATTCATAAGTATATAACCCTCCTATAAATCAAATTTGCACAGTAGAAAATTAAACATGTTTCTACAAGAAGGCCACAAGAAATAAAGGAAGTAAAAGATGTAGCATCCATCAGAAGGATATTTACTATACTTGGTTGTTTACTTTCATTTTAAGTTCTTGCTGAGGCGTTATTGCCTTAGGATCATCGGCAACTTATTTTCATCCTATTATGATCACAATTTTGTAGCAAATTGACCAACAAAGATGTCACTTTTCCACCCTCTAGAATGACTTATTTTTGTACTTACTTTGCTTGGATGAGGTCATTTAGGCTCTTTGTAAGCCATATGGTAGTCTCTCTTGGGGAATCTCCATCTCTTCCAAATGGTTTTGTCACACCAGAAAGTTTAATTTTTTTTCCATTGAAGCAAGTCTACACATGGTTCTAGTAGCAATTTCATATTATCAGCTCTCTCTTATAAATCCCTTTGGTATTTATATATTACACAATTTGGTTTACAGTTAAAAGAAGCTACATAGCTTTAATTTTAACAACTTCCACTACACTTGTCAATTATTTTTTTTTTTTGCTTTTGTTGAAAATTTCTTCTTAACCTAACTCATAATCCTTTTGTTACCTTTTTTATCCATTTTCTTCCTTTGAAGATGAGTTGCAAATGTCATTATTGTTTGTTGAGTGATAATCTCCTATTATGATCAACTCTAAATTTGAGCCTTGGAGAGCTTGGGACCTGGTCCCGACATTCCAAATTGCTTCTAGCTATTGTACTTTGCTTGTAGTAGAATTTGGGCTCTTTGCATTTGCAGGAATGCTGAAATTCTCCTATTCCAATGCTTTCTTGGGTTGCTAATAAATCATTTGGTGCAGCAAATGTCTGCTAGGGAGCTATCTGCCACATTTTATTGCATTAGAAAAATCTTCATTCCTACAAATGGTATTACTAGTTTTTCATAGAGATATGGTAGAATTGATTGCAGTGTAAGAAGATTAAAACATCAAAGGCAAACCACATTGCCATAAAGATACATGTAAAGAATCATGCTCCTTGCAACAATTGTACTAGTTAACTCTTCTTCTTACATTTATGCTTATTTAGTTCAGTTGTAATGGAATGTTTATTCATGCAAATGGAATAATATCAAAGTGGAAATGCTTTTATGATTTTGTCTACTATTTTTGACATTACTCTATTAATGTGGAAATGATTTTCCAAACTAGAATGACTGTCTATTTTGGTTATGTTGTTGACTTACATAGTTGTCATCAATTTGATTTTTTTTTAATTCAATAATGATTATTGGTTTTCATGACAGGTCAGAAAATGTTGTTGTACCTTTGGAATGTTTGAAAATTTTACTCCAAGTAGTTTAATAGTCATGATTTGCATGGTCTTCTAATCATTTTATTGGTAGCATGCTTGAAATGTGTGTTCTATACTTTGTTCATTGTTTTAAATCTAAGCAACGTGCTTTGAAGATAGATTGACTCATGATTATATGCAAAAAATAAAAAATGCACTTTCTTCACTTTTACCTCATCCTCCTCTATCTGCTGACTTTGCATGAACTTCTGGCATTCTACCCCTCTCGCACCACCATAGACATCCAAAACCATCAAGTTAATTATGTGCAAAGCATATTTTGTTATTGCATTTGAACCAACAAAGTAGCACTCAATTAAAATAGACTCATTGTCTCATCTGAATTTTGCAAGCCAATTTTTATTCATGTTCAGATTATCTATTAAAATTGATTCACTTTAAATTGCAGTCATAGTCAACATTGCTGCATGTAGGATGTTTCTTTTGCCATTTTTATGAGACTCAGCATGTTGTTAAGCACCCACTGTTCTATTATATAGAATATGCTTGTGTGATTGGAACATGTTCTATAATAGTTATCTTCATCTATTCCAAAGAATTTTGTTGTAAAAATTAACTTAATAAGGACCTTGGTAATTGAAATTAAATAACTGCCTTATTTAACTCATTCTCACAAACTATTGTGATTGTGTTTTCAACTTATTATCAGATATAATAGTGTGTGTACAAATATATATATATGCACACACACACACACACACACTATTAATTTTAGCTTGAACTAGTGTGTGGCCAAAGTCCATACATCCTACAAAGGGAATATAATCCATTTGCCTCTAGGCCCTCTACCATCAAGGTTAGCTGAACAGCAAATGTCTAACAGCTTCTATGTTTTGAATTCTTACCATTCAAGTTTGATTTTTAAGCACAAAAGTATAATCCTGGTCCATTTTGTAAGTTCAAGAGTTTTCATTTCATTTTAAGCTTGATTTGATTTACTAATTAATGGAAATGCAATGTTAACTAAAGAAGTAATTGCATTAAAGCAAAGGTTGACATTAGTAGAGTCACAATTCAAAAAAATAAATGATTTGGCTGTTTAAATCGCAAGAATGAATGAGTTGCATGCTCAAACATGTCTACCAAGATCCCTGTCATTGACATGTAGCATGGTATCTAGCAGTCCACATATTCCTTTTCAAAATCTTTCTTAATGCATACCATTGTCCAACTTGATTGCCTATTAATACTGGCTTTACAATTTCTTTGTAGAAAAGAATAGAGAGAATTAATGAATGATTATTTACTTCTTCAAATCATGGTGCTGAAGAGAGTTCACTTCTCCATTCCATTTTAAAATTTTGGCAGTTATGTTTCTAAAAAAATTGTGCACAGTATGGTTCTGCAATCAACTTATAATCATGAAAGATTAGACAACAACTTATCCCAGAGTGGCACATGATCAAGTTTATTCAATTTTTACATGAGAAAATTTGAGGGCAGCCTTTATTCATATGTTTCAATGATAAACATTTTATTAATTAGCTAATTCATGTTTCTTGTTTGCTAATTTTTGGTTTGTGTAATCACCCTAAAATTGTCAAGTCTACGTTCAATATTTTTTAAAACATTTTATAGTGAATTCACAATAACTTTCAACAATTTCAGGCTTCAAATGCTTTAATTTTCCATAATTCTAATCAATTTCTTCTCTCATTTGATTGACCAGTATATTCAAGACCTATTTGAATCTAATTTCAGACTTTGGACCCAAACGTAATCCAAATCTGGACTTATTTTTTAATTCAGATGTTACTTTGGGTCTAGATTCATTCGCAATGCTCGTTCAGAGACTTGAATCTAAACATTAGATCCAAAACCAAGAATTAGATCTGAACTTGGATCCAAATCACAAAATCAGATCTAAAACCAAGAATTAGACTGAACTCAGATCTTAATTGTAACTGAGCCTTAGATCCAGATCCAAATATGAGATTTAGATCCAAAATACCTCCAAGATTTATAACTATACTCAAAATCGAGAGATGAGGCCAAAATAAAACATAGAACCACAAAAACACCCTTAGATCTATATTAGATCCAAAAAACCGAAACCTAGATCAAAACCCAAATTTCCAGCATCATACTTTGATTTGGGCCTCCGGGCACGCACATGAGCTCCCTTTCGGCTTCCAAATTGGATCCAAATTTTGAATTTCATGCCTAAACCCAAACCCTATACATGACTTGAGCCCTTGACATCGATAGGACTGTTCCCTATTCGAGAAAATTCTAAATAAATACAAAATGAGCCCATAATCATCGAAAACTAGAGCTAGACTCATTTTGCAGAAAGGCCATTTGCACTTCAAAAAAATTATAAAATTTTTATCTTTTATATTTCCCAGGCTGGGACCTGTGTGGGACTTTCTAGCAGTAGGCAATGGCCAGCATTTTGCCGGGTGCCTTGGCCCTTGGCCATGCTCAGTGCTGCCATGCACAAAGCGCAGTGCACTGTGAGGCAGGTTGCCAAGCCCCAGCCTGCTTGGCCAGTAGGCCTATATTTTTCACCAAAACCGGCCCTTTGAGCTGGGTTCACTACAAGAGAAACCACCTTTAATAACAAAGGATCCTTGTGGCTAGATATTTTTACCAACGAAAATCCTGCATGACAATGTCTGTTACTAGAAGTCCCCACACTAAATCCATTAACAATGAAAAGGATGTTTGTTACTAATGGTTAAGATTCGGCAACGAAAAACTTTTGCTATTAATTATCTATAACAACAAAATCTATATTGCAAATTTCGGTTTGGTGTAGTTTGGGAGCAACTTGGGCATTAGTAAAGATTTTTTTTTTTTTTTGCAATTGGTTAACATTTTCTAATGACATGATGCATGAAAAATAGTTTCATGCTGGATTACTCACTCTTCACTATTAGTAACAAAATATTGCAATAATTTTTTTTTTTGAAAAAACCCTTTGACTCCCCAAGTTGACTGTGTATTAGCACTATGGGAACTCTGCCGCTCTTTCTCTCACAACTCCAGTTGCTACAAATATGGCTTTTAGTGTGTCAAATCTATAACTTCTTGAAATCATGTGAAGATTAACATCGTGAGGTGCATGAAACTGAGACCAAATAGTTTATTACATGGTGGATCAGTGAAGTCCTCCATGAATTAGGATTTACCATCTTCCAGGCAATAGTATGTGAACATGCTTAAAAGTTCGAACTGTGCATTATGCAACATATCAATAACATCCAAATGTAGCATAAAAGTGGTACTCAGAGCACAACTCCTTAAATGATCAAAGGGTGATAACCATTTAGGATCCAAAAATAAATTTTTAAATCATGACACACAAAATTACAGCAACGTATCAACTTGAAGAGTGTCTAATCATCCATTTGTTCAGTACAAGTTCATAGAGAAATGAAATTAGGAATGTACAGTGAAACATTGAAGGTGCACACCAACACTAGTACTTGAAATGCCATCACTTCAATGGTAATCCTCCCAACAGCATTCTGCCTAGGTCTGCAATGGAAATGAGATTTCTGATACAAATACAACAAGGGTTCACATTAAATAAACAGATTTTGGAATACACCACTATGACAAGTTCTTGAGAATTCTGTCCAAGGACATCTATTGCTGTAAGGGATGACAAATTATTTCCCTTATATTTCATAGTTCGAACAAGGGATGATAAGAATCTCCCCAAAACCACAGCTCTCAGCAATAGCATTACTTAAAAGCTTCTTAGGGGCTGTTTGGCAATTGTAACAATTTGTTGCTGTCTCATGAACCTACCAAAAAATTGGGGTAGATTCATCGCGCAGTAACAATTTGTTACCATCACCAAATGGACCCTTAAGGAACTGAAAAAGCAATGCTTATAAAGCTCTATGACCTTGGAATAAGCTCCTTAAAGGACAAATGCAAGCAATATTCCCTTCTAGGGCATGTGGTTGTGCTCCATAAAGGTGACACCACTTGGGTAATTATCATGCCAAGTATATGAACTCCCATCTACAGGCTGCGCACAATAGTTCCTCTTTAGTTTTTGATATGTCATGACTTAAGTCTCATCGCTTGATTGGCTGAGGGTCCTTGTTCAACTGATTAGTCCATATAGTGCTTTTTTGTCAGCATCTCTTAGTACATTCTGATTTGATTGCTTAGCTAATGGAAGCACAAGCCTAGACGATGCACTATTATTGAAGTTCGTGATAAGAGAAAAAGACTCCAAAAACCAGTTTAGCATTAATTCAAAAACATAATTTCATGCATCAACTTTACTTGTTCTCTGTGATGCTACCATCTAAAAGTAGGTCAAACATGGGCCTACTGGCAAGAGCTATCCATTTTCTCAATACTTCAGTGAGTTTACTGATCAATTCCCATTACACTCGGCCAGGCTACTCAGGAAACAAGTTGCAAATAAATATGCTCCAGATCAGTTACATTGAAATCAACCTAACTCTCAAAACTTGATAAGATTCAATCAAATAACAAAAGCTAAGATGCTTAAAATCATAACTAGAAAGAAAAAAGAAAACATGTATGAACAAAACATGAGACACTAATCTAAAGAATAAGAAGAGAAGGCCTACCGACCAATTAGTTTCCCAAAACAAACAAGAATGCTATGAGACACCGCTCATGGATGAGGCGATAGATGGGCTATTTTCTAGAGCTAATACTCACACAGAATTTGTCATCTCTAGCCTTATAGAAGAAAACATAGAAAAATGAGACCTTCATGAGTGTTTGTTCAGAAGAAAGAAACAAAGGAAAATGAAAAATGATAGGAACTGGAGATGTCTACTGACATCTCAACATGAATAGTTCATGAAGAAGAAGCCAAACACAAGTAATCAACAGTACTATTTTTTTAGTCATTGCTTACATCAATCACATAAATTAGGGATGTCAATAATACACTGAAATTTTGGATTTTTTAGAGAAAAATCTCTGAAAATTGTCAGAACATGAAACAATTTTTTATATATACATATATATACAATTGTCACACACACATATAGACAGATAATGTACCTCTCCATGCAAAATTGTCTTTTGTGCCATTACTTCTGTTCGACTAGGAACTGAAAAACTCTAATGATTTGACTCCCATCCTATATATATGCATTTGTCCATATTCTTTTGTCACCATCATTTTTTAGAAGAAAAAATCATTTGGAGGTGATCATCTTTGGCCCCTCCAGGTAGTTTAGACATTGATTTATTGATCTGAGCCTACAAATTTATGTGAGTTCAAAAAATATGTGCACTTAAAAACTTTCAACACACCCTTGCTAATAATAATGGGCTATATGACTTACAACTGCTTCATTAGTTGATGGATTATGTCAGTCTCTTCTTGTACTTGTTTGTGATATAGTGAAAACATCAGCACATAAAGACTTCTAGTACATCCTCTAGAATCTACATAAACTAGATAACTAATAATATATTTAAGCAAACAATGACAAATAAGATGATTTGATTAATGAGATTATGTTTTCTACTAAAAATCAATTAAGCTTTTTGTGCCAGTAGTATGAGGAAAATTTGACATGGCATGGTTCACTATTTTTTTCACTTTGCTCCTACAACAATATAAAAAATTAAAAACTTGATTAAGTTAAAACCAAACCCAAATTGAATTGTGTCATACTCACATGATACAATAGAGAAAGAGGGAGAAAGAGAGAAGGATATATTTTTTAAATTGAACTACACAAACCATTGAACTTCTACTTTCAAAATGTCAAATCAAGCACCTTTATTGATATTTAGGGATTGTGATCTTACAGTGTTCCATACAATTATCCAATGTTTTATATTTTTTGTAAAATTTTCTCAATTTGCATCTCCAACTGCTCCATAATATTTGGTAGTCTTTTATCACCTATGTATTTGTATTCCCATGGCCTTCATATTTTTCCTACAAGACAACAATAGAAAAATATCATTACTAATGGAAAAATATTTTGCATTGATTTTAAACAAACCAAAAAAAAAACATTTAATTACCAAGACATGATGCTGCTGCTACACATCATCCTTGCTGATATAAAGTAATTCTTCTAATTTGTAGTAGGTAAGTGATGTGGCTTTCAAATTTTGTGCCAATGTACTGGTAAATGTGTTCAACTTCTGAGCATTTTCATCTATTGGTTGACCATACTTGTGAATTTTTACTTTAAACTTTTGTGAACCTGGCTTCATTGTATCTAAAGCACAATAAAGTCTTCTTTTCTTCTTTTATGAACGTTGTTGACCTAAATATGCAATATGTGAGTTAGAAATTAAAAACAAGTAAAGTATAAGTAGCTAAGACTAGAAGTAATTCATACTTGTACTAGCTTCATCTCCTTTCAAATGTATACTATCACACATATCATGGAACAGTCTACTCTCAGCCATATGCAACCCAATGAATGGTGAATAAGTGAAAAACAATGAGATATTTCAATCAATAAATGACTTATGAAAAGATGAAAAAAAAACTAGCATAAATTTGCATGAATATGACCATACTTGTGCAATAATATCACATGATTTATAATGACTAAGAACCTAGAATAGGTTGTAGAATCATTTATCTTTGTGGAAGAACCAAGTAGAAAACATACAAAAAAGAAAAACAAAGAATAGAAAAATTTAAAAGAAATAAAAATACACTCAATGACTACTTCATTAACAAGTATGTCATTTCAAATTATATTTGTATTATCATTGTTATAAGATGTTATACTTTGAAAATGTTACATCTTTCGATAGTTATTTGATAGTTCAATCAAGTGTAGAGAATAGTTATTTGCATGCATTTGAAAGCTTAGCTTCTACAACAACATTCCAGAATAGCTTCCATTCATCAATTAAAGGTTTTTAAGTAAACATTGATCTTTTCTTTTGGAGAAGTTAGTCTTGACATTAGCAAAGACAAAATTATGTATGACTACTTCATACACATCTATGGTGGTAGATTATATACAACAATAATGATCAGCCAGATACTATATGTTGTGTTCAACATATGATGAGAGTTGAAAGCATCACTTGCTACACTGAGTTGAACATTGCGACTGTCTAATGCAAAGGATGAACGTAATTCATCAAAGGATCTCCAAGTTAATGAATCCACAATATGTCTTAGTATACCATCTTTAACACCTTTCATCATGCCATCTCATTTCTGAAACAATTTTTTGAAGATGGATACAATATTTGAACCATTGGTGTTATCGAAAAGTGACAAATTTTTTTGGCTGCAATTATTTGAGTTTTACTTTGTGTTTCATTAGTAGTATTATTTTTTTGTTTTGCATCCTCTCTCCCTCTTAAACCATTACAAACATCACACTTTTCTTTGCCAACATATTCTTTTCAAAATAACTAAGGACATGCATCTATGTTTTCACAAGTTATACCTAATGTTCAAATAACTTTTTTCATTTCATAATATGCCTTTGGTATTTGCATGCCCTCAGAAAATGCTTCTTTTAATTATTCAAATAACATACCAAACCATTTATTGCTCTACCCATACAGACACTTTATATGATAGAACTAAAAAATAACAGATAACTTCTAGAATTTCTCACATCTAAGATATATTTATTGTTTAGTATCATTGAGCATCTGAGCACATACATTACTTTGTAAACCTTTATCTTCTATGTCCTCATTTACATGCTCATCAGTCATATTTTCTAAATATACTCCAAATGCATTTTTAATCAATTCATCTATATTGTCTTGCATGACATTGGTATCGCATCACTGACTCACCATGATAAATGCCAACGTGTAAAGCATTGGACAAAACCAAAACATATCATGTGATTAAAAGTATCTCTTGCTTGAAGCTTGCCTTAAAATGCGATGCGGACATGCTAAGTATGTGCCACTACCAGTGGCAATGACACTTTATCGACACTTTATTGCTGCTATAGGAAAACTTTCAATTGTACTTACATTGTGCCATTGTAAAGTAGTACTGGCATTCAACAAACATTGAAACTACTTTTAGTGACATCTCCAGCAAAAAATAAAAATACCTACAATGCCATACTCATTAAAAAGCTTTTAGAAGCCTACATTAAATGCCACAAAAGGCACCCATTAATGGCATTCAGGCAATTTGCCATTGAATGTAATCAATGTCTTGTTGTTCTCTGAAGTTTAAAGGCCTTCTATTTACCACAATGAAAGCCTTTAGTTTTCTGGATGCCACTAAATGTTAGGTATCTTGTAGTGATCGTTCTCTTGACATGAAACTTTTTTATTTTTATTTTTTTTAAATTGAAGTGATTTTTATCCTTAAAAGTCATGGAGATCTATAATAGGTATAAAGGAAACGACAACATGAGACAGCACAAAGTCACACTGAAGGGTTGCTAGAAAAATAAATAAATCAAGATTAGGATTGTTTTTTTTTTTTTTTGTTACTATTTTGCAAAACGAATTACAAAAAATCAAAATAGATATCACGTAAAGTTTTTTCTTGAAGGCATTTGATTCATTCTCGGCTGTTCAACAAAATGAAACTGAAGGCTGTCGTCATTTCGTTGAATCGTCGGGGACCAAATGAGGGAATTTCCTTTTTCCTTTTGCCTTCACAACTCACAAGCAGGAGGGGAGCGTGCTTAACCGACGACAGCCAGTTCCGAGTACGGAAGATAACAGCTTGGAACGGGTCCCACCGGTTCATTGGTCGACAGGGTACTGTTTGGCTTGTTCTAACCGTGACCAAAATTATAGTTGGTGGAGTCCCCTTGACCAGACTTTCTCACAGAAGAACCTGCCCCCATTAACTTATTTGTCGAGGACAGCTTGCTTTTGAGATTTTTTTTTTTGAAATTTATTTTTAGAAAAAAAAAGCTGTTCTAATATATATATATATATATATATATATATAGGTAGAAGAGGCAAGGGGGGGCCCACATGGCCCCTGACCCTACCTTAAAAAAATTTATTTTAGAAAATTTCAATTGTTGGATATAAAATTTTTATGCAAAATGATATTTTGGTCCCAATCAAAATTTAAAAACTTTAATTCAGCCCTTCTCATGAAAAGTTTTTTATGGGTAAAGCTAGAAAAATAAGTATTCCCACAAATGTTAACGTCGCATAGGATCACTGGCCGGCGTATACTTGGAATCTCTTAATCTAGTCGCCATCAAATGCACACTAGGCATACGTAATACATTCTAAAGCATTATCATGGATTGATTAGCTAACATAGCATAAATCAAATGCGCGAAAAAGATGTACATGCAAGACTTGGACTAAACAGGCACTCAACTTCTAAAGGAAACTTTTAAAAGTTGACCTGATTAAAAAAGACGTTACATATAAAATGATAAAAATTTAGCCCTCATAAAGAACCTTTCTTCCCTTAGTCGAAGAAGAACCTTTGTGTTCTCAAGAAGTGTATTTTGTTGCCTTAGATTAAAAATTATTGCTTCATTTTGTACGAAAGCCTGCAAATTCTAATCTAATTGAATTTCGTTTAACAACAATCTATCTATCCTTATTCGATGTCACAAGAGAACAGTTGGAAGAAAGAAAGAGATTGCCAAATGCGCCCTTCTTCCTAACTTATTAATTGGCCTTATTAGTTCACGCCCAATAACAACTTATAGGAAGTTGACTTGTCATTATGAAATTTGATACCAGTAACTTTAATCATTGTAATCGATGTGGTGCCCATTTTTCAGAGAGAGAGAGAGAGAGCTTAAGTTTAGGTCATCTAGACATTTTGCTCGACTTAACAATTTTTAAGAATTCAATTGTATTTGTGATTAAATTACCTGAAACTTTAAGATTCTAATTAAATTTGCCAAATGCCGGCCCATGTCTAAATTAAATTCGCTTAAAGATCTACAATCTTGCTTCAATCATGCTACAAAAATCAGACCCTTGAGTTTTACCCAACTTTTAAGTTGTAATAGATATTAAACCGCATCAATCGGGATGCACCCAAAATGGTACCATAATTCTTGCACTAAACAAGCCAAGTCCAAGGTCATGACATGTGGTCATGGTGTCAAAGGGCGGAGACAGGTGTGGGTAAGCCCGGATTTTCCGCAAGGGCGGGCTAAATGGAAACTAGGTTTTGTGGATTGGATTTGGGTAGGGCCAAACTGAACTTATATTCAAAAAATACATTGAGACAAAAAAAAATTCAATTTTTACACTAGATTTTTTTTTTTTTAATTTGGTTGGGGCGGGGCCATGGCCTAAGTGGCCCCCTCCCTCCGCCCCTGGTATAGGCAACAGACCCACAAAAAGTGTTTATTTTGGTATTGAAATTTTATGGTGGTTTTTCTGATTTACATGTAGGTGCCCTTAAAATTTAAAATTATATAACTAATGCCCCTAAATCAAAATTTTCTGAGTCAGCCCTTGGTTGTAGAAATATGGGCCCCTGGGTGCCAGATACGATTTGCGGCGTTGTTTAAGGGCATTTTCTCTCCATGCGATGGTGCTTTGTACGTTCAATATGTAATACATAGTGTTTTGCTATACCAAATAACATTATGAGTTTGTTGGTTCTTAAATTTCATGTGAAATGCTGCGCCAGTTTCAAAATAAAATTCCAGCGGGTAGCTTTACAGCAAGACAAGGCGTGCCTGATAGGAATCGTGGTGGTGGGGTTGGGCTCCGATTGGGTTCCAAAAAACCGGCTTCAATCTAATCCACTCGTGTCGTTTGGTTTCATACAAGACAAGGAGGAAAGCGGCCAGGCCAACTTAGATAACAATACATATATATATATATATATATATATATATATATATAGAGAGAGAGAGAGAGAGAGAGAGAGGTTAAAGGACTTTATCGTTGCTTTGATCTTCAAACATGACGTATGGTTAATCTCTTATGCCTAAGATACCACAGAGGGAATGAGATAACCATTTTTTATAATGAACTAAGCGTCCTTCAAGTGTTTGGCCGTTCATTTTCACCCTTAAATTAGTACCTGATATTAGTCTCATGCCTAGGTTAGCCGCATGTTTGCCTCGTCTTTGTATTGATACAATATGCAAATAAGTAGACGTACCAACTATTTAAAAGGTATAAAACAAAGAAGGAAGAGACTTAAATAATATATATGTGAGAGAGAGAGAGGACAAAATGAGGACAGCGTTAAATAAGGTGTACAAACAAGTTGCCAACCCACGAAAACCAAAGAATAAGAGAAAGCCATATAGGGCCACATGAACCATTATTGACATCTCTAGCAAAACGTCAGTGAAAGTGAGACCGGTTGAAGCGCGTCTTGATTTACATATTCACTAGAATGTCATAAAAGGCTCCTTCAGGCTATAGCCTTTCTTGAAGAATGAAGGAACATCAGTAAAAATTAGCCCTTACTGAAAAGAGTCAGTTAAGGTCAAAGTCGCTGCAACCTTTAATGATGTTCCTTGGGCCCGCATCACTTATACGCCGCATTGGAATGCTTGGTATTAAAATGTCTGGCATTTAACATTTTAATACTAGGCTATGGTAGGTGGAATAGACATTTAAAACTGGGCTATGGTTAGGTGGGACAGAACTTCCAGTACTCCGTGTTGTGTGATGACCTGGAACTATTGTTGTTGCTATTTTAACAACTTGTTCGAATTTGCATGGAACCAAAACTCGATCCATCAACTCTTGAGTCTTGACCATTGAGTGTAAAAGAGAACAACGCAACGTACCAAAATCCCAGGCATTAAAGGTCATTGTTGGTACAAAATGCCACATCCACCCCAAAAAAACCTGGTGTTTTTATTGCCGTGTTTGTTTGATTGCGGTACTATATTATAAATTTGAATTTTAATGCCATTGTTACAGTGGAATACAAGCTATTCAAACATGCTCTTAAGGTAATAGGATGTGAAGATCATGATTAGTGACGTTAGCAAGGTTGCATCACTTAAGGATGTATTTAAATCAGTCTTTACTAACATTCATGTAGGTATATCAGTACACCGCTACAATCTTTAATGACATTTTCTGGGCTAGCATCACTAAAAGTCATAGCTTGCAGAAACGATCAGTAATATTACCAAGTACTCAAGTTCGAAGCCTATAACCTTTAATGACATGTCGTGCGGCAGCATCACTAATAGTCCTAGCTTATGGAAAGACCATCATTGACATTGTGCCTCCAAATGTCAATGAAGAGAGCAACCTTTACTGACATTATGTGCTTCAGCACTAGACCATCATTGACGTATATAGCCATGAGTCAACTAAAGGCCATATATGGGAGGAAGATTTTGTGACATATAGGCCCCTTAGCATCAGTAAAAGTTGGCCCTTCTACAACGTGTTTTTTTGTTTCATCACTGTAGGCTCTCGACTTTCAAACTTTGGCATTTGCAGAGTTTGCATCGAAGAAAAAAAAAACCTTCTATGATGAATGGATGTTTGTGCCCCTGAATCTATATTTTCACTTATGCAACAAAGCAGCATTAAGGAAAGTGAACCTTCACTGACACTTCCTTTTTTTTAGCGTCAGTAAAATTGTATTTTCTTGTAGTACCAAGAAGAGGTGCATTACCAAATTACAGTCAACCATGCATGACAAGCTTAAGCCCCATTGTCCAGGTGAAATTCTTGTTAAAACGTGTTCCCTTCGATCTAGGCTTTGATGACTAGATCAATGACTGGTGTTTCTACAGCCAATTGTTATTCACAATAGCAAACTGCTTATGTGCTATAGTTTGTGTCTGGAAATATATTAGCTTGCATTTGGTGTTCACAGTTTGTTCATTATGTACTCATAAAATTGAATTTGATAATTTATACATAATGGAAAACACAATATTATTTGCAGGTTTAGTTGTTCAGCAGCTAATAACAATGCTACTAGTCTTTGTACTATTACTCATCTCATAGATGATGTGGATGCAGTAGAGTTCCATACAAGCGTGAACATGACAGTTAATGAATACATTGTTAGATATTCTCAGCTACTACTCACTCATAGATAATGTGGATATAGTAGAGTTCCATACAAGTGTGAAAATGACACTTATTTTACTGGTGATTGGATCCATATTAAAGATCTTGCAAATAACAAGTTTGGATTGTATTTAATCAAAAAACTCATTGTGTTATAGTAGACACCACAGAGCAACTTAAGGCCCTCTAGTTATTAGTAGTTGATAATGGTGGTTTTCATTGAAGTTGTGATTGTATATTGGTAAAACAACCTCCTACCTAGTTGATCACTGACTATAACTTTTTCAAAATTTTTTGTTTGATTTCCTTTATCTATTACGTCAAAGGAATATTAATCTACTTACTGGTAGTTGAGTGATGGTCATAATTTTCCTTGAAGTTCATAGTTATATTGCCTTCTGACTTGTGTCACAAGCTGTTACCTAGTTTACCATCAGTTGTTGCTATTTCCATTTCCTTGTGGTTTCTAAATACCTTTTGAATCATGGAATTAACCTACTAAACATGAAAGTAGAAAAGATATGTGAAGAGTGCTTTTTCTTGATAGAGTATCTCCCTCCTAGTATAGGGTGAAGCTCAAGTTGGTTTGTGATCTTGACATTTTGAAGGATTGTCAGTTTTATGGATGTTGGCATTTGTGATGCATAATGAAATGTTCATTGTATATAAAGTTCAATTCCTTTGTCATTTATGTTGCATATTTGACATGGGTTTTGAACCGAATGATTTTTAGTACAATTATAATTTTTTTTGGACAGCTTGATAGAATTTAGAAATTATGGCAATAAACAAGATTTTGGGATCCAATTTCCCTTTTCACCACATGCTTGTGATTGCCCAGTTTAAGATTCTACTTTTGTCATTGGATTTATTGTTCTAAATTACCAATAAAAAAGTAGTATAAATGATGATAAGTCTCTAGGTAGGTTAATTTCAAGGCAAAAATTGGACTATTAGTTTTAGGGCTGTTAACTTCTTCAAGCCATCTATTATCATTGGTTGTCCTTAAAACATTTGCAGTTTTTTTGTTTGGCATTTCTACACCCTAGAAATTTAGACTTGGAAGCAAGCTTCAACTATTACTCAATCAAGGGCAACAAGGATGTATGTAAGAATCTCTCTCCGCTCCCACTCATAGTGCAATGGTGCCTCATGATGCAACAACTTCAAAACTCAAAAAGAAAGGTGGCTCTTCATCATGAATGATTGGCATGAACAAGTATCAAGTTTGAATTATCTAACAATGAAATATAAAAACAAATGACCAACTTTGATTTGTTGTTATCTTTTTATCAAATGTCATGGTTTAAGGTTACACTTAGTTTATTAGGAATATGCACAAAAAATTGCAAATGGAGGTTTAAAGAAGATTATGCAAGTAATTAAAGGTCCTGATCAAATGATCACGAATTGCCATTCTTCATCCTAAACACATACTAGAAAGTTCTATAATAGCCATCTCTAGGCAATTACACTTTGCTTTTCCTTCACAGGGAAAGAATTCCCACGTTTTTCCTTTTTATTGCCTATTCACTTTCATTATTTCCTTTTCTTTGATATGAATTTATTTGGTCAAAAAAAGTGTCGCCCGGTACTGTTTTCCTTTTTTCCCTTAATATGCACATATTTGTAAAGGTAAAAGAAATAATTTAGTGTAAAAAACTGCACGCACACAGACTTTATGCTAACAAGAAAATTTGTTACGTCAAGCACATTGGAAGGACTTTTGTATGTACCAATCTTATATAAGGTAAGCAAAACTATCTCATCCACGCTATTCTATTGATCGATCTTGTGCATTACAGTCATTTATATAGCATGCTCTCTCTCTCTCTCTCTCTCTCTCTATATATATATATATATATATATATATATATATATATATATATATATATATATATATATATATATATATATATATATATGACATATTACATTTATTTAGAAGCCACAAGGAAGTCAGAAAGTTACAATACAATGAAGTTCAAGCAGGAACACAAACACAGGAACACAAACACACAGGAAATTTGCAAAAGCAAGTCAAACAAACCACAAGAATCAACTTAATTAGAAACATCATTTGAGGCTGAAATGTTTTCGTCGCAAAGAATCAATAGGAGTTGAAAGTTTCGGAAAGGGTTAAACTGAAAGGTAGAAGAGGCATCTCAAAATTGGAAAACTATAGGGTTAAACAGGCTTAAAATTTAATAAAACTTGAGGAAGACAAACTAGATACATGGACAAAAAAGGTTTTTAACGGATCATCAAAATGACATCTGGTTAGAGAGATATAACTTTCTAAATTCAATCTAAGTTTTGGATTCTCTACAGATCCAAATTTAGCTTGAACTTAAAAACTTTTATGTCTAGGACTAGAAAACACATCAAAAACCTAATTTGGACAATAATGTAGCTTGAAAATCATAAATTCAAATATGTTTAGGCCTTTAAAAAAATCAGAATAGGAATCAAAGAGAGATGAAACATAGCTATGGCCTTTGGGCTTAGAGGGAGATCAAAGTTGCGAGTGCAGATAGGACATGCACCCCCTCGGGCTTCCTATTTATATGCTTTTGAGGAGTCCCAGGCATGATAGACTCTTTAACATTTTGACAAGTGTCAAAATTCTACTGCTATAATTTTGATAAGTGTCGACATTCTAAAAAGATGATAGATTGACATGTGTCCTTCAAGTCTTAGCACCCAGTTAATTTGGATATGAGCTATAGATTCATATGCAAACTTATGTCATTATCAGAATATGAGAGATCAAGATTAAGATCTGAAGAAGAATTTTGGTCTAAGACTTGGATCAAAACTCTAGTTTGAGATATGGATTGAGAGATTTAGATCCAGAGATCTAACATTGAAGTTTGAATTTGAATCAAAGCATATTACATATCTGAATTATAATATTGTTATATGAATCAAGGATCTGAGAATTGGAGCCTCTTATCAGCTCAAATCAGCACTCATGAGATGGACTTGGGCTTGATCTAGGTTTGGGCATAGCTAGATGCATGTCCAAATAGGCTATGGTAAAACTATGTTCAGTTTCGAACAGACATGTTAAACAAGTATGGGCTAGTTTCTGGATAGGCTCAAGGCCTAAGTGAACCTACTAGGTTGAGTTATAGTGCAAATATACCCTTAGTTAGGTTAATGTGGCTACAAACTTAGGTTTCATAAAAATGAGCATGTGGAAACAAATGACATTTTTACCCTTTACACAAAACTAGGTTTTGTGAGCCTAAGCATGTAGTTTAACTACAATTGTATACTAGGTTTAGTGAGGGGACACGTCAAGTCTAACTGAAAATTTCTTCAATTTGCACTTGGAAAGTCACAATTTTCAAAATTGACCAAGAAAATGGAAATATGAATAATAAAATGGATAATAGAGATTGTGGGCTTGCCTAAGAGAATTGCACGTACTGTTACTGTCACCTGGTGACATTGGATCCATATATGCATGCCGATTGAAATCAACATTCTAGATTTCTAAAAAATTAGTTCACAAATCACTAGTGACAATGTCCAAGATAGACACTTTAGGAGTGGCTATAAAATTATGATTGCGTTCAATATAAAATAGAATTGTTTGAACTAAAAGTAAGAATGTTAGATTCATCACTTAAGAATATGATGGCAACTTTGTTAAAGCTGACTCACTCGAATCAGATTCAAATGGTGATTAGGCATATAAAAATGGAGAAATGAGGTATTGTTTCCTAGAAATGATTATTTTGACACTAGACTTTAGGCTTGAAAACTATAAATTGTGCTGAAAATTCTCCATTGATGTTGAGGAGATCATATTGTGGTTCTGATCTGGTTGTAGTTGGATGAGAAATGGTAAAAAAATAGGATGAATGAGTCATTCTTGAACCATATCTAATTAAATATAAGTTGGTGAACTTATTTTGAGGGTTCTTGATAACTTATAGAGATAGAAATAATATTCATTGATCTTAAGTAAGACCATTCTCAAGTTTTTTGTAGTTGTTCTAGGAAATTGGAGAAAGATGGGGAAAAATAGGGGTGAGCATGGGTAAAATAGTCAATTTTTCTAAATGGTAATAACCTAAGTGATCTGGGTCCTTTTGTCAGATACCTTAAAGTATATGATTTTCTCTAGCATGTTTCGTGGCCCCTAAATTTGAAATATTCTTGAAAAACTCAGTGCAAAATCTAATTTGTAAGGGGTAAAATGGTCATTTTTACTTCAAAAATTTCTGGTGTCTTCCATTTTTGACACTCTAAATGGCCTCACTCCTATTTTGAAACCATTCTTGTAACTTTCTCCATATTAAATAACACTCCAATCGTTTAGGAAATCTACGACATGTTATTAAGCCAAGAATATTAAATGTCTTCAACTACTAACTAAATTGGCTTCTTCATTGTTAGTCTTTAGCAATGGCATTCTTCTCTCAATGAGTGCTTGTGGAAATTATCCATGACATGGTTGTAAAGGACAATAATAAAAACTTTTGTATTCACTACAAGGACAAACTTGTATTTCAACTTTATCTCACAAAGGAAGTGTATTCATTTCTGCAATCACAAAAAGCAAAAAATAAGGATGTGACATTTCCAAAATCTTCATGAGTTTGTCTTGGTACTACAGTTGCTAGCAAAAAAATATGAAAAAACCAAGCAAATTGTTCTTGTTATTGGAGCAACTTAATGCATAAGCACAATCAATTGTAAAAATTGAATATGCATTTGACTTCATTATGGTAGGGAATAAGCTGAATCCTTCAATGCTCAAAATAATCTTCCTCACATGCACAATAATTGAATATATGCCACTAACTTTGCACAAAATAGCCATTATTTGCCATTTTGGATTCCAAAAAGTTTATTGGTAAATGGTTAGTGGCAAGCAAAAATAATCAAAATAGAACTAGCTAAAGGAGGTCCTTGTATATGGATGGAAAAGGATTTGAATTTAGTTAATAAGGAGGTAACTATGTGATATCTGTTGTAGCAATCAAAGAGATTTTCAAATTTGACATCTCCATTTGGATCATCTAGGTTGTGATGATTTTCTTCCTTTGTAAAAAAAATAATGACAACAAATCTTTGCATTATTGTTTGTTGGAGTTCTTTAGTTCAGTGGCAATTATTTGCCTCTTCCTCTTCCATCTTCTGAGCTTTATCCCATTAAGCATGTAGCCTCTCAATCATCTTTCACAGATTATTGGGCCCTAGTTTACTCCATTCTTTAAGGCCTTCTCTAGTTGCCTCTAATTTGGCATGGAATTTGAACATGGCACATCTGTTTACAGTGGTTGCCCATTTCTTTATTCCTTGCAACCCCACATTTAACTCCAATGATTAAAAAGCAAAAGACAATTTACCTGCTATGAAGTTATGAGTCCTTCTTGCAAAAAAAAAAAACATTTGGATTGTCTTAGAGGTGGTATGAGGTAGGATCCCTAGGCTAGTCATCCCTCTGCTATCATCTGACCAATTGGTCAAGATAAACGATTAGCCAAGTTGTAGATCACATTCCGCCCCCCTCCTTGTTGTTGGTCCAAATATACTTATCACATATATTTGAAATCATTGTCAAAGCAGTGTCATTAACAAAGTTGGCACAAGACAAGTAAGCACCTGACCCAAGGGCCGTCCTGTTTTCTCCCATTCACCATTGATGGCATTGAGGTCATCCATTGAAACTATAGTGCAAAGGATGTTGTGTAGATCAGTACCCAAATCAACAAATAAGATTCTCCTAATCGTCAAGTCTGGGTGCAATGTACACACCTATGATGGCAAAAGTTTTGTCTGTATCTATGTTATTTAGCTTAATAATGACCTAGTTCAGCTTGACAATCTAAGAAAGAAACATGCATTTAGTTTCACTCAACAACACCTAGATTTTTTACCATAAACCTTCCACCCAGATGTTCAAAATAGAAGCATACTGCAGAAACTAAGTTTTCCTAGAGAAACCTCAAACAACTTGGTATCAGTAGGAATAATAATATCAACCTAAATATTGATAATCATGCACAACAACCCTTGCTAGCCCTCGCGCATTCCATGAGGAGCTCTTCATCATTCTGATAGCTTTGAACCTCCCCCACCCCCTCTCCATCCTTTCCTATGCTGATCTATTCATCATGCCTCACTTTCCTTGTCACCTACCATATTTGTTGTAGATCCTAGAGGCCGACTAGATACTTGATGATGTTTCAAATCCATCTCTATATTCTGGACACTTTCCATCTCAAGTTCCATGCTTTCTTCACCATTAATATTGGCTTCACTGGATTGGTTAGCTATTGAATTGATCTCAGATAATACCTCCTTAGGTGGCGACCTCCTTAGGTGGCGAGAAACTGCCTGACCTCTTCTTGAGCGAAGTAACTTGTTTACTTTCTAATAGACATTTCTTTCCTTCCTTTTGTTTGGGTTATTTCCAAGAATCATCTATGTCAACTCACTCTTTTACCCCTTGTTTAACTCTGATCCAGCTTTGTCATCTTTCTACTGATTGACCTAAAGATTCCATATGCATTTCTATTAGCCCCTGATCCATCTCCATACCGACATCTGATGAAGCATCCAGTTCAACATTTGTTTGTTCAATTGATGTTTTGTCTTGTCCTTCATTTCTCATGTCTTGCACCATTTTCCTCCATAGGGCGCTTATCTAATGGCACGTTATTTAAAACATTCTCTTTCATAGTTGGCAAACTCATCAAACCAACTTGGGGAATCGTGTAAGTTACCTCAGATCATCTATATATGCCTGGCCATGAGCCAAGAAACGGGCAAGATAGCACCAGAATTGGAGAGAATCGGCCTTGAATCGTCCAATTTGGCAAGTTTGCTGAGTAGGATCAGACTCATCCAAGTCGAAAACGCTATAATTTCATCATGATATGCAGTATTTCTTGATACAAATCATTTATCGAGTCGGTTTCTAGGCAAAGCAGTTCGTTACAGCCGCCTATAGTGAATAACTTTTGTTTGTACTTATCAAGTACTTGAAGTCTGACCTGAAGCTTGAGGAGATCTCTCAAAAAGGGTGTACCAAATAGGGAGCATGCATTGTTTGCCAAGACCATCTATCAGTACCGACCATCCTTCGGTGACACCATCTGACAGCAAAAACTCTTAGGTACCGATGCTATTGAAAGCTTACTTTTTAAGTATTGTTGAATCACCTTCCCTCTCTCTCTCTCTCTCTTTCTCTCTCAACGATGCTGATGATCATGTCTAGCAACCCCCAAAATGTTGGGTCTCTCTCTCTCTCTCTCTCTCGTTGCACTGTCCTGTCAGTGTGGTTTGGGGATTTGGCAGTTTCGAATCAGGGTCGCTGCCGATGGATGAGCTCATCACCTCTCTCACTCACATTCACTAGTCCCCAACCCCACGATGGATGGCCCCCAAGTCTCTGTCTCTGTCTCTCTCTCTCTCTCTCTCTCATTCACGAGCCTCCGATGGTTGTCAGGGACAGGGGCGTCTGGTGACCCCAATGCGTTGGTGTTTTGCAGTCGAAGATATCTCAGATTCTCATTTTCTTTCTCCCTATCATGTTCGTGGGTTTTCAAAAATCATCATCTGTATATTTATCTGAGATAAAGTATTAAGTTTTAAAGCCTTAGTGTCTGTTTTTTCACTACCCATTCCAATGTTGTTGTGCTGCTCTATCGCTATCAGCCAGAGCCGTATGCTTTTGCTTATTATTGCCAAGCCATTGAGCTTGATCGTTTTCTGAAGTAACAAGGCCATTCTATTTGCGAGCATCTTGTTTTACCTGGCTTGTTGCGATAAAAAATTTGTATAGAAGTTTATTAACACAATTATTTCAATTAACAATATGGTCAAATCGTGTTCAACTTTATTTTGTCCTTATTTCAATGTTCATATTAAAACATTACTTGTCATGCACTTATTTTATAGACATGTTCAATTTCATTTTTAGTAAATATACATTATAAAAAATTTATCACTCGACTCAGCACAGCCACTGAGTCAATTCATTGACCTGATGGCCAGGCAATCCATGTCCAAGTCACGAATTTGGTAACCATGCTCTCTCTCTCTCTATTTGATCATCACCCTACAACAGTTTACATATGTTTTCTTTCATTTTATCTGGTGAGATTTTCTCTTATTGTCTTGATCGGCACTTGGGCATGGTTATCGTCTTCCATTCTTGGCCATCCAAACCCTGATCCACCTCAGAATCAGTCGGCTTTATCTTCCTGTCCTCACAGGCATACATAAAGTGATGTGTGATATCTTATTTTAGTTTCACAATCTATCGACTGCAACGGAGACCTCCTTCATGTATGCATCTGAGTCGATAAAGTTCACACCCATGAGTTTGGTAAGGAGGTTCAACACTCTAGTTGTCCAGAGCTTAGCAGGCAAGTCAGGGAAATGTACCCAAATTCTAGTGTTGTTGCTGGCATCAACTTTTTAGAGGCATTCAAGGGTGCCACCTATTTGCAATCAAAGCCCTGCCCCCGACCCATCAGCCAAAAGACAAAATTGTCTTTCACATCGGCTTCGTTTGAAGCCCTAAATTCAGTACAGTGAAAGGAAGGAATGATATACCTGGCCATAGATTTTTGAGAACTGAGCATACAAACCCATAGTTGAGCCTCCCACAAGAATGGCTATAGCTGTGTAGGTCGCTTCATGTCTCATGTACAACTTTAGGGATGAAGAGCACCTGGTGACCATACTCCACCATCTACAACCCTGCGTACATTGTCTTCTTCATCTTCTGAGCAACCTGGCCCCCCACCACTGATGCCCACGAGGGCTTGGTGTTTGACCAGGAGATGCTGCCCGATGGAGCTGTTAAAGAAGGTACTGAGGATAGTCCAGAAATTAAAGTGTAACTCCGAATGTTTTTTTTTTTTTTTCATCATATTCTCTCCTATCAGTTATTGTAATTGTGTTAATGCTTCTTGTAGATCAGTTATTGTAACTGTGTAACCATCCATGTACTGCTATCTATCTGAACACAAGAGACTAGTCACACAAGGAGTCATGAAAACTGTTTTTTTTTTTATTTTTCTCGCATGGTATCAGAACACTGCCACTTTCTTGACTCAGTTTTTATTTTGCTTCCTACTTGCTGATTACTATGGCTTCTTTAAGTCATTCCACTGTCTTCAATAACCCAGCAGCTCAGCAGCTCAATGGAACTGGTTTCTATGAAGTTGAACAGAGGCAACTAATTACCTTTGAAGTGCCAACTTGTTGTTATGTGCTCACAAGGTCTATTATCTTTTTTTGATGGATCAAAAGAAACTCCTTCTCAGTTGATTGTACATGGAGGCAAGGAAGTCCCAAATCCGTCATATGAAGAGTGATCTCGATCCAACCAACTCGCACTCTGTGTTAAATCAGATTTTACAATGCGAGACAAGAGAAGCATGGATAGGCTCTAGAGCGAGCCTATGAATCTCAGTCCCCATTGAGGTTTATGATGATTAAAAATGAACTCTCTTTTATCAAAAAGGAAACATCTGATATGTCAACTTATTTGGAAAGCATCAACTCCTTATCAAATATTCTCGCTGCTGCAGATCACACTGAATGGTCTTTCGTCAGAGTATGACAGCATTGTTACAAATCTCACTACAGATTCTTCTATTGCTTCTCTCACATTTCTAGATCTCCATGACCTCTTAATAATCAAGAGAAACGAATGGAACTGATGAGCCAAAGTCGTTAGAAACTTGTGAAAATACCATTACTTATGTCGTCAACCGAGGGCGAGGGCGTGGTAGATTTGGTTTTCGAGGAGGATGAGGAAGAAGGTCATCAGAGCGTATCTACTTAAATGACCAGAACAAGGTAAACAATAAAAATTATACTTCTGAAAATAATAACATCAAATCTTTCAGCCAACGTCCAGTGGAGTGTGAATACTATGGTAAGAAAGGTCACAAAGCCTTCTCAGCTATGACTCTTGATGAAAGCAAGGACAAAGCTTGGCACCTGGATACCGGAGTTACAACCCACATCACTAATGATGATTCTCAAATGAGTAATAAAGAGACATACAAAGGAGAAGAAGGTATTCTTGCAGCAAATGGTTCTTTGTTACTACATCTCAAATTGGCGATATTAAGTTGAATGCAGGCACATATTATTCACGTTAAACAGAGCACTCCATGTACACATGCGATGAAAAATCTCTTACCCGTTAGTCTGTTCACAATAGAGAACATTTTGAACATCAACTTATGTTGTCAATAGACTGCCGATGCTCAGTCTAGGAAGAAAATCTCCTTGTGAATTTTTATTTCATAAACCTCTGGATTATAATATGCTCAGAGCCTTCGGTTCAAGATGCTATCCGGTGCTCACAGATTACAACACTCATAAAATGCAGCCAAAGGCCAAACCGTGTATTTTTATTGGCTATGGCACCAAGCACAAAGGATACTTATGTTATGAGCCGACTACAAGGAGCACCTATGCATCACGCCATGTTCATTTTTATGAAACAAAAACAGGGAGTTTTGATGATGTCAAGGACATTTCACAGACAGATTTACATGAGTGGAACATCGCCTTGGTTAATTGGTTAACTCAAATCCTTTGTGTTCTCAATTAGAAGTTAGAAGAAGTAGCGAGCCCAACGTCATACAAACTAACATTGAGTATCCAAGTCATGGTGTTCCAATCCAATTGCATACTGATCAGGAACAGACCAAACATGAGATAGATCAATCTTCTTTTCCACCAAATGTCACTACTAATCCTTCTATTGATTTCACAGGAGATAAGAGTTCAGAATGTTATTACTACCACCTCAAGATCAGATTCATCAGATGGTAACAAGGTCAATGACAGGTTTCTTTACAAGGTCAAGTGACTAGAAAAATAGCGACCCTCCAAGTTTGGCAAACACCTTACAAGAACAAGAATGGCATGAAGCCATGAAATGTGAATACCAAGCTCTTGAAAGAAACAAGACGTGGCACCTAGTTCCTTCCCACCAAGGCATGAATGTTATTGATTCAAATTGGGTTTACAAAATCAAACGTAAACCACAAGACTTTGACAATGCATTTCTTAATGGAGTACCAGATGAAGACGTTTTTATGAAGCAGCTACAAGGGTTTGAAGATCCAATGTGTCCAAATTTTGTCCGTAAATTAGGTAAGATTATCTATGGATTGATACAAGCACCTCCTGCCTGGTACAACGAGTTGAGAAAGTTTTTAAAACGTATTGGCTTCATGATTTCTCATTCTGATGCATCGTTACTCATTTTAAAATGCAAAACTATGCAACTCTATGTCCTAGTATATGTTGACGACATTCTTGTCATCAAAACTTCCAAGGATGTTATTCATTCATTAATGCAAAAGCTAAAGAAGTCATTCTCTATCAAGAACTTACGACATTTGTCATATTTTCTTGGATTGAAAGCCACCTATAGAGGAGACGATCTCTACTTGGATCAACATAGTTATGCTCATAATCTCCTGAAGAAAGCAAAAATGTAGAATGCAAAACCAGCTCCTACGCCAACAAGCACCACAATCAAACTTAACAAAGCTGGCAACCCTTCAAAGATACCTTCTCACTACTAGGAGGCACTCTTCGGTACAGGAAGATCACTGGACTACAACAAAAGAATTTTGAGATATCTGAAAGGAACAATGTCGCATGGACTTCATTTCAAGGGCGCTAAACAGCCACAGGTTTTACATGCCTTCGCTGATGCCAACTGGGCAGGTTGTGCAAATGATAGAAAGTTAACTTCAGGATGTGTTGTTTCCCTTGGAGACAACGTGGTGTCATTGTCATTTCGAAAACAAAAATCTGTAGCTCTTTCCAGTGAAGCACAGAAGCGAAGTACAAGGCGCTGGCAGAAGTAGCTAAATTACTGTGGCTAGAATCATTGATTAAAGAACTTCGTTTCTCTTTAGAAGAGGCTCCAAATTTGCGGTGTGACAACATAGGAGCACTCTTCCTAGCATCAAATCCAGTATTGCGCGCCAGGACAAAACATATAGAGATCAGTTTTCATTTCGTAAGAAGACTATCTTAGCAGAGGTGACATCCAAATTCAGTTCATTCCATACCAAGAACAACAAGCTGATGGACTTACAAAGCCATTAAGTATTTCTACTTTTGGAAAGTTCAAAGACAATCTATACGTAAGAGAACCAACGCACAGATTGTGGGGGGATGTTCAGAAGGGTACTGAAGATAGTCCAGAAATTAAAGTCTAAGACTTCTGTTTTTCGGCATACTCTCTCCTATCAATTATTGTAACTGTGTTAGTACTTCCTGCACATCAGTTATTGTAACTGTGTTAAGAAACCAATCATACGAGGAACCAGGAAAAACAGTTTTTTTTTTTAATTTCTCTAACAGAAGCAGTTTTTTTAATTTCTCTAACAGGAGCCGTCCACAGGCCACCCGAAGGCCCCGAGCATTGCCCAATCAGCGGCTCCTCTCCACTTAAAAACTCTTAACGCCTATTCTCCCGTAGAGCCCCTCTCACTGAGGCGCACCGCCCGTCAGCAGCCAATGCACCCTCTCCGCCGTCCACTGAAAACCTTAACAGACCTTCTCTCCCTTTGAAATCTAGGATTTTTCACTGGAAACCACTACTTTGACTTCCTAAATATATGCAACTACCTTCTCCTGCTCCGTGCCCATGTTCAGTTGACGAGCACAAAAAGCCAAAAATGCCTTATAAAAGGAAGCAATATATTTGTCATAATCCCACAACGACCGTTCCCCGAGATCAACATTCCTGTTGTAAACTGTACTGCACAAAAAAATGCTTACTTCCAGCGCTATGCAATTCGCTTCATGGACGTGAGGCTCCATGTTTCCGCATGCTAAAAAAAAAAATCTGAAAATATTACTTACAAAAAATTATGTGCTCTCAAAATCAAAGCTAACATGGAAAATTGGCGTGCATTTCTTTCCCCTGAAACATACTCCAACCACATGACAAGAAAACGTAATCCCCGGTCCCCATATTATACTTGCAACATTGCACTGATAGATCACATTACTCTTTATGAGCTGCTTAACAAAAAAATTCATTGTATAGATAGAAAGCTACAATTCACTAGTTCATCTCCGACATGAAATCAGGAAAAATTAAGGGCGATATAATTTTAGGACCACCTGTATCCGAAAGGCGAAAAGTAAACTAAGACCAGTAATAACCGAATGATGTTTCAACAGCTGAAAGAACATCCATAAAGACGTCATTTCATATGCAGTAAAAACTGCAACTGAAAATTTCTACTGCTGACACTTTCCTAAAGACTGATGCTACATCCAACTTCCCCAAGACTAGACTTAGGTTGAATGTACAACACTGATCACCAATGAAGGCAGCAGCATAGCATACAAGCATGTACCCAGGACAGCAAATAAAATAAGCATTTAAAGATGTCAAAGCAAAACGCCTCTTAAAGTAAAAGACAAGTAGAACACTAGCAAAAAAACTCCTCCACAATCACAAAAGGCAAGTAAACGATTGCCCATACGCAACAAAGTTGATTCCATAGCACTGTTCTACAGTACATTCACACCAGCACGTATCTAATTGCGACTAAAAGAAAAAAGGACAACCATAGCAGATAGTAAATAATTCCCATCACATTTCCTTTAGAAAATAAGATGCCAGAGACAAATGCACAGAGATAGCAAATCCATCCACACCCTCATCGCTTTCAAGGGGAAAAAGAAGCATACAGGGTACAAACGTACACTAAGATTCATTTTTGGGTCAAGCCTACAATAACGGAGATACAGCTAGTTCATATGCACTGTATCTCCTTTCCACTAAGATTTCAACTTGCTGATATCCTTTCCACTCCGTGTTTGGCCCAAGCAGCGAGAGGAAAATCCCCTGTGCTTCAAGAACCGCTGAATCATTCCAAACTCCAACGAGGACTTCTAAAGATGTATTCACCACCAAGCAACCTCCGGACAGGAAAAGGAACAGTATGGTGGCATAGTAAAAGCAAGCAGATGTAAGGCAGAGGGGAATTGATCAGAAGGCCATCTCAACTACCAAGTCTTCTCAATTGGTATGTTTTATTGGAAGTTACACCTCCAACAAAAGGCTCTCAACTGAATAGAGATTCGGTCTGCATTACTTGACGGGGAAAATGCACAAAGTAGGGAAAAGAAAGGACACAAAAGCACCTAAACAGAAGATTAGGAAGTTGGGTATTAAACTAGCAACTAGTCAGTTGCCCTAGCCGCCAATCAGCAGACTAGTCCCTGCCTCCAAGTTGGCTGGGTCCACACAAGGGACTAGTTGGCCAACTAGTCAACTACTAGCTCTCTTCCACTCAACTAATTCCTGTCTGCAAGTCACGTAGACCTTATTGAGGGACTAGGGCAACTTGGTCAACTAGTCAATGCAGCCATACTAAATAGAAGAGATTATAAAAAAAAAGAATCAAACTGTTCCCCTGTGTCTGAACTCAAACACACGTACACAAAAACATCTCTTCCCATCCTGCAACGAAGCTCTGTATAGTCTATATATAATTTGTTGTGCCCTAGCACGTGAAACTTATGTAGACATTTGATTTGCTTTAGACAATCGAGTTGAACAGGCAAAAACTAATTAGTCTTGACCATCTTCTCACGGCTGACCAACATGAATCTACTTCCGACTTCGATAAATCAGAAAATCCTTTATAATTCAATCAGAGAAAATAACGTTTTATAACACAATCACATGTGAGTTTCTTAACTTCGTTTCCCTTTATCAGTTAAAAAGCTATTTTAATAAGAATGTCTGAAATCTAAAATAATCTTCTCGCCTTTCCATCGACTAAACCTTAGTAGAACCAACACCTTTCGGCAAACTAATGCAACAGAGGCCTTCAAATCAACTAAGAACTGTTTTGGTGCTCTTTTAGCACCATCATTTCGTATGCACAATATCAAGTATAAACAAAAGCAGAAGTCACCCCTCAATAATCATAATAATCCTAGCAAGTAGCAAGGAACAGGTAAAAATTGGTAAATCTCTTTCTTTAGATATCTACAGGAGAAATTAGAATAACACACTACTAATATAAGGCCATACGGCAGTGTGTTTATTATAGTAAAAAAAGAATTGAACCATTCGTAAGAGCTCATACACATATTGGTGTTAAACCATGGCTTGTCTTGTTCGATTTCCATTATGCTACTTCAAAAAAAATATAGGAATGGTATTGTCATTCAGAATGACTCTCCAATCTAAACATATTTCAGGAATTATAATATTTCATACATGAAAATCTTCTGCTGAAACTCAAATGGATATTGAAGAATGTATTCAGTGATAATATGACTAAGTTCAAAAGCGCCTATCTTGACACACCAGTTTCCAAATTTTAAAACCATCTGTGAAACCAGAATGTGATGATGGATAAAAGCTTCCAGAACCGTGAACAAAAGTTACTATAACACAACAACGCCATAGATATTACGGAAGCAGAAGCAGTGGTATTGTCACTCTAGCCAAATCAACCATTTATAGCAGAATATGCACGTATGCTTTCTTTCATATCTATTTGACCAGACACAAAAGTTTTACAGTCAAAAGTGATTACTAGACTTGCAACAGAACCAAATAAAGCATAGCAAGCAAGGAAGAAAAGTATACATTTCCACAATTTTCCTGATTAAGTGTTCTGCAAAAGGAATCAGAAGATTTAGACACAATGAACTGAGGTTAAATTTGTGTGAGGGGCATCTTCTCATTGATCCAGCCTAGTAAATGTTCAACAATATTCAAACGTTGACCACCTTCAAAAAAATTAATATGATTCTACAACATGTTTCGTCATTGTGGAAACAAAAGTGCTAAAAGCCTTGAAATCGATGGACTCATCTTCAGATACCAAATGTTCAGATTCCAAAGCCAAAAACTGCACGGATCTTGTGAAAGATTAACTCTCTCCATCCTCTCTCAGTATTCTCAACAACTGTAGCGTTCCCATACCTGCAAAATAAACATAAGAAAAAGGGATTATAGGTGGTTGACTGGTAAGAAAACAGACTTGAGAAAGTGAACGGAATTAAGTATGAATTGCACCAAAATCTCCCTAAGTCTAGACATCGTACATAAACTAACATGCCAATAAGATTTGAGCAACCAAGCAAGCGCTAAATAAGAAGTCCAGCTACAAATATTCATATAGTATAAGTCCCATCCAAGGTTTAATGTAAAAGATGAATGTAAAAAACAATGGTACATCATCGTTTCATCGATCAGCAAGAAAAAACAGCGTGGTCTTCAAGAAGAATATAATTGACAAAAGAAGACCCACGAAACTACAAATTCTTGTGGAAAACAGAAGACCCGTCACCAAAATGGAAGAATGAATTACCCATTAGAAAAGAAGAAAGTCACTTAGCTGCTATTTCATAGGTTAAAAATTTCTTATAAGTCCAAGTTAGATAAGATAACAATGGAAGAAATGCAATGAAAGAAAAAAAGATGACCTGTCTTCCTCGGGAACGTCAGTCTGAACAAGCTTAATAATCGTTAAACCAGGCTCTGGTTCTTCAAACGTCAATCTCACCTAACAGACAATAGGGAAAACTTAAACGAGGAATAGCATAAGAGTATAATAACGGATGGAGAGGAAAAGCCAAAAGGTTCCTACCATAGAGAAGATACCCTCCGGCCAACTGCCAAACCTCCACTTCTGAACAATGCTCTTTCCGTCCTGCAACTCCACGTTTATTCCCGTGATGGAGCCGTCAAACAACGAGAATTCTCCTCCTACCTCCTTACTAATCCTGGCATTGCTCTGCGTGAATCCTTTCCACCTGTTCTCATCCATCAGTATCTCGTAGACATCCTTCGCCCTGCAATTGAACCTTTCACTCAAACTAATCGACCGAAAACCTTCCTTCTTTGGGGCCTGCTTCTTTTTTTCCTCCGCTGGCTTCTCCGCCGCAGCTGCTGCAGCCGGAACCTTCGCCTTAACGGCCTTGGACTTCACCTCCAGCTCGTCCTTCGCCGGCCCGCCGGCTTTCATCGCGTTCACGTACTGCTTCACCTTCTCGAGCAAGATCGGCTTGCCGGTGGCGACGAACGCCTCCTTGATCCGTCTCCCGATGTCGCCCTCATCCTTGATGCTGATTTTGATCTCCGGATCCTCGTCCGCGTTCTCGTCGGCGATGTAGGGGAAGTCGACGAGGCCGTCAGCCTTGAGAAGGGTGTTACCCCCGCCATCAGAAGAAGAGGAATCCTTGACCTCACCCTCCCAAGAGAGCTGGACGGAGAGCTCGTAGCCGGGGATGATCTTGCCCTTGCGGATGTTGACGTAGGCCTCGCCCTCGACCTTGTTGAGATTCTTGGTCCTGATCCATAGACCGCCCTCGCCGGAAAGGATGGGAAGACCCTCCAGGAGGTTGGAGAGGAAGGTCTTAGACCATTCCATGCAGTCCTTCTCCGCCCAGTGCCAATTGTGGACATTCTGACCGTCCACCCTCTCCTCCACAATCCACCTCTTGTCCCCTTCCCCGTACTTCGCCATACTTTTCCTCCAACTCACAACGACGATGGCGGACGAGAGAGAGTGCGTTGGGGGGTGGGGCGGAAACGAAAGATGAGGAGGAAACGCACAGAAAGCTGGGGACGGAAGAAGTAGGGATTTGGGGGGGGGGGAGAAATAAGAAGACGGCGAGAGAAAGCGGGAGCCGCGTTCTCGATCCTTCCTCTCGCCGAAGAATCCAGAAGGCGTTCCGAAAACGAGGAAGGAAGGTTTCCGTTTAATAAAACCATTCGCAGGACACCGTCGGATGAAGGGTCTAGAAGGACATCTGGATCATGGGAGGCGTAGATGTCGGTAGGACACAAAGCGTCGTTCCTCAACAGAGAGAGGGACCGTGCATTGTGGGTTTCTTTTTTTTTTGAACAGCAGCAATTATGTACTCCTTCTGCTGTTCTCCACACCATTGTCACTGGCCTGAACCGTCCATCCAGATTTAGAAGCGGACGTTCTTTCGGTTCGATTTATATATATATATATATATATTTTTTTTTATTTTTGAAGCAAATGGATAATTAAGAAAATATATAAATTAATGGTAGATGACCAAAATGTTAATCATTTTTTTTCCTCATAGGTACATCAAGGAGACTACATAATTCTCTGAAAAGCAGACTCACCATTCTCTCTCTCTCTCTCTACCCATGCTCATATTACAGGTCTTGAACCACTACAGGTGATGAATTCTAAGAGATTTTTAAATTTAATATATGAATAAGTGAAACTTACTCTTTTCTATTTCCAAAAACAAACCATAAAACAAGAACCCTAAAGGAAACCGTACAAAGTACTCGCAGTTTGCAAATAGTCATTGATTGAAAGACATGTTATAAAATAAGCTTTTAACAACTGAACCTTTATGGAAAAAGTTGTAAATAGAGATAGTAAGGGGCGTTTGATGCAACCAGAAATACTGAATTCTAAGACTAAAATTCTTATTTTTCATAAAATGGGAATTGCATTATAGAACAAATAATTTTGATTCACTTAAAGCTCATTAAAGAACCAAAATTCTGGAATTATGATCCTACACTAGGGGATGGGAAGATGATTCTGGTATTGGAAATTTTTTTTTATTCTTTCTTTGGGGTGTGGGCTTTGACTCATGCATTATAGATTTCTAATTCCTCTTTCATCAAGCAAGTCATTTTCACTTCCGAAATCAAAATTACATATTATCAAATATGAAGTGAAACTGAAATGAATTTTCTTTCCAATTCCACTTTGAGGTTGTTCCAAGCCATCAAACATCCCCTAAAGACATTCTAAGAAGCAACAAAAATTCTATAATATTTGAGCAATAAACCAACTAAACCAAAAAGATATTAAGAAAAAAGTGAACGCATGGCTGGGAAAATAGCAACAACGATTACAAGCAAGTGAGAAGAACAAAAAACATGGATTGGTGCAAAAGGCAATATAATGCTACTAAATCATATCTAGAAACACTTATTGCTCATCTGCTAGCTCAATATGAAAACATTTGAGCAATAAAATGAAAGAGTGGAGGAGCATCCGTAACGAAATTGGGTAAGAAGAAAAAAGATGACACATACAAATGAAACCTTAGATATGCAAATCAAGTGCCATAGTGAAGGGAGCTGGGGCGGAGCCAACGTAGGGTCCGCATGGGCCCTGGCCCATCTCAATTTTTTTTTTAAATTTGCATATAAATTTTAAAAACTTTCACTTGTTTTATATAAAATTTTTGAAAAATGATATTTCAACTCTAGTCAAAGATTCGGCCCACCTCATGAAAAATTTCTAGCTCCGCCCCTGAAAGGGAAGGAAGGAGAGAGCTATAAAACATCCCGTTTTTTGAGCAGGACCAAGGTAAAATTGTCCCTATTAAGTTCTTGAAATGATTTTTGAGACATGGACTCAACCTATTGGCTAATGGCAATTATGGAACTTAATCAAGTTTCATGATTGATTAAGTTAACTAATCATGATTAGATCAGTTAAAACATGGTTAATTAATGATTAATCACCTTGACCCAGATCACAGACCTGGATTGAGACGTAGACCTGGTCCAAGATCCAGGGTCGGGGCGCACAAATGTGCCCCAACACGTGAAATTGAGGGAGAGATAGAAATTGGGAGATTGAGTTGAACGCATACGCGCATGAGTAGAAGTGAGTACCCATTGTGCGCATGGACGGCAGACTATGTTCGGGTGAGCAAGGGGTATTAATCCCACCGCCCGAAAAAGGCCCGAAGGCCCCCCCATTCCCCCTGCCTCCGGGGTCCTGAGCTGCGTCGGTGTCAGCGATAGCAACGGTGCACCCTTAAGCTTAGATGCCGCGCCCTACCGCCTTAAGACACAGGAACATAGCGCCCACGGGAATCGAACTAGAGACCTGCCTTAGTACAGGCCCCTAGCTCAACCAGCTACGCTATGCCCCAGACTATGTTGGAAGCATCCCAATGCCTTAAAATTTTAGGTTTTTCCATATTACCCATACTCTTTAGTTTGGAAATGAATGGCTGATGCTTTCAAGATTCCATCTTCGCTGTTAAGGTCCCTATGACATGCCATTGTGATGTCAACATTGTTTGAATAAATTTTGATCCAAGTTAGTATTAGCGACCCCCAATTAGATGTGAAGAGTAGTTAATAACAATGTTTCATCGTAGATGCAATCATCAAGATGTCGAGGCCACTTGTCTTGCACTGCCCACATGGGTCCAACACCTGCATCTCACAGAGTACATGATTTCATGACCTGACTCAAAGTATGGCATGGGCACTCGGTTTTACCATGAACGGTCATTTTTCCCTTCATAGTGTGTTTTTGCTAGCTTCCAAAATGGAATTTCAACAACGTGGCCATTCATTCGAATAAAACTCCATTGATGAAGGAACCTAGACCCAAATCACCTACGTTGCCACCACCTTAAAAAACTGTTTTGCCCCTTCAACCTGTCATATTGAACTTAAAGTCTGAAATTTCATTCAAGAACTCTGAGAATTACCTAACACTTTTCAAGTCTTCTGGAGTCATTAGAATCAGCCCACCAGGTTTGCCCTATCTCAGAGCAAGTTCACTGTTACTTGATCAACTTATTGAAGTCATTCACCTGCCATGTTCATAACATCAAAACCTTGTCAAACTGTAGACACCTTGACTTTCTGACATGTCAAATGACTATTTTGCTTCAGAATGTCAAAAAATATAAACCCTAGTAATGATTTAGACCAAACTCAAATATGGTAATGCTTAACTCTACGAGTATCTAAAGATAGTTAAAATCAGCTCACCAGCTCTTTTGACATGCTTAAGTCAACTCACCTTAGCTAAAGTCAGCAAACCAAAACCTAAAGCTATAATTTTTAGCTCGGTTGTACATCTTTAAGTCCAACCAAGTTCAGGATAGGTTTACTTTAGTGGAAAGAAAATATTACTTCACTTACTTTGAATTACCAAACTCATTGAATTATAAAATAAATTACATATTTCCACAGGGTCACACACTTTCTCTCCTATTAGCAGGGTCTGAGCTACATTTCAATTGAGCTAGGTTGAGTCAATTTGAACCGACCTACAATCATTTTAACCATGTATAAATCTATCTTCTCTCAATTGGTTTGAGTTTGTTCATTCCAATTTGAGTTTAGTTCTATTCCACAGGTCCCAAAGCTCACTCTCACTCTTGTTTTTTAAAGGTTTAAGTTGAATTTGAGCCCAACTTGATTGAGTAAGCTCGAACCTAGCTAAGATCATGTTTACCATGTATAAATCTATCTTCCCTTAGATCAATTTGAGTCAATTTTTCATGAGTTGAGTTAAATTCAGTTTTGAATGCCCCAAAGCCTATTTTCTCTCTTGTTCTTCAAGTTTCTGAGCTAAATTTGAGCACAACCCGATAAAGTGAGATAAAATCAAGCTATGGTCATACTTCCTTCAGCTCAATTTGTGCTTGTTCATCACAATTTAAGTTCAATTCCGTTCTGAATGTCTATTGTCCACTCCCTCTTGTTTTTCAAGGGCCTGAGCTGAGTTGGAGCTCAACCTCATAGAATAAACTTAAATCATACTAGCATCATGTTTATCATGTATAAATCTATCTTTCTTCAGCTTTTTGTAGCTCATTCACCCCGATTTTAGTTCAATTTAGTTTCCAAGGTTTTGGAACTCATTGTAAAACAACAATTGAGCTCAGTTAAGCTAAATTAGATTAAATCTTGTCGATCCTTCAACACAACCTTACAGTAACTAGTTGATCTAAACACCTCTAGTTCCACCAATGAAAATTCTAATGATAACCTGATTTTTCAAACCTACCCTAGTTTCCCTTTATAAATTTGACACATTTTGAACTTATAAATTTTGGAAAAATTGGAAATAATGTTTAGTGAAATTTCAGCCAAAGCCAATCTAGAAGTAGGCTGACGGAATGGTTTAGTCAAATCAACCAAACTCACTTGGAGCTCCAAAATTACACCAAGGGGCAAAACAGTCATATCCTTTTGAGCCATATTTTTCTGCATCAATATAGTACATATGTCATGTATACCTTAATTTATGGTATTCTTTGATTCAAAGAACTTTTGCCCAAGCCTAATCCATGATTTGATCCTATTTGAATTTGAGATCACACTTAGAAGTAAAACTTCCATTTCCTTTTAAACATTTTACCCAAGTCCAAGGGCAAAACATCAATTTCATCTTCAATCATGCCACTCTGCACTTAGGTTATATGTCACATATATCTAAGATTATAATATTTTGAGCATCAATTATAAATTTTCATCAACCTTTTTTAGATCCATGAACTATTGTCATCTAGATCTCTTATTTGGAATTTGATACAAACTCCCATGGCATTCAAGATCTATTTTCTAGAACTTTATCTAGATTTAGATCTTGAAGTGGTGAAAAAGACGAATTCAGCGATATATGCCTTTGAATCTTGTATCCATGTCCATATATGTTTTCTAAAATTTTCTCTAGATTCAGATTATGATTTAAATATAAGAACTATGTCCCATTCCAAGATCCATATTGATAAAACATGCATATATGTAATAAATTTCATACTCAATTTGGTGCAATATGTCAAATGTCAATCTGAATAGTTGCTTATCACTAATGCAGAACTTTGAGTTGAGCACTTTGGTTTAGAAAAAATTGTATTTGGTATTCGTAATGGTTGCAAAATGATTTTTTTTTTTTTGACATTTAATACAATATATGGTCTGATGTGTGCCTTCTCACCATTATATTTGCATCAAACTTTCACTCCATGCAACATGTCAACACAGACAATTGCTTATGGATCATTTAAAGCTTTGCAAAGATTAGTCTACTCCAAACATGATTGATTTTCATGCAGATTTGGCTCCAAATGAGCAAAATACTGAAAAAAATATATGTTTTACATATGTTTTTTCATGCCACATAAGAGGAGCACGAATTTCAATGCCAAAAGTTTAGTCTTGTATTGAAAGTTTTAGAGGAATTTGTTAACACCCTGAATTTTCTCAAATTTTACCAATGGCAATTTGAAAGTCTTACAAAATATTTTAGGCAATATTTGAAGTAATCCACTTTGATGGCTACCCAACCTAATCCTAGACCAAAGATTAGGAATCAATTGTCATTTAAACTTCAATTCAAGTCTTAAATTATAAAATCAAAATCTTCTATCAATTTTGAAACAAGATTTCAAATTGGAATTCAATTAAAACTAACCAAGATTTCTGAAAAATCAATATGGACCAAGGCCAAGGAGCTAAGTCCAAAACTCAATTTCCATGTGTATTTCCTAATCCAAGCTAAATTAAAAATTAGTCAAATTTTCTAGTACTAAAATTATGGACTAAAATGTCCATTTTAATTGTCTGTCACAAAAACCTTAAATTCAAGTTAACTCAAGTCAATTTATACAATTTAGAGTGCATGATCATAAGATCCAACTGAAACAAGTCAAAAGAATTTGGTCTACTCAGTAATTGAATTGCACACAGTGAAAATTCAATCAATTTGGCAGAGACTCACCATAATGAGTGTCGAAAACATGATTCAAACTAGAATCTATACTCTAGAATGAAAGTCATTCAATGAGTGAAGTCAAAGTTAGATGCACTTTGACTAAATCTGAACTCACCTAAACCATGTGTGAGGACTAGGTGGGCCCCATCAAATTCAAAATTTCTAAAAAAAAAAAAATCAACTTTGTTGCTATGTCGTCTAATCCAAGAAGTTTCAAAATGAAAATTAAAATGATCCTTAGTAAGATCAAAATCCAGCTAAGAGAACAATTAGGGAGAATTTAAAATTCTCCCTTTCAAAATCGATTTCATTTGAAAAAGAAGTCAAGTCAGCCAAAGAGAAGATAGTTGGACGTGTCTCTCTCTTTCTCTCTCTCTCCCCATTTTCTTCCTTCGAATCATTTAGGGAAATTCTAATAAAGAAAAAATAAGATGAATCAAGGTGCTCTGATGAATACTCACTTGGACCAAGACCTTGCCTGCTTTTAAAATTATTTTGAACAAATTTCAAATCAACTCAAGAATTGACACTTTCCAGAGATGGAAGCTCAAGTTCTAAACTTCAAAAAATTTTAGAAATAGCTTGCAAAAGCTAAAATCCATTTGAATCAAGAGGCCACCCAACAGGTGTGCTCCTCTTTCTTTTATAAAATCTCTCAATTACAATGGGAACAAAATTTGGATGAGCCCCAAGTAAGCTGTTTCTTCCCCTTGTGGGCGTACTTCTCTCCAAAATCTCTCTTATTTTTTAAAAAATTTAAGGTAGATCATCTTAATTAAGATGATCCCTTTTTAAAGCAATTTGAAACATTTTGGAAGCTAAAGAAGAATCAGCTCAAAGCTGAATTCTTCTCAAAGCCAAAAGCCCCCAACCTGGGTGTGCTCTTCAAGTTCTATTAAAACTTTGAAAAGAGGGTCAGATCAGCATTATCTCTTCAGATTTCTTTTCTCTCTACAAAAACCAGATCAGCATTGGGTAAGCTGGTTCTATTTTTCTAAGTGAACCAGACAAAGACCCACCCAAATGGCATGCTCTTCTCATTCCCAAAATCACTCTTAGAAAGAAAATTTAAATTCAAAACAGACCAGCTCAATTAAGCTGATCTGTTTTCAAGAAAAAGACTAAGGGAGCAACTACAACAGTGTGTAACTCTTGGAAAACTCCAAATCAAAAAGAGGATGAGTCATCCTAATTAAGGGCAATCCCCTTTTCAGAACCTGGTAAGAGACACAACTACAGTAGGCATGCCCTTCTCTTCCCCTTCACTTTAATTGTAAGTTATAAAAAAAATGGTTGGGTGGAAGAGAGGTGCCGCAGCCCTCTTCTATTTCCTCTCAATTAAGTAGAATATCTCTACTGATATTACTTGGTCCCTAAGATGAAGAGACCAAGTTTTAGAAAATCTGTAATCATTATGCAGAACCCAAGATCTATAAATAGAACACTTAGCATAATAACAAGAGGAGGAGCGAAGCATTTTCAAACAAAAAGCTTGCTCTTTAGTTGGCGTGAGGTACCTAGCTCCTCACCTCAGGCGTCTTCAGCCCCCTCTCCCCACCACCTCCCCCCGCCCCCAAAAAAAAAGAAAAAGAAAAAGAAAAAACCTAAGGCATCTGCAATCCTAGCTGAGGCGTGTAGGCAACTTAAGCTAGCGTTGCATAGTCCAGACGACCTCAGCAAGCTCTCTCCTCACCCTAGGTGTCTTCATCTAGTGTTGCAAAATCCAGACGACGACCTTAGCAAGCTCTGCTACACCTTAGGCATCTTCAGCAAGCTCTGCTACACCTCAGGCATCTTCAGCAAGCTCTGCTACACCTCAGGCATCTGCAATCCTAGCTCAGGTGTCTTCAGCTCAAACGTTTGAAAGTCCCACTTCAAGAGACATCAACAAGGAATGCGGTTCAATTGGCTCCAATCAAATCAAGGTCGGCCCATGGCCACATTGCAGCCAACATCTGACTCGTCCACTCAGGTCAGTTTTTCTAACTACAACATTCATTTTAATCAATTATGGATGGCTCAAGATATTTATCTCTGTGCATAAAAATCATGTTGTTTCTATTTGATGGTTATGTGATGAGAAGTCTAAGTTACAGACATCACACATAATAAATTTGTCAAGGATGTCTGACTTTGTTGGTGTTAGCATTTATTACCATATGCCTTTCTTGTAGCCACTAATGTGCCGTTGAGGATTGTACACCTTCCTTGTTACCATTTTATTTCTTCCACAATTACATAATTCTGTCTAACCTATAAAAAAAAGAAGAAGAAACAGAGCACAAAAGCTGTGTGATGCTTTCATTGTAGATGTAGGATCTAAGATCCGAACCACATAAATGTGGTCTATTCTCTTTCTCTACTCATCCAAATCTCATCATGGTATCAGAGTAGTGAAAGGCTTCAAAGCTTCAAGTCCCTTTTGTTTTCTTCACTTATCAATGGCACATATGGCAATGAAGGAACCTATGATTCTCAAGGACAAAACTCGACAAGTGGGTTTTCTAGGCAGCAACATATTGTTGAGGAGACAGGTACCACCATTCTCAAAATTACAAATGTTCCATTGAATGACTTAAATTATATGTCATGGTCCAAATCTGCTACTCTATTTTTGAGTGGAAAATTTAAACTACGGTTTGTTAATGGGAAAAAATCAAAACCAGCTATTGAAGACCCTAACTATGATGAGTGGGAGTCTGGAAATCATATGATGATGTCTTGGTTATTGAATTCTGTGGATGCTTAACTTGCTGAAAGTTTTTATTATTTAAAAACTGTTGAAGAAATATCAAATGCTGCCAAAGAATTATATAGTGAAAAACATAGTACAACATACATGTATCAACTCTCTCATGAAATTTATGATTTGAAGAAAGTCATATGTCCTTGAGTCAATATATTGCTACGCTTAAAGGGAAGTGGAATGAGATAGGCTCTCATTGTCTGCTTGCAACAGATCTTGCTTGCATTAAGAGGCAGCGAGATCAAGAACGAACATTCAAACTCTTAGCTGGTTTAGGTGAGGATTGTGAACAAGCAAGAAGCCAAATATTGATGACATCTGATCTGCCATCGTTGGATATGGTGTGTAACACCCTCTTATGAGAAGAAAAAAGGAAGATTATGAAGACCAATGACACTATTGATACTAAAACTAATGTTGGAAATATTGAAAATGTTGCCTTTAATGCCTCAGTCAGCATGAAAGATGAAGAGAAAATAGAGGCTCAGCCGTTCAGAAATAAAGGGAAATGACCAGTGTGCACGTACTGCAAGAAAGAGGGACACGTCTGAGAAAAATGCTAGCCAAACAACATGGGAGATCTAAAGCAGCAGTATAAACCGAAGGCCCAATTGGTTCAATCTGACATCAAAGAAGGTGATGTTACTCTTGATACCACTGCAGAGATGATTGAAAATCTTAATGGCAAAAAAAATACCAACACAATAACTACTGCATCAGCGTTCACTTCACCTGGGAATCAGCTAGGTATGAATTCAAACACCTCTCTTTATAGAGAATTTATTCTTGGATCGTGGATTCAGGTGCATCTGAATATATGTCATGTTTTCATGATAACATGAAAGGTATAGAAAATGAAGCTGAAAATAGAACTGTCACTATAGCTAATGGCACCTCCATTAAAATTGTTGGGAGTTAGAAAAACAACTTTTTTTTTAAAAAAGATTTGGAGATTCTCTATAAGCCTAACCTAGCATCTAATCCTCTTTCTATCTCTAAGATTGCACATGATCTAAATTGCAATGTTATTCTTCAACCAATGTAATCTTTCAGGATAGGTTGACCAAGAACATGATTGGTGACAGAAGTAAAGAGAATTGAGTGTATATGATCAGTCAAATTAATAATGTTGCTATGACTACTAGCTCAGAATTTAATTCTCAATTATGGCATTGCAGACTTGGCCAACCATCTAGTATACTTTTGTCTTTAATATTTCCTCATGAACCATTTGATTCACATGTGTGTGAAATTTGTCAATATGCTAAAATGACTCGTCCTTCTTTTGGTTTATCTGAAACTATTGCTAGTAAACCATTTGAATGGGTGTATGTTGATGTTTATGGTCTTACCCTAGTAGCCTCTTATAATGGTTTCATATATTATTTATCATTTTATTGATGATTTCTCTAGAGTGTCATTGTTATATCTTCTATTCTAAGGATCAAGTTTTTTAAAAATTTGTGATTTATTATAATATGGTGAGAACTCAATATCATCTTTGTATTAAAACCCTAAGAAATGATAATGGGACTGAGTTTAAAAGCTTTTTTTTTGGAAATTTTTAGAATATGAGTGGTATGCTGCATCAATATTCTTGTGAAACAGAGTAGTTGAAAGGAAAAATCGTCATATTCTTGAAATTACCTATTCCTTACTTTTTTAGTCTTGTGTGCCTAAACAGTTTCGGAGCAAAGCGATTATGACATCTTGTTACCTAATTAAACAAACTCCTAGCTGCAAACTAATAGGAAAATCACTTCTTCACATCCTTACAGAATGCAAGATCAGCATCAATCACTTGAAAATGTTCGGTAGCACCATGTATGTTATGATCGACAAAACTGAACGAGACATGCTTAGTCCCAAAGCTTGCAAGTGTATGTTCATGGGATATTCAGTCACCAAAAAGGCTATAGATGGTACAACCCTTATGACCAGTGCATGTATATATCTAGAAACGTCAAATTTGATGGGTCAGTGCCATCTTTTAAAAACCACCATAATCAAGAAAGTCAACAAGGGGAGACTACTTTGTCAAACATTAGCATATATGATGATTTAGTTGCCATTTTTACCTACCAAGGATATCATAATGCACCAAAAAAAGTTCAAGTACAGACTTTGACCGAAAAAATATAGGAGTTCATGAAGTTCTGAGCGGCAAGGCTGAAGTCAATGAGCCTAGAAGATCACAAAGAATCATTCGACCACTTAGGTGCTTGAAAGATTGTATTAGATAAAGGCAATTATGCATACTATCGAAAACCATGTGGCGTTTAAATTTTTTTATGGAAAACACCCTATTTTTTTGGCCACTATAGAAAGGGAATTAGAACCAAGAGCATCTGAGGAAGTAAAAAATAATCATGTCTGGATCAAAGCTATTGTTTGCACCCTAGTTTTGGGAGTGCTCCATAAAAATGAGATTTTATTTTAAAAATGAGAGAGAAAGGGACTCGCTCGTTAGTACGAGGATCAACCAAAAAAACCACTTTTTGTTTCTGAGAGAACTATCTTATGCATCTATCAGCACAATAATAAACTATGAAGTAAGGGCCCAAAAGTGTGGCACACCCAGGATAATGGTGAGTGTATTGAGGCAGACTGTGACGATGATCAAAATAGACCCAAATGATTTATTCTTTATTCAACTTCTCTATCAAACGACGGTATTGTTTTAAGACTGTCAATGCTCCATTAGTGTCTTTAAATAGACTGGTTTGTGGACCTGCGTGCTTGAGGAACAACGATTATAATGCATATGTGCACCTTTCTGTGAAGTCAGCATCTCCATGGTGAAGCGGGTGAGTATTCAGTAAAGGAAAGCTAAGGCTGTAATTGCAACTGACAAGTGTCGGATCTTGCTATGTCCTCATATCTAAAAAAGTTGGGCAATACGCATATCTAGGAGGTCACTTCCATCGGTAAAAGGGATACTTCTAATATGCAAAGCATTATACAATATTTAATTCTTCATATGGATTTTTGAAATAAGGTGGAAGGTTCAACATAGGCTCCGAATTCTTCATATAAATTTTTTAGGTTGATGCTTTGGCTCTCATGGTTTTCTACTAGGGGTCAAGTTTTTTGTCTAGTAAAGTGAGCTATAAGGTCATTTGCATTAATCTTAGTCGGATTCATCAAGAACTATTTCTCCAATGGTTCATTTGGGTTACAAGTCAGGGTGGAGAGGTCTAGTATTTTGGCAAATTCATCTAATAATATTTTCTTCCACAGAAACCAAAAAGAGGAGGTCCTTGGGTTCCAACGCTCGACAATTGCATGTACTAGATTTCCATCCACTGATTGCATTCCTTTTGTTGCCACTAGGGGTGGGCATCGGGCTGGCCCGTTTAAAAATAAAAAAACAATTTTTTTAGTTATAAATATTTTTTTAATATAAAATATATTTGTTAATAATAAATATATATTATTAAAACAAAAAAAAATTTAAAAAAAATATTTTTTTTAATCCTAAACGGGCCTATCGGGCTGACCCAGGCCGGACTATTGGGCCTGGGCCAGGTTTTTCTCGGCCCAAGCCTGGGCCCAACCGGGCCGGGCCAGGCTGGTGGCGGCCCGATCCGATGCCCACCCTTAGCCGCCACTATCTCTAGCCCACATTCTTCAAAGTAGAAAGGAAACATCCGAGAAAAGGTGGGATGCCAAGACTGATACCATTTGGGAGCCAAAGGTTTAAACTCAAGAGAGATATAAGTAGACCGTTTGGGTCCTTCCTTGAAGAGGATGTGATCATAGGGGAAGGTGACTTCACGTTGGAAAGAATACATCTTGAGTAATGACTCTGAAGGGTAGAGATTAAATTAGTGAAAATGATTGACTAGGTTGACAAAGATGATATGAAGTAGATGTATATAATGAGGTTGTAAATCATCGCATAAGGTTTTATGCACATCCATATGTCGTTTGAAATTTTGGAGAAAAATAGGTATAGGGACCTAATTGAGATCATTTTGCATCACGATAATCCAATGTCAAGTTATACATATATACTTTAGTCGAAGGGCTTAGTACTAGCATAGATTCTTCCTTAGGCAACTAAGGGTAGGGTTCATCAACTTCTTCTTGATTACTCGTCGATATACCACAAATTACCACTCATGGTACTAACGAGAGGGCTTTCTCGCCTAAGGTGTGGTCCAATCGTAAGACCTAGTCTTGTGCTACTGCTTAAGACCAAGTCCGACATCATGATGACCGGGACAAATAGGTATGAGCAGTTTTGAAATATGCAAAACCATGAAAAATCAGTTGTCTTTAATGCAATGTCGCCTAAGATGATGATTAAAATAAATAGAAGAGCAAACATTGTTTTCAACAAAGTCTTAAATTGAGAAGGGTTATATTTGATCTTAGATTTAAATGAATATGGTTGATCCTCCTAAATTAGTCTTATATATAAAAGAGCAGACATAATCATTAAGCAATGTAATGAAATGCTGATAAGGTCAAGACCAAATAAGGGAGCATGTTTTATCATCGGCAATATCTGAGATGTTGAAGTTAGTGGAAATGCATCAATGATAATCACGTCAAATGATGACGGGTCACATCATAATCGCCATTTGTTCACATCCTCAAAACTTTTTGGTTTTCGAAGTGCTCCAAAAAAATGAGGTCTCATTTTAAAAATGAGAAAGAAAGGGACTCACCCATCGATACGAACATCAACCGTTCCTGGCGCCATTACCGGGAGTAATCAATCCAAGGGCTATGCTTATTATTGATGCATTTCGTTTTGACTTAAATATTCTTTTCATTCTAAATGTGGTGTAGTGTTTGAGAAAGCGTTGAAGATTTGATGTTTCAAATTTTTGAGAAAGTTTTGAAGAATCTTTTGAGAAGGTAAAACATTTTGATTTAAGAAATTTTAACTTTAGAAATCTTTAAAAATATTTGGAAAACTATGGAGATCACTTTTGAAGTCACTTTAGTGTTCTCTCAAGAATTTAAGTAGGTTTGAAATTTTGCTCTAATTTGGTTACTACCTAGTTAGAGCTCTATCTCATCTAGCTTAAGTTCTTTAAAGATGTATTTGTCATCATAAATGATATTAAATGAATGCAAATGCATAAATGCATTGATCCTATATAATTAGAAGAGAACAATTCATTCCTACTATAACATTCATATAAGATTTTTGTTTTTATAATTATCATAAATATTTTTATAAAGAAAGAAAAATTTTTGAAAATGGATTAGGGTTGTAGAACATCAAGCATGATTCAAATATTAGGTCATTATTTAAAATTTGGTCTTGATGAAGTCGGCAAATAAAAAGATCTTGGAAGAAAAATGTCCAAAGAAATGGAAAAGAGAAGATACTCCTAAAGAAAGAAAGAGAGAGAAAAAGAGATTTTAAAAACCATTGGTAAAACATATGCCTATACATATGAAAACTTTTGAAAATGAAGACTTAATTAAAATAGACAGGAAAAAGAAGTTGTTAAAAGAAAGAGAGAAAGAAAGTGAGAGAGATAGAAAAGGATGTACATACTATCACATGAAAGTTTATATAAAAAAAGGATATCGATTTGAAGAAAAAGAGAGAAATAAAGATATATATATATATATATATATATATAAGAAATTTATAGGGGGAGACATTTGACTTGGAAGGAGAAATAAAAAATTCTAGAAAAAGAAAATAGAACACACATATATATATATGCACTCATGTGTATATAAAAATTTGTAAAATAAAATATAGAAACATAGAGAGAGAAGGATAAAAAACATCATCATGTGCACATATACATATATAACATGTATATGCATATGTGTCTTCATGAGATTAAACATCAAGAAATAACTTAAAACATCCGACTTCAAGTTTTATATAGGCCGAAAAAGAGCTTGGGCTCATGCAAGAGCCTAAGCTAAGTCTCCAAAGCCGCATTAGAAAGAGTCTTGTTTTCGAAAAACTTTTCAAATGCATGATTTCAAATAATTAGCATAAAACATTATTATTTTGTTTGTTACAAGGAAATATATTTCTTCCACCATTGAGTATGAAGAAAATCAAACAACATAATAAGGCGCTCATTAGGGTCCCTAATTGGATGATTAAGAGGGAAAATAAATGCAATAATGACATAAAAAAGCATATTAACATATACATATTCGTGAGGGTTTTCTCAGGTTGGACAAATCCCAACCTCAGAATTAACATAAAAATAAAAAGAATCCCAAACCACACACTCTTTCTCTCCGTACATTCACATATAAATAGGAAAAATTAATCGACTATGCATGAACAATATCTCAAAACCAAGCAACATTCAAGAAAAGAGAAAATATGTTATAATTATAAAATAAAATATCATCTCATCTTCTCATACTTCCAGTGCACTCAAGAATAACTTCTTGACTAAAAAAAAAAAAGATTTGAGAGCTATCTCATATGGCCATAGGGAGATGAAGAAGAGAGAAAATAGGGAAAAGAAATGAGATATTAGTGACGTACCTCTGATGATAATGATTTAGAAGATGAATTCTTGCTTCAAAAGATCTTAGAACGGTTGCTGCTAACAAAGGACATTGTCGAAAATGCACCACCTCTCGTTTGTTTGTCCACTGAGATACCGAGCAGAGACAACGATGGGGTCGGGTGAAGCAGGGGATGTCGCAGCCACCGAGACAGTAGACAGCTTCCAGTTGCCTTTACTCCCTCTTCAAAGATCGGAATTGGGCATGACTGGGCTCGTTGGAGTCGTGAGATCCTTAGGTATGTCATGGAGTGGACAAAGACTGAACAGAGGCTGATCTGGGGGGCAGTGGTCCTGGAACAGAAACTGTTCCCATGGCAGTTGCAAGTTCTCCATTCTGAGCCTGCCAAAGGACAGGGGCAGCTTCAAAGCTCTATAGATTTCTACTCCCAGCTCGGATCTGCATGATCTAGCTCTCTTGAAACGCGAGGAAGCCAAGAAGACAGGGAACCTATCTTGAAAATATCTGATGATGGGATCCAAAGATATGGATTGAGAAACAGAGAGCTGCTTCACACTGAAAAACGGAGTTGATTCGTGCTCAAATCGATCGAGGATTGCTCTGAAAGCCTATGTTTTTATCTAGATGATCGACAACTTGCTTAATTCTTCATCGCTGAGGGTTTAAATAGAAGAGACAAGACTTGCTCACGTTGTGCTTCTCGTTGGAGAAAGGAGATGCCGCCCGACCAAATGATGGTGCTGCTGCTCATCGGTAGTTCACGACCTCCGTCGGAATCCCACAAAGCTGCCTGGTGGTCGCCCCACTGCTGCACGCCTGCCCAGCCTGATTGTCCGTAGGTCCCCGATCATTCGTTGGGAACCAACACTGCTGTCTGTCCCCCGGTTGCTTGTTGTTCACGCGCTGCCATCAGCCACCACGTCTGCATTGGAACTTCGCCTGTTGGGGGAAGAGAAGATGCCGTCTGAAACTGCAGCTCGCCGGTCGTCCACGCAGGTCGTCGGGAACCCACACCACCATCCGTAGGTTCGCCCACTACAAATTCTGCTCGCCGGTGGCGTGCATTACACTCGACACCGCCTGCTCCCTCGCTCTTTTTGATGTGGTATTGGAACTCCGCCCATTCAGTGATGGTCTGGTGATGCTCAGAGGGAAAGCACACCCAATGACTCCTTGCGACATCGCTTGCTGGTCGTTTGACGCCACTCTCCGGATTCTCATGCAGTCTGCCTAAATTTGTAGCGGTGGTGGTCAGAAGCTGTTGTACGCCATCCTCAATGAACGTGAGAGTGACCCGGTTCAGTTGACCTCTGAAGCAATGACTCGGCCATCTCACCCAGGTTACACACAGAAACTGGGTGAGACAAGTTTAGCAAGTTGGTTGAGTCCAGACCCGTAAACACGAATCTAATCCAAAAATAAATGTGAGTCCAGGTTCTGGATTTAAATCTCGCGTCTAAGGTGGAGTTTTGAATTTGTGTTTGGGTGAAAAGTCCTGGGTTTAAAGATTTATTTTGGATCAAACAATTGCTAACTTGTTCTGGGTCTAGTTTTAAATTCAATTAAAATGCAGTCTTTTTTTAAAAGAAAAATTTGGGGTGATAACGGCTATGCAAGAAGAGCTTGGAGCTATGAAATGGCCATGTCAACATTAGAACATATTCTGATGCAGATTGGGAAGGAAGCATGGATAAAAAATCCACTACTAGATATTATATTTATGTGGGCAATAACCTAGTATCTTGGTAAAGTAAGAAACAACGAGTCACTTCTAGGTCCAGTGCAGAAGCAAAATACAGGGCGACAACAACTACAATTAGTGAAAATACTTGGATTCATACCCTTTTATCCGAAATGGCTTAGAATCCAATTCTCCCACACCAATGCATTGTGATAATCAATCTGCCATATATATCGCAAAAAATGCCATGTTTCATAGAAGAACAAAACATACAGAAATTGACAGTCACTTCATAAGAGAAAAGATTCATAATGGCGAAATCATCACTCCCTTCACACCAAGCTGAGAACAGCTTGCAGATGGATTAACCAAAGCAATATCAAGAAAGGAGTTAAATGATGCTATTAACAAGTGGGGCTGCCATGACTTGTACACCCCACTTGAGGGGGAATGATGAGAAGTCTAGATCATAGACATCATGCAGAATAAATTTGTCAAGAATATCTTACCTTATGGGTGTTAGCATTTATTGCCATATGCATTTCTTGTAGCCGTTAATGTGCCATGAAGATTGTATGCCTTCCTTATTATCATTTTTTTTCCTCAATGATTACATATATCCTCTGTAACCTGCAAAGAAAAAAGGAGAAGAAACATAGCACAAAAGCTGTGTGATGCTTTCAATTTGGATGTAGGATCTATAGATCCAAACCACGTAAATCTGGTTTATTCTCTTCCTCTACTCATCTAAATCTCATCATTACACTATCCTTTTAACAACAAGCATGTTGTTCCTCTGTTTCAAACCACAATAATCTTTGCCATCTTTAAACTAGCCAAACAAAAGTCATGATCATTGTTCCCTATCAAGTGCAAGATGAACTTACCCAATACATTTAGTGCGGCTATTCCTCTGGTAAGCTCCCAGAAATCTCGCCAACCTTTGGCCACCATGTTGTTTTTCAAAAAAAGGAGGGATCAGTTTCAATCAAAGCAGTATCTTAATCACATTCAGCTAGCAAAGTCACTTGCTACCTAAACCCGAATGCGGCAGCCTTGCTCCCTTTTGAGTGTGATTTTTCAAACGTTATCTATAGAACCTAATTCTTCTAATTCTTGGCAGTTCAAAACTGTTTCCAATCAATGGTCATTGGTGTTGTTTTAAGTTTGCAGCCACTTGAGCTGCTCGTAACCTGTTGCAGCCACCTATTGATCCTAGCCCATGGCAGTTTGTTGTTCCAAATTCGTAGTCACATGAATTGTTTCCAATCCATGGTAATCTGTCGCGATTTTGATCAGCAACCTCTCTGTCCACTGTCACAATTCCCTAGTTGAACTCGCTTGGATCCGAGCAGCAGTATTGTTGTTCATTGATACAGCATCCCAAGCTGCTCGTCGCCCTTGTGAATTGCTGAACAGCCATTCCTTCGCTGTTCTTAGGACTATACCTACAGTACGATTATCTTCAAGCTTTAGCTGTTATCATTTCATAACAAACAGCACCTTGACTTTGTCTCATTTAAAATTGGACCTGATCATCTTCATCATTAGGAAGTTTGTGTTCAGCTTCTTTTTATCGAAATGAGGTAAGCAATCCATGTGTTTTTATCTTCATTATCTTGTGAATGGAGGAGCCAATGTGTGGGGTGGGATTGTTCATACAATTTACTAAAGCTGAGAATGATGTTCAGCTGGGTTGCCACACGTAAAATGTATATGTTAAAGGCATATGTTCATGCATTCTCATGATTTCTGCAAAAATCATAGACCGAAAGCCTATTTTGGAAGCTAGAAAACAATATTTTCTAAACTAGCCCATCCCATGAACAAAAATCTAACTTTGGAAAAGTGCCAATTTGTGTGAAACTACGGTGAGAAAACCATCAAATCATGAATGGGTGATTTGCTTAATCATTCAATTATCTTCTCAATGTCATGATATGCATGAGATAGAGGGATGAGAGAAGAATGAATGACGACCCCAACTCCACAAACATGTCACGTATCGAGTTCCATAACTGTCAAACCCAGTCCACTAGGGATTGGATTCACTCAAATCATGAGTGTAGTCCATCTTACAAGTGGGAAAATCAATCAAAGTACACATATTTCTGAAATGAGTCATCTCTTTTTAATATATATATATATATGTTGGGAATTTTAGAAATTCCTGCGATCATCAAAATCTGGTTTACCGAAACCATTGGAAGTCCAACGCTTAATCTAGTTAAGATAGCAAATTTCATGAATAGGAAATCTCTCTTATTCAAAATACAATAATTCTTGTTGATAGTTGAAATCAGCAATTATGAAATCAGGTTTTCTACTCATCCTCCTATTTTAAATGAGTCCATAAAGATTTGAAAATATACCTTTTGAAATTCCAGAATCAAGCTATTCCAAAGCCCAAGTCTATTGGTTGTCCAAAGAACTAAGTATTCCTCTTAAATCAATTTCCAAGAGAGACTGGTTTGTCTCAAGAAAATTTGAAAACCAAGTCCATGATCCTTTACTCAAAGGAAAGTTTTCCAACTACTTAGGCTCCATCCCTACATTCCCAAACATCAGATTTTGAGGGACTGGACCAATCTTCAAAACATCTATGTTTTAGCCAAAATGGGTTAGGACCATGTCCAAAAGAATAGCAAATAAGAGGTCGTAAAAGCTCTACCTATTTCTCACGACTTGGTTCAAGTCAACCCAAAGAATCATCAAATTCAATAGTTTTTCGAAACCAAGATTTCAGTGATTTCCAAAATCAAGATAAGCTCACGGACTACACTCCAAAATACATTCTTGATTGTAATGTCAAGAATAAGTTTGGAGGTTGTCCGACATATTCTATCTCCCAAAACTAGACAATACCTCTATGAATGAGAACAGATCAAGTTATGCATGGAAAGAAGAGGGAGCGTTCATTTCACAAGCACACCAATTCACCATCGCCAAGATGTAAGTGAGTCAAGTTTGAGTTGTTACCATGACTAACTCATATTGCAAAAAAAATTTGGGTCCCTCACCTATTTCAAAGTGAAAGCATAAAAAACCTGAAATGATTTAAAGTCTTCAAAATTGATATTTTTTCTAGAAAAAGTTTTCATCTCAAGATTAAACCTTTCAAAATCCAAAATCAATTTCAAAGTTATCAGACTAGTTTAAAAATTGAATTTTCTAGATTCAAATTCTCAATTTCACAATCCCAAAATTAAAACCAATCAAATCAATGTTCCAACTTGCTAAAATTCAAATATCAAAATTTCCAAATTCTAGTCCCAATTCAAATCACATAAATTGCTAAGCATTCTGAAATCATAACTATTTTCAAATCCAAATTTTCCAAAAACCTACGAATTCCCCATGATCAAATCTATTCCCAAATAAATTGCCGATTACGGTTTCCAACCACCAAAACTCTTGAATTCCAATCAATCTGTACAATCCTCAAAGCTAGCAGAATTTAAAAGGATTTGAAATAGAATCCAACACTTTCAAACAAGTTCAAATCTTTTACTGTCAATCGATTTTTAAATCTCCAATCAAGTTAAAAAATCAACATTAAAATTAAATCACAATCATACAGGGAAATCATTGAATGACTCGTATGATTGAGAAATACTAGACCTTGGCTTGATTACCCCTGGTAAAGGCGATAGGAAAGGTCGAGCCTCATACCAATATGTGATCCTCTTTTTTTTCCAAAACCAATTTCTAAATTCTACCACTTCATGTGGCCTCCCCACTCTATCACATGGGACGCGGTAGAAACAGAGTTCTTCTCTCTACTCACACTATAGAACGGGGTGGCCCCTCCCCCTTAAGCACACCATCTCCATTGAAAGAATTTCACTTTAGTGCTTGAATAAATATCATGAGAGAGTAAAACTTTTAGGCTCTAGTTCTATAGTGGGCAATCAAGCTAATTCACTAAGGCCAACAAAGCTAGCAGGTGATGTTGTCCAAACATAGGTCTGATAAATTTCTTTTTCCCTCTTTTATTTTTTATTTTTTTGTATCTAGTTCTTTTCTTTTTTACTTTATTAGATGACATGCTTTAGGTTTTTCTTTTTCCCCTTAGCATGTTTAGGTTAGTTTATCTTTGCTTTGCATGCATAGGTTAGTTTCTTTTTATTTAACACTTAGGTTAGTTATGTTCATTTTAATGCTTAGGTTAGTTATTTTCATTTTAGTTCTTAGATTCATGTTATTTCTATTAAGCATGTTGTACTTTAGTTATTTCCAGCTTTCTAGATAGATGTAATTTAAATGTCTCCTATGTTATGATTGTGGGGTAGGTAACCCACTTGTGTCCTCCTTTTGATTCATCTGGTGCTTTCAAATTTTAATTCATATGCATTAGCTTTAATAGCTATCATATAGCTTTAATAGCTTGAGAATGATTTGATGTGAAGTAAAGAACCCAACAATTTGACTTTTTGGGTGAAGGGTTTTCTTAGTTCGAGTGGATGTTGAGATGGAGTTATAGACTATGTTGCAATGATAAGCTTGGAAGGTGGGAGACCGAACCTTGGTGGTAAGACACTAATGTTTAGGGGATTCTTTAAAGATTGAAGACATCTTCAAACTCCTCTATGGATTCGTCTTATAGGATTGGTTCCATACTTATGAAGACACAATTTTTGTAGGGCTATAGTATTGAGGTTGGGAGGTGAATTGGTAGAAATTGATGATTTTATCCCTCACCCATTTGGGGTTTGCACGTCTGTGCATTGAAGTTCCTCCTTATTTCTTCCCTAGATTTGTGTTTCTTCAAGAAGTGGAGTATGAGGAGAATATTAGGTATTTCACTCATTGTCAGGATACTTCTCATTTGTCTAAGTAGTGTAAATTAGCCACAACCACAAGGCATTCCATTGGAGAGGGATCATCCAATTAGAAGGCTGGTGTAAAGTTAGAATGGTTAGACACCCAAACAAGAAATCAAGGGCTCAAAGAGATTTCAAAGGAAGATTGTTTGGAAAAAAGTGATGCTGGTCCTTCTAAAGGCCAACCTTCTAGTGTACCTGGGATGAGCTGACAGAACGTGTTTCAAGTCTTGGAGGAAGCACCAAATGGTTGGGGGGGGGGGGGGAATATGGAACTTGGATTAGAGCCTCCAAGGGTAGAGCTGAAGATACTGACTCATAACGAAAGGTCATCTCCAAAGATTTGGGTGAAGAGGAAGCCTGAAAGTCCTAAGCGAATGCAAGACCTAACATCATCCAAATAGCTCGTCAGTTTTTGGATTTGTCTCCAGTGTCTACTTTCAAGAGGACAAGTATCATGTTAATTTGTTCCACATCTTTCGATAATTTTCTACTTTCATTTCTACTGGTTTGGGGTTTTTGGCTAATGTACTGTGGGAGATGGAGATCGACAACCCTGATCTTCCTCCAAGATTTTCTTTGAGCAATGATAAAGGTAAACAGATTGTTGTTGACAATGTTGACATGAATAAGCCTCCATAAGATTTTAGGGAGAAATGAGAATTAAGATTAAGGAAGACAGTTTGACCTGTGGGGCATGTAAGGAAGGTAAATAATATTAAACCTAACATCCATCAGCCCAACAAAAGAGAATTTGGCCTTTGCCAAATGTTCCAAATGAATTGAATGGGCAAAGAACTAAGCCTTTGTCTGGTGATCATGAATGTGATGATACACAGCCTAAGAATAATATTGCAACCCAATATCAGCCTCAGTCTTTCTCTTTGATGTTGGAGAGGAAAATGAACAAAGAACTATCTAGTTAATCCTCTTAATCAAGATTTTAAGTTGGAACATATAGGGATGATTTATATCAGTAGGAGTTATCGCAAGTTTTTAATACTTTCTCTCCTGAGCTTTCATTTATTCTTGATACTATGCTCTCTTAATATAATTTTGAGATTTTTTGAAGCTCCATCAAGAATAGAGCCGCTATCTCTAATATTGTCGACAATAATGTGGACACTAGAATTGTATGTTGTTGGGATCCCTTAGTTTTAAGGTTGACTGTCTTTGACGCTTCTGATCATTAGATGGTTGTGAAATGCTATTTGAGATACTTGAATTTGTATTTTCTTGCGGTGAGTGTTTATTATCATCACAAGGGTATGAGAAGAATAATTTCTTTTAGGTAGCTCTCCACCATTCTTAAGGATGTTTGTTTACCAATTGCTATGGTAGGTGATTTTAATTGCATGAGTAATGAATTTGATAACTTGAAAAAAGCCTTATGTGATTTCGTGTAGAAATTTTAATAAGTTTAAGGACTGTAATGTTCAAGTTGTTCATGATCCCTTAAACTCTACATCTTCGTATGACAGCCAGGACAACTCTACTAGAATATATTGCAGGATTGACTGGGCATTGGTCATTGCATCCTGAAAACAAATTTTCTCTACAAGTGTGGATTAAAAGTTCTAGCTGGAAGTATTTTCGATCACAATGATTTGCTACTTCATTCTCATTTTGTCACCAAAAGAAGGCTTAGGAGGTTCTTATTCAAATTTTATAATTTCTGGATGCTTAGAGAGGATTGTGTTGTTTCAAAAAGTTGGAATATTCCTACTAGAGGGTGTGTTATGCTACATGTGGTGCAGAAGGTTGAAGCCACTTGGAAAAATATTTCTGCTTGGAATAAGAAGAGTTATGGTAATGTGGGCAATAGGGTGATCCCCATGAGAAATCAATTGGAGGGGCTTGAAAGACAAGTGCATATGGCAATTATATCGATAGCCAACTAGAGTGGATTCTTAGAAGAGAACTTGAATCAGTCTTTCATGAGGAACTAAGTTTTCTGAAACAAAGGGCATGTATAAGGTGGTTAACTGATGGTGACTCTAACATTGTTTTTTCCACTCTTGCATAAAAATGAAAGAGGTGAAAAAGAAGTTGTCTAGCACTGAAATTAATGGAGCTACTGTTAGTGGTGAGGAAGTTGTTCACCAGGCTTGCAAATAGTATTTTTCTGATTTTTTGAGATCTGAATGATGATGGTGAGTTTCTTTCCAATATTATGAAGGGAGTAGATGTATCCTCACTAGATAATGCTTCTTTACTGAGACTAGTAGACTTGAATGCAGTTAAAATTGCCATTTTTGACATGAAAAATGGTACTGCTCATGGGCCAAATGCGTTTACCATTGACTTCTTTAAAAAATACTAGCGGAAAGTTGGAAAGGACCTTGCTCATGCAGTTAGAGATTTCTCTAAAACTGGTAAAATAGTCAGGTCAGTCAACAAAATCTCATATTTGCGTTGATTCCAAAATTTTAAGAGGCCCAATAACTAAAGACTTTTTTCCAACAATGTTATTTAATGTGATCTATAAAGTCGTTACTAAGATTATAGCCCTTTGTCTAAAGAGTATAGCTGCTTGTATTGAGAGTGATGACCAAAGTGCTTCTGTCAGCAATAGACTCATTCAAGGCCTAATCTTAATGGCCTACGGGGTTATAAATGGCAATGAGCATGGATGGGACCGTTCTTTGCTTCTAAGGCTATATATATAGTTGAAGCTTATGATATGCTTGGATTGAGTTTTTTAAGCAAAGCCTTCCATCATTTGGGTTTTGCTCCTAGTTGGGTCAAGAGGGTAATGTGTTGTGTGTCTATGACAACCTATGCTATAGTTATTAATGGTCGCTAAGGGTCAGTTTTTTGTAATTCAAAGAGGAATTCAGCAAGGGGATCAAGTGTCCCCACTGCTTTTTATATTTGCTATTGAAATATTTTTTGAAAGATTAAAATAAGAGAAAACAATGGAGCGAATTAAGCTCCCTAAGGGATTGGGGAGGTAGCTTTCCAGCCTAGTATGTTTTATGCAGATGACATGATTATTATTTCCAAGGCTGAGTTAGACTCAGTCAACTCTTTAAGAGATACTCTTAGTGAACTGGTTGATACGATTGGTCATGTTGTTAGTCCCTTTAAAATCATTGACTATCCCCTTTCATATTGAAAATGATATATCAACCTGGTTGATTTCTGAGTTGGGTTGGAAGAAATCCAATCTCCCTATGGTTTACTTGGGTTTGCCTCTCTTCTTGGGTGAACTGACAAGCGAACTTTGTGATACTCTAGTTGAGAAGGTTAACAGTCGGCTATCAGCTTGAAAAAGGAATCATTTAGCACTTACAAATAGAATCTGCCTAGTGATACATTATTCTCTAGATTGTGGACTTTTTGTTAATGGCATTTAGATTGCCAAATGAGGTTATAAATCTGCTAGTCATAAAATGTAATAGGTTTTTTCTAGGGTGAAAAATATAGTTTTTAAGAAAATTCACCTTGTTAGCTGGCAGGAGATGTGTAGTAAGAAGGAAGAGGGTGGTGAAGGACTGATAGATCTTCATTTACGTAACCTAGATAATATGATTTATTTGGCTTTTCAGGGCCACCTTAGGTAATTATCTTTAGGCAAGGTTGTTAAGAGGAAGTAGATGACTAGAGGGAGTTTATGGCATGTCAGAAATAAAGCCTCTCATTCTTGGTGCTAGAAGAGTTTGCGTTGGGGGTGGGATGAGATTAGTTGTATGGTGAGCTGGGAAGTTGGAAGTGGTATGAAAATAAAATTTTGGTTTGACCAATGGGGTTGGGGCATTATTCATTATCTCCCTAAAAATAACAATTTTTGTAATAGCAAGAGGTTTTGGAGTTGCAGTATCTTTGAGATGATGCAGAAGTACTCTAGAAAGCTTCATTGATCTCTGGAATCTATCTGGATTAAGCATATTGTTAAGGTTTTCCAATTTCAAGAAAGAAAGGATTGTCTTTTATGGAATGGTGCATACATGAAATATCTCAAACGGATGCAGATCTATGATATAATTAGAGTGAAGAGGCCTTCTAATCAGAATTTGGCAGCTGTTCAGTGCACTTTTGCAAATCTGAGAGGGAAATGGATGCTGCATTTGGCCATGAAGGGTGGAATTCTAACCCCTGACAAATTGAAACACTTTTGGAATTTCGGTGGCCAAATGTTGTCTTGTCTGTTATAAGGAGGAGGAAAGTAGTAGTCACATGTTTCTGAAGTCTGAACCAGCCAAAAAAGCCTAGCATTTTATCAGTTTGAAGTTTGGTTGTCATGTGAAAACTAGAGGCAATGTTTTAGAAACTTGACAATGATGGCGAAAAAAAAAAATTTCAGCTGAAATGGTTTTGTAAGAGTTGGCGTCTTTATTTTCAAATGACAATGTGGTACTTATGAAAATATCAAAGTATGCCCTCTGTCATGATAATAGGGAGGACATATGTGGCCGCTTGTAATGCCATTTGAAAGAATATAAAATATGTTACATGCAATGCACCATAGGCCAAAGTAGTGGAGAGACAAGAATTCTTTGGACAACCTTTGTTGTCAGGCCTGATCTATGGCCTTCTTTTGATATGGGAGACGGTTTGTTTTTTCTGCAAGAATAATTCTGCAGAATATGCACAAGATTGTTTGGATCTTCACAGGGGTGAGCTGGTATTCCAGGGGTGAGCTGGTATTCTAGCAGGAAGAGATGAATGATTAGTGAGATTATTATTTGGTTGAGGGATCGATGTCCTAATCAAGTTGGGACCCTGCCAATTGTCTTCTGCTCTCTATCATGGAGAAGGTGTTGCAAACAGGACATTCTGGTTTGGAATCATAAAAGCTGCATTCCTCATTTGGACAGTATGCCTAAGGTGTGATTATCAAGTTGTCATGTTGATTGGCATACAATCAATGTTTTGTATGTTGGCTATAAATTATGAGATGAGAAGGAACTATTTTTTCTTGGCATCTAGCTTGTTGATGCCAAGGTGTAGGTTCCATTTGTTTTTATTTTGTATTTTTTGATTCTTTTCTTTAAGCAATAAGATGGGGGTTCCATCTCCCAGCAGATTTGCATCAAAAAAATTTTGATTCGGCTTGCTGGCCCTTTCTGTTTGAGGTGCTTTCTTACATGGGCTTTGAGTGCAGATGGGTCCATTGGTTTGATGATTTGGTCTCTTAGGCAAGAATCACTATCTCACTTAGTGAGAAGCCAATGAAACTTTTCACATGCAGGGATGATTAAGCTAGGGATGCTCACTTTCCCTCTCCCTTTTAACATTGCCTCAGAAGCACTAGCAGTATTATTTGAGCTTACATTACAATCAGAATATATCGAGGCACCTAGCGTTGGGTCTTCTCATTGTAATAAATTGCAATATGTAGATGATATTCTTATCTTCGGCCAAGCTAACATCCACCAAATGTCTCGCCGCTTATTGATTCTCAAACTGTTCTCTATGTTATATTGTCATGATTATTTTTAACTGCGGACATTACAATCTATCAGTCATTAATTTGGATCTCCCTTTGCAAGTGAAAATAACCAAATGTACAAATTGGCAGCCAATGGTGGTTAAAATCAAAAGCAGATGGCTCAGTTGGACTAGCAAATACCTATCTATGATAGGTCATATGACATTGACATATTATGTGCTTTAACTAGTTCCTCTATATATGGCTTCATTTTTACCTATTCCAGTCAACATCTCCAAGGACGTTTCCTCAATTCTTCTTCAATTCTTTCAGAATGACCCACCTTTAGAATCAAGAAAGTGACATAGTGTTGTTGCGCCTACTCATACTTTACCCTCAAACAAAGGAGGACTCAATATTCCTAATTTGCAGAAAAGCTTACCGCACATTCTCAAAAGATAGCATGGACTACTCAACTCCAACTCTTATTGTGTTGTTCTATTGAGGGTTATGTCACATGGGTGTGGGTATGGTACACGTGCGAGTACGGCGGTATAGGTTTAGACACAACAATTTTGAAAATTGTGGGTACGTGGGTACAACAAATTTTATATTCTAAAAAATGATAAAATAAAAAAAAAACATTAATAGTTCACTCTTAAAATCTCGTTAGAAAGTCTCAAACAAAACATTGTTTATCACAAAACATTGTTTATACTCATCATTCTAGATAATGCCCAAATCGTTCTCCTCTTCTTCCACATTAGAAGATGTTGATGGAATAGAAGGTTCTTTGAATCTTGAAATAACAGCTTCAAGTTCATTGTCTTCTTCTAAGTTAAAGTCCTCAACATTCACGCCCCAATTTTTAGTTTCTCCTTCCTTAAAAGACAAAAAAATTGTAATTATTATGATACTATCGAATAAGAAGAGTCTAAATCAATAAATCATATACTTATTTACCTACATTCTTCTTTGTTTCATGATAGAAGCAGAAGGTTAGAATGCACATAAACCAGATCTTCTGCACGTTTGCTTGTGAGATTATTTCATTTTATAGTGTGGATTTGTGAATATGTATTCCAATTTCTCTCACAACATGACGATGTAGCAGGTTGAACTAGCAATCTGAAAGCAAGGTATTGAAGAGTAGCATGTCCATGTTTGATCCTCCAAGATATAAGTGGATAATCATCTTTATCTATAGTTTCACAGATCTCCTCCAATTGTTGTAGAAAACCTTGCAAACTCATCATGAGCTTGGCAATTTTGATGTACATCAATAAAAATCATATTAAGACATGCCAATTTGTTTTTTGATAATTCTGGATCCTTATGTGGTGGGTTTCTTCTAATACCTTGTGCAAGCCACTTTTTTTCATAATATTTAGGATTCAATGAATGTGCCATGCATTGAAGAGGAGTACTACTTTTATCCCATCTTGCAATCAATATTTTATGCACATGATAAAAAAATGTTGAATCTTCAAGTGCAATATTTTTTTTTCTTGTGCTTAAAAATGACCTCTTGAATTTTTTCAATCATAGTATCCTACATCTCATAAACACAATGCAATGTTGAATTATCACAATCAAGAATTCTCAACATCTCCCAAACAAGCTCTGTGAATGCAGTAAAATAAAAGTTTCTATCATGCCATTTGTCATCAATAATCAGTCTTTTGATTGCTTGAGCTTTGTCATCTTCATCAGCACGATAGAAATTTCAATCATCATCAGTCACCATACTTATCAATGTACTTTTAACCCTTTTCATCCTTTTGACCATAACAATTAAAGATGCAAAACTTGTGTCTACAACTCTGAACAATTTTAGATCTGAATGCTTATTATAAATGAAAAGTGCATGTTGATGATTTACTATGAAATTTCTGATGTTCCTCACATTATTTTCCAAGTCTTCAATCCATGAACATAATTCATAAGCATGAGGATCTTGCTCTTTACTTGGTGAATTGCATAAACTCTTTATAGCCAAATTTAAACTATGGACTGCGCAAGGAGTTCAAAAGATATGAGGGTAATCATGTTCTATCGCAATACCAGTTGCTCTGCATACAGGTGCATTGTCTGTAATTATTTGAACAACCTTATCTTCCCCCACTTCTTCAATTATTTCCATGAACAATCCTTTCAAATACTCAGCACCTTTTGTATTCGCCAGATGCATCTATTGCTTTCAAGAAAATTGGTCTATTTGCTGAAGTTGCAATGAAATTAATAAGAGGGTGCTTTTGCAAATCTGTCCAGCCATAAGAAATAATAGAAACTCCATGTTGCTCCTAAGTTAACTTTTGATACTCTAACAATTTGTTTGCTCGTGTCTTTTGTTGTTCTACTAGTACAGTGGGAAGCCCTTCAGAACTTGGGGGAACACACCCAGACAAGTTACAATTTGCAATATATGTAACTAAATCTCTCCAATATGGACTTTTAGCTACATTAAATGGTATGCAGTTAGCATAGAAAAATGTCATCACTTTTAGATGTAATTCTCGCTGTAAACTAAATGACTCCTTAATTGATTTCTGAGTAACATCCACAACTTTTCTTTTTTTTTTTTTAGATCATCATTAACATCATCATGTAAAATTGAAGCAATGTCAATATAACCAGATGATGCCATGCTTTTTTTTTTCTCAAAGACTTCTTGTTCTTTCTTCAACTGATCCAAACTCTCATTTGTGATTTCTTTACATACTTGAATTTCTCGTGCTTTTATTTTTAAGAGATGTGTCTTCACTCTTTTATATGATCCATTGGACTCTATCCCACAAAAAGAACAAACAAAAATAACATTTCCACCACCTCCAAGAGCTTTCCCTTTTACTTTTATGTATGACCATAATGGTCATTCTTCCTGTGCAGTAGATGTAGTTGATCTAGATCCACAACTTGAACTTGTAGGTTGAGAGACTCCTTTTCCTTTGTTCGCCATACTACATTAAAAATAATAAAAATTGCAAGAAACTTATAATGAACAGAAAATTGAAGGAATAATACAAGACACAGTAGTTCAACAAAATCAATACTAAGAATATGTCAATAAGTTACCAAACATGCACAAAAATGGAATTGAGAATCCAAATATCACTTGTATTTTTAAAATAAAAAATTTTGTTGCACTAGTAGTTCATAATCGATATGTTTTTACGTTTAGAATCGTAAATTACAGTAGAATAACTGGAGACTATAGATAGACTCCGAAGGCCGATTGGAGACTGCAGATAGACTCCGAAGGCCGACTGGTGTCTGCAAATAGACTTCAAATAATCGGTATTCCCTTGCCAAGTATACGTTATCTTTGTTATGTAGATCTAGACACAACACAACTACTCATATTTTCTACAGATCTAGTGCATGATTCCCTTGTCGATTGTATGGAACATCAGGCAAGAGCCGCAAGACTATAACTTGCACATACACAAAAATTTTAAAGACTGCTAAATCCATCATCCATAGCTTTGAACAAGACTTAAGGCACAAGATCGATGGTGAACTGTTCCATCTTCACCAAAAACATCCCCAAATCCGGAAAAAAAAAAACCCAAATCAAGAAAATGAAACCCTAAGTTCTGATATCGAAAAAAAACACTTATCTGCTTGCCGCCGGCTGCCACTGGATGTTGCTGTGGGCCGCCAGACATCGACGTCGCCAGCAGCCATAGTTGTGGTAAAGCTCTGTTGCAGAAAACACCGGTGAGGCTGCAGTGCTCAACTTCAGTTCGGTATAAAATTGAACATTTTTTTGGTTCGAATCGGGTCTAACCCAGACCCAATCCAACCCATACCTGAATCTACATACCGGCGTTCCGAAGTGGGTATGTGGGTTGAATACACGTACCCGGTCACGTAGATTGAGAGATGAATATAGTATTTTAGTCACACTCTCTCCATATGGGACATTTCTACCTCCCTTAAAGGTGTTACGTTTGTTTTTAGCATAGATGTCACTTTGAACTCAATTTCAACGAATGGCCAACTCATTTCATGAGATGATCAACTCTTTCTAGGTGGAGGATAATCAAGGAAATTCTCCATCTCATGTGTATCATTCACTCCCTTCCATGCTAAGCATGTTGCCTAAGCAATTGCTATGGGATGAGGACCACTGCCCAGAGCTCAATTACATGCCTGGTTCATTTTGATGGACAAAGTTCAAATGCAGGAAATTTCGAAGAAATGAGTCTTACAACTTGCATCTTATTGGCCTCTTTGTTGGCAGGATGAGAAATCCGCTCATCACTTGTTTTGGTACTATAGCAAGGTTTAGCAAGTCTTTCTTGCTACATAGAGAACCCCAAATCTCACGGTATCAGCTTGGTCTTTTGCTAGAAAATATTATCTGTCCATAGCATATTTGCAGATGTAAAAGGTGGAAGCTTCTCTGGAATATCTTTGGTGGTCATTGAATTGTTGGAATGATGTTCTTTTTAGAATCCAGCCTACAGTCATTCAGCCCTTGCATCCACGGTTTGGACGGAGGTTTATCTCATCATAAGAGCTAACCACAATCAGAATTTGATGAATTTGTCGTGGCCTTCTACTATTTCTACTTGATTTTTGTTTTAAACTTTGTTCTTCCTCTCTCGACACTTGTTGGGAGGTGGGTACCTTTATTCATTGGTTTTGTTTAATTAAGTTCATTTTTCATCTCCTTTAATTGTTTGACAGAGAAGGAGAACACTAAGGATCTTGACTCATCAAACTGTTACACATCCTGGCTCTCTAACACCATGTTGTTTTTATAAATTCAACCATATAATACTCTAAATTTTTTAGGATTCAAAAAATCAAGAAAAAAAGATGCATAAATTATAAGATTTTGTAGGATCTGCTCTTAACATTTTTCTTTTCCTTCTTGATCAGCTCATAAAATCAACTAATAAAACATAAGTTAGAAATTCTTATTTTTAAATGTTTTTTTATCTATGAATACAATTAGATTTATAAAAAGAAAAATCAATTGGAGGCTTGCCTGGGAGACAGTCGTGGAAGTGCACGACTATGTGTGGATACGTATAATGCCTCCAAGTTGTGGCTGCCAGTAGCTTTCTTTTTCTTATAAATGACACGCATTTTTGCTCACCCAACCTTATCGATGTGATTTGCATGCATTTTTTTAAATACAAAGCAAGTTTTAGTTCATGTAATTTTAGGATAGATATGAGTTTCTTGTTGTATTGACAATCAAATCACTTATCACACACAGTGGAATAGCCTTTGCGAATTGAGAATTCATATTTTTATGTCCAAAAGATACATCCCATAGCTATGTTCTTCGTAACGAGGTATAAGAACTCCTATGACACCACATCAATTTACCTTTATAGAAACAAACAATAAATATTTTAATGAACATGTTATAGGAGCAGAGTGAAGCTAAAAATTTGTTTATATTAGGCTTATCCAGCAGCTGTACATGACAGTGTGTGAGTGCACATGCATTTCCACTTGCTATCTTAAGTAGTGATGTCAATGGATTGAATTCGAATCAGATATACCCTTAACTGTATTTACTTTTTTAGATATTCACATATTCAGATTCAAATTTAGATTTGAATATAAACAAAGAAAAGTCATATATGAATCTGAATCTAAATCCAAATCTGAGATCTGATTTTACAACCTAAATCCAATTTTTAAATTCGTATCCGAATCTGAATGTTGAACCAAATTTGACCAATTTTCAAAATGTAAGAGCATTAGATATATGATATTTGTTTAAGAATAAATCTGATCTGAATCCATATCCTTAAATCTGTACACGATCTTATTTCTTAATCGGATATTGAAATTTTTTCCATATCCAATTTTTTCAGAACGGTTCGGTCGGGTATCTGATGCAAATGGGATATATTGACATCTCTAGCCTTATTTTGAAGCATATAATTAAACTGCACGGAGCAAAGATGAGTTCAGGTGGTTGCTTAACTAAATGTATGAAATTCACGAATTAGTCAATCCAAGGTGGAAAACAGACTGTACTCCAGTCCATTTCTAAACCTAAAAGTAAATGTCCAAGCAAGATGGAAGTCTCTCTTCTTGCAGATGACCAAACAAAGCAAATGGTGGCGACATGAGAACCCATGAATATTTAAAGCGATCCTGTGTAAGCGTAAGCATATATGGTCCTATAGTTGAACCATTCTCAAGCAGCCACAGCAGCAGCATTCTATGGTTGAACTTTTCTACTCTTTACCTAATGGAATTTAAGTAGAAGGCACCTGCCTTCTTGATTATGGAGCTTGTCGTTAGTATCTACTCCTTTACGGTAGATGATGCGGACAAAATGGGTCTGGCTCCGGTCAAATCTTAGTATTATATATATATATATATATATATATATATATATATATATATATATATATATATATAGTGTCCCGTCAGATGACCGGAATTCTGGATTGGCCCTCTGAAGGCCGAAGGCCAAAATTCAAATTTGCTAATTACTAGAATTAGATTTGATCTTTTACATGCAATACCGTTTTACTTTGTCATATTAAGAAAAGTTCAGTCCACCTAATGATGCTAGAACTACAATAGAGTCCTGGTTATAACACCAAAATAAATTTTCTCCTGCAGCTTTGGTGCTAGAATCAAGATTTTGACATGCAGGGTTTTAGTGTCATCCAGTGAAACGAGCCATTAGAATGCAAGCCTTAAGTAATACCGCATAGATATGTAGCTAGCAACTGAAGTCGGGATGCTAATCCAACTTTTCCATTTTCTGCCGAACTTAAGTAACTAGATTTGGATTATGGTGGTATTTAGATGCATTCCAGCTCTTGACATTAGGTCCCCTACTTTATCTAACAGACACCACGTGTTTGCGCTTGTACTTAAGACCAAGTTTGACACGGAGGTAAAAAATGCATGGTGAAGGAAAGAGAAGCCGAAAGCGGCTGATCTAGCTGATCATAGCCATCCGGAGATTGACCAATGGCAGGATATCGGCATCGATGGTGCAGGCATCGACAGGGGGGCAGATCTATCTGTCCCCTCGACGAGTCAAGGGAGCTGCCAACTCCAAGCTCCTATATATTGATCAATTGCAAATGCTCAGCCACAGATCGAACCAGATTAAACCTTCCATCTCTTACCGCACTCACCACCCATCCTCTCTGGTTGCCATCAAAGCTCTGAAGAAGTTCGATGATCCAGGGACAAATGGCTGCAGACGACTTCATCACCGGCGGTGTCGTCGTCAAGGTGGTGGTATTCCTGCTGGTTCAGGTCCTGGTCTGCCTCATCTTCACCAGATCCGCAGCCGTCTTCAAGAACAGACTCTCCTCCCTCAGGAGAGTCAGAACCGTCAGCGCGCAGAGGATCGCCGCCGCTCTCTCCGATTTCCCTCAGGATGCGCCGTCGCCCTCATCCCCATCACCCTCGCCATCGCTCTCCTATTTCTCTCGTCGTCAGCAAAGTGCTTGAACTTTTGCATCTCCTTGTGCCATAACCCTGCGGCACATTCTTCATGCTTCTTCTCTGGTTTCTCGATCTAATATTACTCGAGTGCTTTTCCAAACAAGCAATATATATATTCTTTTTCTTTTCACTTTGTAGATGTTGGAAACTGGTGAGCATTCTTTTTCGCTAAAACAACAATTGCTGGTTCGTACCAATTGCTGCACCATTTTAAGGCCTTCAAGTTAATTGAAATTGAGAATTTGATACTTCCGGTTATGTCCTTTTGTATGATCTATTACAAATTGTAGTGATAACTCTCAGTTATAAATTAATTAATTAAGAAAGAAAGTGCCTGCGCTTTTCGTGTGCTATATGTACACGAGTCACCAACTTTTGTAGTGATACTTGCTAGGTCAGTTAAGGTTTTGTATGCAAACCTTCACTACAACAATTTAAGTTTTCCTGATGGTCCTAATCATCAGCAAAAACCGGCCAGAGCTATCAGTAAAGGAATTGCCGATGGCTAATGACCGTCAGCTAAAGTTCTGTCGGGAAAAATACTGCCATCACTTTAAGCCGTCGGCAAAAAAGGTTATTATTTTCAACGGTTTTAGCCATCAGGAATTTAAAATCCAGTTGAAACCATCGGGAAGTATGCTCATTTACGGTTGGAATAGAGGCTGTCCTGACACTCCTAACAATTAGGAAATATAATATTTTCCCGACCAATACCGTCAAAAATTAAAGACTTCATTCCCGATGGTAACAACCATTATGAAATGAGTTTATTTGCTAATGGTTATATATATATATTCAAGGAGAAAAGTTATTAAGAAAGAGAGGGAGAGAGCGACCATGCATTAAGAAGAAAATTTTGAAACTAAACATTTCAAAAGTTACAAATCATGTTGTGAGTGCTTTACATATCGATCCTAAATAATAGAAATCCAGTCAAAGACATATAGATACATAAATTTCACAAGCTTTTTTTGTAGTACACACTTTTAAGCATACCATCACCATCATCTCCAAAGACCATGAGTAACTACCCCTGCTCTTTTGGCAATGTGCATCTATTGATTAAAAAGTCCTTCAGCATTCATTGCCAAAAATTGCTGTAGTTCGTTGATATCTTAAGAACAACACTGTAGAGAAGAGAAACAAGTGCATACCTTAATTTCTCTCAAGTATTGCTTGCAGCATTGCATGTTGAAACTTCATAAAATCATAAGAGGAGAATCAAGAGCAACATCACAATCTAGGGAACTTCAAAACAACACAATTACCAGTTGCACAAGTAAAAACATGCATGCTTGAGAAGACAGCAAAACAGGACAGCTATGAAGAATGTACAAGTGAAACAAGGATAACCAAAAAAAGTATGCTTCTTAAATGGTTTTGTAGAAGTTCAA